>NC_056748.1:145097898-145697898 GCF_019279795.1 Protopterus annectens | reverse complement strand
AGGTTTTGTGTCCACCAAAAATTCAGCTATCCAACAGGATTCACAATTCTCTGTTTTAATTACGATGTCTCCGCCCCTAGCATTAATATTAATGACCTGCAACACCATGAATGAAAATATGTGGCCCGTATGGGAAGCAACATGTGCTAAAGCGTTATGTTTTGCGACTAGCCTAATGTCTCTCATATATTCTAACACTCTATCTTTAAGTTGCTGATTAGTCTTTCCTATGTAGAAGAAATGGCATTGTCCACATTAAGCTAAATAAATGACATCCGTTGTATTACAATTGGCATAAAGATGGGGTTGATAGACATAACTAGTAATGGGATGAATTAATCTGTTTTCCATGGAAATGTACGGACAAGCTTTACAACAATGACAAGAAGTCCCACTTGTAATAGACTAGGAGATCGTCTTGTACTGTAGTCCTTTACAAAGTCTCCTCTTGAGATTTAAGCAATTTTTAAATACAAATCTAGGTTGATCACCTATACATTTCTTTAACTTTTCATCTGTCAGTAATATTTTCCAGTTATCTTTAATTATATTGCAAATAATAGTGACATCATTAGTATATTTTAGTCAAACCCTAGGGGATTAGCGTTAACATTTCCTGTAGCTTGAACCTTTACATTCCTATCATGAAATCATGGTTTGCCTCATGTCTCTCTCTTAAATCCCTTATTTCATTCATAGTACTATCCAGTTCATACAGATGTATGGATGTGTGCAGCCGACGCCATTTTCTTCAGTCTTTTTTGCCGTGCGGTGCCCGATGCAAAAGCAGTTCGCAAGTGCCGGTTGGCCGACTCCTGAGATTTTCATTCCGAATCCAGAACCAAAGTCTTCTACAAAGCTAAGTACCCCGTTGGGGAAACTTTTTCTTGCCTCAGACCGATGTCAGTAAAAGTTAATAATTGTATTTCTTGTGGGGAGCAAATACCTCATAAGGATTTCCATTCTTACTGTATCCCATGCCTAGGCCCAGACCACGACGTCACAGGTTGTCGGTTTTATGCTAAGTTTAACAAGTGCACTATTAAACGTCGGTTTGACTTTGCCCGACATTATTTTGGCAGAAAATTCAATTACAGCATGCCGTCGGAACAACCGTCGACCGGAATTCACAAAAAGTGCAAAGACGAGGACAGGCATCCGAGGCCCACAACTGACGACGAAGCCTCTTTTAGGCCAGTCACCAGTCCTCCGGTTTTCAGCGAGGTGCCTTCGCAGCCCCTGACGACCGCTTCTTTGGAACCACAGGCCGCTGACTCACATGTGGAGATGGCTGGGCCTTCGGATACACCAGATTTGCAGCCTACCGAGACTAACCCTTCAGAGGGATCCGGAGTAGCTGAACAACCTGCAGCTTCAGAGGGTGTTTTCAGACCTACTCTGTTAACCATTAAATCTAATGTTAAATCTAAAACCCCTTTAAAAACTAAGAAACAGCTTCAACATTCACCAGGACAGGCCTCCAAGCCTAAGAAACAGATGCTCAAAATGGCCGAAGACCTAATTACTCTGATCAGGGGATCCCACCCTCCTCCTGATAAAAGGCCTAGACAGGATGACTCATCCGACCAACTGTCCATCTCTTCAGATTCATCCTCAGACCAAGGATACTCTTTACCCCCTTATGAGGATTCTGATGCTGAGGAATCAATTCCTTCAGCCTCTCCACCAGGGGACTACTCATTTGGGGAAACCTTACATACCATGAGGGAGCATTTCCACTGGGAGGGCCAGGATTATTCAGAATCCAAGAAAAGGCTCAGAGATTTCCTTTTATTACCTCAACACAGACCCCTTGCCATTCTGCCAGTGTTAGATATTGTGGATGATGTGTATTCCAAATCCAGTTTAAATCCTGATTATTTACCTCCTGCTCCAGTTAAGCCAGTCCCTGACTCTCACAAATTTCTTTGTAAAAGCCCTGTTGCTGACCCTGAAACTAACTATTTCCCAGGGTCCCAAAGGGGGTAAAGGCGTCTACAGAAAAAAATCAGGTCCCCTCTGACAGAGCTTCCAGAGCATTAGACAGATGGGGGAAGAAAGTATATACATCTGCAACTTTAGCTATGAGGGCTTTAAATTGCCAGTTTCACATGCTTAAATATCAGCAATATTTGATGTCTCAGTTGAAACAAAAAATGTTTCCAAATTCAGATCTTCCTAACTAAAAGGAAATGCTGGATTTATTGCATGCAGCTGAACAAGTGGGAAAACATACTTTGCAATGTGGTTTTGATTCATTAGAGGCCTCCTGTAGAGCAGCAGTTACAGGGTCTGTCATTAGAAGACATGCTTGGTTAAAAGAGCAGACTTTACCAGATCATGTTAAAGCAAAATTACTGGATGCACCTTTGCAGCAGGATGTTTTATTTGGAGTTAAGGCAGAAGAGGTATTAAAGAAAATGGAGGATAAAGCAAAATCTATGCAAACGGTGAAGGATTTCTTACAGGTTCAGCCTCCTCGATTTAGCAGAAATTGGCCAACAAATAATGGGTTCTTTCCAGTTTCAGACAGACCTCAAAGGGGCAGATACAGACGTCCAAGAGGCAGAGGTCAACCACAAGGTACTTACAGGCCTCGACAATGGGGTGCATCAACCTAGAAAGACGGGGAAGACAGGCCTCAACCTTATAAAAAACAGTCCCAATGACTTCCCACTAAAGCTGCCAAACACTTCTCTCTTGGCAGCCCCCTTGGGGGGAAAACTGGCACTTTTCAGTCACAATTGGCATATGATCACCAAAGACAAGTGGGTTCTCAATATTGTATCGCACGGTTACAGGTTCCACTTTCACACTCTGCCAAGGTTAAAAGGAATGTCAAATCTGCCACCAAATCAATGGGCAGAGGCTCAAAGACAAATTACAGCACTCCTGGATATGAGAGCTATTCAAAAGATACCAACACAGGAGCAAGGACAAGGATTTTACTCGATACTCTTTCTGGTTCCCAGAAAGGACAAAGCCTGGAGACCCATTCTGGATCTTTCTTTTCTAAATACTTACCTGGATGTTCCAAAATTCAAAATGTTGACACTACAGCAGCTTCTTTCCATGCTGGCCAAGAAAGCTTGGCTCATAACTTTGGACCTCAAGGAGGCATACCTGCATTTTCCCTATCAGACAAAATTGCAGAAGATACTTCAGATTCTTAGCAGGTTCAATGCATTACCAATTCTCTGCACTGCCCTTTGGTTATCTACTGCGCCCAGGGTCTTTACAAAATGCCTGGCACCAGTAATTGCATTTTTCAGACAAAAAGGAATTCAAATTTACCCATACTTGGACGATTGCCTTATTCAAGCAGAGAGCAAAGAATTCAAATTTACCCATACTTGGACGACTGCCTTATTCAAGCAGAGAGCAAAGGCATTCTTCTAAAGCATCTGGCATTTGTAAAAAGATTGCTAATTTGCCTAGGGTACACAGTAAACAAAAAGAAGTCAAAACTAGTGCCCTCAGAAGAGATAATATTCCTGGGTGCCAGCTTAAATACAATGGCCCAGATGGCTTATCTCACATCAGACACGCAAGGACAACTGACTCAATATTTCCAGTTGATGGGCAACAAAGACCCAACTCCCTGCAAGAAAAATTCTGCAGGCCTTGGGTTACATGGCATCTTCCATACTACTAATTCCATATGCCAGACTGCACATGAGGAAACTACAGTGGTACCTAAACAGTGTCTGGTCTCAACACTGTCACAGTTTGGAAACAGTAATACCACTTATTCCTTGCCTTCAACAGGAGTTTCGATGGTGGGCTCAAGCCTGTCACCTCAACAAGGGACAGCCTTTCACTCAACTCACAGCCAGGCAAACACTGACAACAGATGCTTCAGATTACGCCTGGGGAGCACATATGGCAGGAAAATGTATTCAGGGCAAGTGGCCCGCAGAACAAAGGCATCTTCACATCAATCAAAAAGAGATGCTAGCTGTACAAAATGCCCTTATAACTTTCAAGGACCTTCTGCATCCAGGAAAACTACTACTAAACACAGACAACACCACAGTTATGTGGTACATAAATAAGCAAGGGGACACTCATTCATATCCCCTCTGCAGACAAGCCATGACCTTGTGAAACACAGCTCTAACCTTTCAAGTTCATCTGCAAGCACAATTCATGCCAGGAGAGAAAAAAACACTAGCAGACTACTTAAGCAGAAACATCATGGATCCGCACGAGTGGAAATTACATCCACAAATGTTCAGGATGATAGCACAGAAATGGTGGAGCCCGGACATAGATCTGTTTGCATCCCCAATGAATTGCCAGCTACAGAAATTCTGCACAAGGACTTAACACCCACAAGCATGGAAAGTGGATGTCCTCTCATTCAGCTAGAAAAACCTACAAGTATACGCTTTCCCACCACTGCCTCTCCTTTCAAAGGTACTCATAAAAGCCAGACAAGAAAAAACAAAGATGATCTTGATTGCCCCAGACTGGCCATGCCAGCACTGGTACCCAATCTTAAAGAACTTAGCACAAGGTCCACCATGGATTTTACCTCAAATCCCACAACTTCTGACTCAGCAAAACAATCAGATACTTCACGGTCAGCTCAAAACTTTAAACCTGGCTGCATGGCAGATTCCTTAGTCAAGCAAGCAATGCCTCTCCCCAAAGCTGTTATGGATGTCATTCTGGAGGCCAGAAGGCCTAGCACCAGGAAAGCCTATTCGGAAAAATGGAAGAGATTCTGTGCCTGGAACCAGGCTCACAGCCTTGACTCTCTTGTCCCAAATATTCCTCAGATACTACAATACTTAACTGATATGCTGGACAAAGGCCTCTCCTTTTCATCCATTAAGATCCATGCCTCTGCCATCTCTGCTCATTACAACAAAGACCCACCAATTTTTTTTCTAATCCTTTGCTAAAACAGTACCTCAGAGGGGCTAAAAACATAAGACCACCCCGTAGAGCACCAACTCCAACTTGGGACCTCAACTTCGTCTTGGAAAAATTAACTTTACCTCCTTTTGAGCCAGCTAACTCAGCAGACTTAAAATATGTCTCTTGGAAAACTGCTCTGCTCCTGGCAATAACCTCAGCATGAAGAGTTTCAGAATTACAGGCAGTAATGGCAGTGGAACCTTTCATCATTTTCCACCAAGACAGAGCGTCTTTAAGAACAAATCCTACTTTTATGCCTAAGGTGGTATCAAGTGTGGCTCTAAACCAAGCTATTCACTTGCCAACTTTTTATCCAAATCCACAGAATAAAGGGGAAAGACTACTGCATTCCTTGGACATACACAGGCAGTTATGCTTCTACTTGGACAAAACGAAAGCCTTCAGGAAAACTGAGCAATTGTTTGTAGCATATGCTGCAGGAAAACCAGGAAAAGCCATTTCAAAACAGACCATTTCAAAATGGATAGGGCACTGTATACGTTTCTGCTATACACACCATGGGAAAACTGTACCCAACAGCATTAGGTCTCATTCCACCAGGGCAACAGCCACTTCAGCTGCCTACCTCAGAGGAGTACCTACCAAGGACATTTTGGAAGCAGCAACTTGGAGTTCTTTACATACATTCACCAAGCATTATCATCTGCCTCTTTACTCTAAATCCAGAGCTGGATTTGCCACTGCAGTACTGCAGGGCCTTATAGCCACCCCTAATGCTTCATAGAACCAGCCACCATACCTCAGCTTTGGGACTCCACCCAAGTGTAATGACTGCAGCAGTGTAACACGATGAACATAGTACAGTTTTGTACCTACCATAAATGTAGATGTTTGAGTGTAAACACTGCTGCAGTCCAGGTTACCCTCCCTCCTTCCCCTCTTACTTGCTGGTACTTACCTAGGTCTTCTACCCTTTGGGGAGTATTTGCTGGTAACTAAAAGTTTTTGATTGCTTTTCTTATGTATGTTTTATTAGCAATTTGCATGGCCTACCTTTTTGGGGGCACCTGACATCTGGGGCAAGAAAAACTGAAGAAAATGGCGTAGGCTGCATCTTGTATACCCCTAGGGCACTGACGTCAGGGAAGAAGCGACAGCAACCGACGCCAGACCAAGACTTTGGAACTCGGGCCGACTGAGGGACTGCCTGACGGCAGGATAACCCAAGTGTAATGACTGCAGCAGTGTATACACTTGAACATCTACATTTATGGTGGGTACAAAACTGTACTTTTTATGATTTTATGGAGCTGATGAAGGGTTATCCCGAACGTGCTTGCCCTTGTGAGAATTAAAGTTTTTATGTTCTTTAGCATGGTGGTCTACATGTTTAAGTATTTTTTTCTAATTTTATATCATTGTGAACCTGTTTCCCTTTTGGGTTTCTTTTTGATGAAATATTCTGAAAATTGTAAGATCTTGCATTGTCATCTTCTTAAAAATAAATTGAAACTTTTGGTTTTAAACAATAATAAAATTCATAATCCCTTTTGGCTGTTTATCTGTAGTTATATATAAATATCTTTCTACCTTTTAACTAATTTGAACTATATCAATCTAATTTTAAAGAATTTTAAAAAATAATATTGAATAATTCAAATTATAGGTTTTGGCTTGAGTCTCTTATTTTTTTAAACAAAATATTAATGACACTTTATCAATTCATAATGGCAATGCTTGGGAAAGTTAACAGTTTTTTGTTGGTATCAATGCTTTAAAGGAGCTGAAGTTAAATCTTTGGAATATATATGTTTAGAATTTAATTCTGATTTTAAAGACTCAGATAATTTATGATTAGTTAATACATTAATTCATACTAAGTTGTCCCATTTATCTAATTCTTTATGTAGTGAGATTCCAGAGTGGATTAAAATTTTATATGAAATTGTATATAAAAAAATGGGAAATAGATAATTTGATTTCCAAATTATATACAGTTTTAGCAAAAACTACTAGTAACTTGTGTGATGCAGAAGAACATCAGCTACCTTTAAACGATAAAAATAAAAACAACTCTGTCTTTCTATTAAAAACACTTATTGTACTCTTTATTTGTGATTATTTGCATGGAAATTTATATGTAAAGCTTTCGTGACTCCCAATAGAGTTTCTAATTTTGGAAAGGAAGATGTGTCTGAATGTTGGAGGTGTAAAAAATATTGTAATGCTAATTGGTCACATGTTTTATGATTGTTCTATGATAAGTACATTTTGGGAAAAGATTCAAGATTTTCTTAAAGCTCCATGATTTGATTCTTTTATTTTAAGAAAAGACTTGATTTTATTCAATACGTTGGATATAAAAAATAAATCATTGTAAGAAACTTCTCTGTGTGGAAGATTTTCAGTCCGTGTATCTCTAGTTAATCACTGTATATTAATCAGATCAGACAATAGTAGTAGAAGTAGCAAACTTAAACTCATCTTAAGTCAAAACAAAAGAAAACAAAAAATAATAATAGAAAATGTATAATTGTACAGAATTACTAAGTATTTGAAAGTAATCCAAGCAAGACAGGCAGTCTGTTTCCAGTTGAAAATCCTTTATTAAGTATACAGACAAGCAATCCAAGTAAAAGAGTAATAATTTCCGCACAAGCTTTCTAAATATATATATATATATATATATATATATATATATATATATATATATAAATATATATATGTATTCTTTTTATCAGGCATGGGAGTGGGTTATTGTGCTGTAAAACAAAGTGTTATTGGTACACATGCTAAATTCACATCCCTTCACCCATCAGTCCTCCCCTTAGTGGGTTGTTTTGAGACTTCAGGGATACCACGGAGATTACTTGTTTTTTATATAAAAAATAAAAAAGACACTTTTTTACCCAACATGGACAATTCTTGCAGTGGCTAGAAAAAGTATTACAAAAAATTTACAGAAAATAGAAGATTCCTTTAGAAACACATTCTGAAGAATTTCTTGCATCCTTGAAAGATATTGCTGTTAAATAAACAAGAACCAAGAAGACTAGAATTTATCCTACTAATCTTTATTGTAATCCTTTGAAAGTATTGGCTCTTATTGAAACTTTTTCATTTTAGATAGGTTCATATTGTTTGGTATTTGAAATCTTACTCATGGTTTGTGTCAATTATTTAGAATTAGTTCACCAGCAAATTGTATATAGTTTATTTTTCCATTTGTTTGAATTCTGTGTTCTATTTACATAAAAGATTAATTTTTGTTAGCTTTTATTAATAAAAGTAAATTATTAAAAAACTAATTGAGCAACATGGAATGCACATGAACCCATCAGAAGCAAGTAAGCACAAACCCAGTTTATTAAAAACAATGAAAATAAGAGATGAGATCTGGTCAGCTCTGTAGGCACAGCAGGATTAAGCCGTGACTGCGACGTGGGTGATGTAAGTTCAGATAGTGGCTTGGGTACCTGCTGGAGTGGGCAGAGAGGAACGAGTAGCATTGTTGGTTCACCTCTTTTCTGAGAGAAGGGTATGGCAGCATGTCAGGGAAGCATGGTCAATTGCTAGTGTCCCAAGTGGAGACTGAAAACCACGTGGGAGCGCTGGCTTCTGGGGAGCAGAGTAGTCTTGAGGGATGTGCCAGTTGTGGGTAAGTGAGGGGCAACCCTCAGGTATACCCATTGCATACTGAACACTGAGTGTGCTACGGATCATGCTCTGTGGGGGTAGGGCTAAAAAGAAAAATGAAATGACCCCTGACAGCTGCCTAAACGATAGCTTCTCTTGGTCAGTTGTCACCATAGCATATGACAAATGTATACACCACCTCAGCAAGAAAGGGTCTCATAATTGGCATGCACCAGCAGCAAAAACTAAAAAAAATTGTAAACTGGAGAAATCTACAGTTTGCAATTTTTCTTTAATTTACATTATTTTACAATGATATTTCATATGAAAACAAATTATCCTAACAAACGTTTAACACAAGAACCAGTAGAATGTATATTGTGACTTAGATGCCAGAATCCACTTAAATGCCTTTATTGACCTTTATTTGTAATGTATTAGTATAGGGATACCAGAATGTTTTAGTTAGGATACATGGTCAGTTTTGAGACTGCATAATAAGAGCATTGAGAAGTGAAAACACTTATACCCTGGACAGCTTTTTTTTTTTGGTTTCTGCTATCAATCAAGTGCTTATATTAGGTTGATAAAAAAACAAACTTCTGGAAATTTTCCTGGCTAAGATAAAATGGCTAAAGGCAAAAAGTTGCTTATTATTTTTAACACGGCAAAAGTCCCCCACACCATTCATGTAGAGGCTTGCCAGGGATTGTACCTCCTGCAAACATCTACTTTAACTCCAGGCTTGCTGCAGCTCAAAGTTGAAGAGAAACCCCCTTTTAGAGTTTCCTTCTGCTTTTTTTTTTTCAGTCCATACTGTAGATTCCACCAAGTGGCTGTTGTGTCAGTCCTTTGTTTGTCTTCCTTGTGAGTATGAGATTTCATGTGTGTGGAAAAAGAGACAAAAGGAAATTCCCCAGTGACTTCATGGATAATTTATGCCTTGTGATCCTATGGGCAACACAGTACTAAAAATTATGAAAAATTTGTGCTACCTACACTGACAGGGTTATCTTGTTACTGTTTGTAATTGCTTAGTTGCAAGTAAGAATCTCTTGTGTTTTCAGGTTTAAGCTGTTTTATGTATAGAAATGCAAGGGGTCCCATACTTGTTCAAGGAAAGTCACTATGTAACTTGGTAGCAGCTTGAGCAAAGGAGATATTGCTTGCCAAACATCGACATTCCATGATGAATGGGATAACATTCCCATCATCTTGCTGATTTGTTTGATGAGTCTACAGGCGGAACAACATTTAAAAATGCTGAGAGTCCTGGTTTGATGCCGAGAAGGTTTTTCAGTGAAATTCTTACAATTAAATGACAAGAAATAAGAGTGCAAACAGCGTATCATAATAATACTTCAAACCCTGCCAATATTTTATAGTGACTAGTTTATGCCAGAATAAATGCAAACTGAATCGCACACGAAACTCAGCCAAAACACACACACACACACACACACACACACACACACACACACACACACACACGCGCAAGCAGATGCACATGCACACACAAACACACATGCATGTGTGTGCACACATACGCACATGTACCCACACACGTGCACTCCCACACACACGTGCACACACATGCATGCACACGTGTGCCCACAGAGTAGCAGATTGAAAAGTATGAGGTGCTGTTAACGATATGAGTTGGCCGGAGAGCATTTCTCTGGCTAAAACATCAGAAACCTGCATGTGACATGCTATTTTGAATATTTTAGGATGTAATTCAAGTTGAAACTAAACAGAGAATATTTAATGTTGTAGCTTTTCAAGTTTACAGGCCAGATGGAACTTGTCATTAATTATAATAAATTAATAACTTTACATAATACTGTTTGATTAGCAAGGTGGGATGAGACAAAATGATGGTGGTGTGGTTAGTATATTCATGTCCTGAAGCTACATTTTAGAGCCACCAGTATGAATGTTTTATAAGTAGGATTAAGTGAAATAATTTTGTAGTAGTCCATCTACTCTCAGTAAAATTCAGGAATACTTGAGTGTGATTTGGTTCTTATAAGTATTGCTGATTATTTGATTGGGGAGAGTGGGAGACTTTTTGCTTTTAGAGAATTTTACTACTAAACTGTGATATCCTTCTTTGATTTTCATATGTTAGAGGAACATTATTCCAATGTGGTATGATTTCTGCTGTGGTACCACGTTAAGTAGAGTGGGAGGTACTGCTTTTATGAATGACAGAATGACAAGACAAGAGCTCCTGACAAAACACTGACTCTTTTGTGATTGATGCTAATAGCTGAGCTCATAAAGGAGTATTGACTCAAATGAGAACAACATTTGAAATGAAAAAAAAAAAAAATCACTAAAAATGTGTTCAAACCCCCCCCCCCCCCACACACACACACACACACACACACACTCTGATATGGGGACTGTACTCCCATACTGCTGCTAATTATGTATAGTGTGTCCCAGAGACTCCCCCATCTGTGGAATGACTCCCTCTCCACACCAAGCAGAGTACCTCATTAACCCTTTATAAGTGCAGCCTGGATAAGTGGATGGGGAACAGAAAATACACCCCTGGGATTCCCCCTGTGTCCCTGCTGGTCAGTGGCATAGGGTGCTGACTTGTTGGAACAGAGGCTACATTTTTGGCTAGGCTTGTTAAGGTCCTCAGGGCCAATAGCCTAGTAAATTCCTATGGTCCTATGATCTCAACAGAAGGAGAAATCCTGGAATACTGCCCCAGAATGTCTTGGTATTTCTGGCACAGTGCTGGTCTTATTCAAGGCAGAAGATTTTAACTGGAGTGGATAACATTGTTATGAGCTGCTGTCAGTTTTGACATGGTTGGATTCCTGTCTAGATTGCTACTAAATGGACTGCAGACACTCTTGGTACATTGTTAGCTCTTTTATGCAAGAGCAAGTCTATGATATTTGCACAAGCCTAACACTTGTTTTGTGAGGAGGGGCCATGCTAATTAAGATGCCAAGAACACAGAACTGAAATGCCACATGGTATCATGCATTGACAATCTGTACAGTAGTAACTAGTTAATAGGTTGCAGTGCATAATTAAAGGTAAATTCCCTGCATTTTCTTGTTCCTGGATAAATATTACTTTTGTAACTTTTTAAGTTTTTCTTGTCCAAACTGATAAAATAGTTAGATCATCACTGAAGGAGTCTGCAAATACACCTAACATACCACCACTCTGAGGGGTAGATAAATGGAGCCAGTCCAGAGTATTTCACATTCAGATGATTTAACTCTTTACTAGTGAGGATTGTTGTCTGAGTCCAGTGAGTCGTACCTCTTAACCGTACCAAATTCCTCAGAATTTACCGATTTTGTGGGCAAAATAATGGGGTTCCACAAATTTCAGAATGGCCCCTTTAATTCCCGATTTCTTTTTTTATTTTACATATCCCGCAGTGTCATCAACATGCAAGGACATGCATGATGACATTGACTGCCTGTAGGACTCTTGAAGGCACAGAAGATTTCAGAAATTGAAAACTTTAGTTGCTTACAGCCGTAGCGTGTCTATGACTTGTGGCACTGTAGCATCCAACCAACAATTGGGTTCATGTGTTTAATCTGTTTGGATGTTTGAAAATAAATAAGAGGATGAAAGAATACGGTAGCAGGTGTGCACCCAGATGTGCAAATATTTGCTGAAACTCTGAATGGATAGAGGAATAATAAGATTGTTTTAAATAACGTGGAGGGTGGATACCATGCATGACTGTTGTTCCTTTTCCTCTTTGGGTGGATGAAGGGATGATGTACAGGCAAGAACAAGAAGACGCGGGGAAATGTAACACATTCTAAAGCACTGATTGTTTCATTCAAATTGGAGCTTATTTCAGGTATGATGAAATACTGACGGGACTGCTATAATAAACTTTGATGTTTAATATCTTCTTTTATTTTCTGAGATGGCAGCATACTTGTTTTCTTATCTGCACTGTGATCACTTTTTTTCCTGAAAATAAATAATTGATGTATGACTGTAGTTGGGGGTTGGACTTTGATCGGAATATCTCAAGTGCAGTGCAGACTATGAAGTAAAGGTGTACTACTTCTATTTAAAAAAAAATAAAAAACTGCCACCTTACATTATCAGGCATAGTTATTAAAAAAACACCAAACAAACAATGAAAGGCAGCCAAGGATACTCAACACCAATAAATATATTGAGTGCATTTGTTCCTTTAATTAAACACAGAACTTCTTTCAAATTCCATTTTTAATTACAGGAACAAAAGTGCTCAAAATATTTATTGGTGTTGAGTATCCTTGGCTGCCTTTCATTGTTTGTTTGGCATTTTAAGTTCTTTTAAATGCCGGGGCCTGTGGGTGATTTTTTTATATGTATAAAAAAAGTTTAAACTGACAATCTGTGACTTGAGAAAAAAGTGTAATTTGGCTGCCACTGCTTTACAGTCTTTTGTCATTTTAAAAGTGGAAAGAAATGCTTAGCTTGGGTACTTCAGCTGTCTGGATTTCAAGAGTCTGGTTCACATCACACGCTGTTGGTTATATTTTCACATAGTGCGTTTATCACAAAGCTGATGGGAAATGTTGCGTTGATGTCATTGCGTACACTTGGAAGCCATGACTGAAGTGAATGCAGTGTACTGGATGGGCAGGTAACAGAGCCTCATTCATAATATGCCTGCCCAAAACTGTTTAAACAGGTTTGTAATCTGGCAAGGACAGCAGCTGTTTGCTGCTTGTTAGTGGAACTGCCATTTTGCAGTGATCGCCATAACTGTTTTTGTCAAATTATATATTCATTTATTTATGTAAAGTGGTTTAATTTCATGTCACACTTGGATTATATTCTATTAAAATAGCATAAGGTTAGGACAGCCACACTGAAGAACTCGGTGAGCTGTCCCCTTTGGTATGATGTTTTTTTTTAAGCATAACTACATTTTCTTTCTAGTCGTGGTCAGTAGTTATTTAATTTTGTTTGAAGACTGGAGTTTTTCAATTAAAATGTATATATTTTGAATAGCATCGCTTTCTGATGAGCGAAGGGTATTAAACCCAAGTATATTTATGGGCATTTATTGTGTCAAATTAATGTTGATTGAATAGAATCTTCTGTGTTGGGTCTAACAGGGATGTTCGGTAACAAATTACTATGCCATGGTAATCTTAACATTTGCATTGGTGTTTGTTGAGGAGTATGCTTAATGTTTACATAGAATTTTCTAGGCATATATATACAACTGTCAAGCATTCCTCGTGGTTAGGCTTAATAATTCCATGATCCTTGCAGTTTCACACCGAAAGGGTCTATAACACTTCTAGTGATAAGAATTTATAGAATATACATGTTAAATCATACTGAATCATATTAGTTCCTCAAAATAACTTTTCACAAAGGTATAGAATAACACCTTATTCATCCTGTGAGCTTTCTAGCTGAAGTTGTTAGTTAGGTGTTCCACATTTGTGCTTTGTGTCCATTCGTTTCACATTCCGAGAGGTGGTGCTCCACACTGAGGAGATTCTGTGTGCAGATATGTTGCTTTTGTGTGCGTGTGTGCTGCATACCTCTCAATTTCCTAACACAAGAAATCTGGATATAGGCTTAAATAATGGGGGGGCAAAGACCCAAAAATAGGCACAGATTTAAAATATTGTTCTTATAAACTTAGAATGCTGTTAGAGTAATAGGTTACTAGCAGTTAATTTTATTTTTATAAAAGAAAATTGTATTTTAGTTTTGTATAAGTTCATAGTTTGGTACACACTTAAATGTTAATATAAATAAAACTCTATTGTTCCGGTTATATTTTGTGTTTAATATTTTGTCTGGTCTTCAATTTGTGTTTGGTATCCCACAATTCCATTGGGGTGGGTGGGGGTCACATAATTATGTATGGAAATTTAATGCTAATCAATGTCCATATTTTTGGCCAGTTGTACCTACTTTTCATGGGCCTTTGTCCAATTTTTGATGTTTCCAAATTGAGAAGTATGGTCGGAGTGAAATATTAAAACTGAACAGAATGATGACTGAAATGGACAAGAGTTCTCCATTGTTGTTGAAGTCACCCACAATGGTAACTTCATTTTCATTTTAATGGAGAATCATAGAGAATTTCTTTTAACACAGACTTGCTTCCAGGTATGTATGCCACAGACGGCAAGCTGGCCTTACTGAGTTTTATTTGTACTTGTCAGAAACTAAGTAATACTTTCTTGGAAGACGATAGCATTACCTTCAACCCCATTGAGATCCCCATTTGTTTTGCTGATACTGTAGCCAGGTGCCATGAACTTTAATATAATGATGTAGGCTTTAACCACGTAATCAGGTTTCAGCTACAGTTATATCAGGATGGTTCATAGGTTAGTACTAGGATAATTGCCTTTGTGGGCCATTTCAAGCCTAACTGTTTATCCCATCTGAGAATCAAACCTTGCACCTTGTGTTTGTAAGGTAAACACCTTAAGTATCTTCTGACAGTACAATGGCAAGTAGTTCATCATGGGTCATATTGTTGAAAACTTTTTTTTTAGTTCTTTGCTTTAAAGACTCTTCTTGCAGATGATTTTTAACCTTAAAGATAGTAAATTTTATTGGTAATGAGTTTAGGAATTTTATGCATGTGAAGTCCGCATCAAACCCCCTTTTTTCCATTTAGTCCATGAGTTGGGGTGTTGCAACAGCAGTGAGTGTCACCTAGAGCCATTTAGTCCATGGGGTTGGGGTTTTGCATCAGCAGTGACCGTCACCTAGAGCCAGTGATAGCAGATATCCCAAAGTACTTTCACTGGAATTATGAAAGCACTGATGATGGGGAGAGGGAATTTTTAAAGATCTTGCACTTTGCATAGAAGCAGCTAAAGGGTTAAGAGTGTCAGGAAAATGTATGGTTATGTGTCTTCTGAAGAGATTATTGGCTGACTTAGTCTGAGCAGGTCATTTGGTGTTTCTGTACACATCTGTCATTGGCCAGTTTTTACCCCTAGTAGAATATTTGGAATAAATTCTCAGATTACTGTCACTGTGGTTAATCCTCTCCTCCACATTCAGTGAGATGGCAGTAATATACTCTTATTTCTCCCCTAAACGTACCACTGCATGTATTAGAACCTAGGACAGTTCACCTACATCCCTGACTTACCTGTTTTGTGGTGTCTCTAGCCTAGAAGGTGGGACCAACGCTTGTTTTCCCTGTGATGAAGTGCATTATAATCATTTTTAAGAATCACATCTCCTTAGCCTTGTTGTTGGTGTCAAGCCCCACCTGAACCTCTAAGATTCATCTTTAGTGCTGTTGTGAGGGCCCCACCTTACCCTTTACTTACCTGACAACCTTTGGTGGATTGTTCTTTTCCCCATAATGCTTACTGTGACCTTTTATGAATCTGGCGTTCTCTTCTTGGCTCTGTTCCTTTTCACCTTTTGCGGTTGTGCTGTCTTCAGACTCCGCAAAAAAGAAATAATTTCACTTCTGAAAATCTGTTTCCTTCCTTTAATATACATCTTTGTTAGGGAATCAAATAAAATCTAGATTCTTGATTTACAGTTATATAATCCTGCATTACATGCATTAGTTCTTACAAGCTCAGCCATCTGTCTTGTAAATCTTTCCAACCAGACGTTAAATTTCTTAAATATTCTCTTTCTACCATTTTTTTACACTGAGAATTGATGGTAATTAAATTTAGCAGTTTTACTGATTCATTTACCTTTAATTCTCAGAATATTGTCTGTTTTAAACTATCTCCACAATGTTGTCTTTCAAGTCATTAATCTGTACATGAATTACTATATAGGTTCATAGGTTCATAGATTAGTACTAAGCTAACTGCCCTTGTGAGCCATTTTAAACCTAGCCAATTATCCCTTGTGAGACTCAAACCCTGCACCTTGTGTTTGCAAGGCAAACACCTTAACCATTAGGCCACCCTCCCAACCCTCCTCTTCCTCTTTGTCTTTCACTAGCATATATTCTGTCATTTTCACTGCCCGATCCAAAACTGCTTCCATTTATACAAAACTGGTGGTAGCATTGTGGCTGCATATATCTGCTTTGCTGATTGATAATTATGCTAATCGATAATTACACCTTACTAACAATCAAGTCAATCAGTTCGGGAGTATCTCTGTGAATTACAACTTCTAACAGTAAATGTTAAATTATTATACGAGTATAAGATCAGTAACAAAAGTATTGAGAAACAAAGATTATGTTGCTATAATGCTGTGCTCTTTCCTTGTGTTCTTGTAGGGCTGTGCTATATCCTAGATGCTCTTTGGGTTCTTGTTTTTATCTGAAGGTGCACCTTCCTTTAATTGAATCAATGTACACCAGTTATCAAACACTAACCAATGACATATAAATATGTTTCTCAGATCAGGTTATATCAAGTACAAAACCTAGATTCTGTCTCAAGAGTTTCATTTTCACAAGCACAGGTTTTAGAGCCAAGTTTTGTTTTGTCTAACAATATTGCTTTAGCAGTACTAGAAAAGGTATGATTATGTAATAGTATGCAGGGTCTCACTTTATACTTTTATCTTCCACATCCATTTTCAGTACACCTGTTGCCTTGGAGATCAGAGCTGAGCGTATTGAATTTATGCTGGTTATGGATTGCAGCTTCAGAAGGATTTTATGATGGGGCAGGAGATAGACCTCCGGGATTGTCTCTGGTTTCACCAAGTATGAGTTCCTTCTGCAGTTAAATTATTTTATTTTCTTATGTATGCTTATTAACTGAAGGTTATACCTAGCAGTTATTTGTTTTAATATTCATCTGTGTATGAGTAACTTTGAATTTGAATATAACATTTGTTCTGAAACGAGGCACTGAATAACTTGTATAACGCAGCAAAACTGCTTGGATAGATTAGTGCAATGTTATAGTTTCTCACTACTTAGTTAAACAAGGTTCTGTCTGTTTGAGATGGTGGTAGCTCAGGTTAATAAGCGAGATCTCATGGCACTTATTGAAAAGACTAGGGGCTCTTTACTTAATTGCATTTATTCTTTTCACAGTCTATATTACGTAATTATTAAAGGTAATATTTCAACCTACATTTATTTATAAAGAAGCAGGACCATTTCCCCAGTGCCCAGGCAAAATTTCCTCACTTGATATGAATACTATTGAAAGTTGGCCATTGGCCTGGCAGGACTAAGGAGATAAAAAAGGCCTAAATAAAGTACTTGATATTTCATCTTGTAAAGTTTAACCATATAAAGTATGTTTCTTTTTTGAGTAACAGAACAGCTGTTGGGAATTTATTTTAGATTTTCTAATAAAATATTATTCATTTAAAAAGGTATTGAGATTTAATTCAGTCAGTACAAGAAAGCTGTAATAAACTTGTAAATTATTTTAATAGCTGCATTTTGATATACACTTTAGTGTCTTTTAATTTCTGCAATGTTTTTATCTTTTAAACTGAATATTTCATTTTAATATTTCATACAAGATTTCATATTATGAGATGATTCCTTGACTTTTCTTTAAGTCTCTAGAGTTTTATTAAATAAAACTTACAAGCATAATGCCAAAGTGATTGACCATTTTCACCTGTCCTTTATTTCACTTTTATTAGTGACCTGTTGAAGTTGCACCTTTTTGGCTTCCTGTGCCAGAAGTATTTTATGTTTAAAGTAACCATTTGCTCATCATGCATTTTATGTTGATTAAAAGAATAATAAACTGGGACATACCTCTCAACTGTCTAGATTGTCACAGAATTTGTGGTTTTCTGGCAAATCACTGAGGACTGAAGTCATTAAATAATGACATACATTTGAGTTTCAGACTTCATATATTTTAGAAAATACATGCTGATACAAGTCTTGTTATTCTAGAAACTTGTTAAGTTTATAAGAATAATGTTTAAAATCTATTCCTATTTTTGGGATTTTAACCCTGCATTATTTTAGGCTTTGTCCAGATTTCTTGCACTAAGAGGTCGAGAGGTATGAACTAGGAGGATGCTGTGTTGTTAATTATCTGGTTAAGAACAGTGGGAACCTCAAGTTACAACTGGTGGACAAAGTGACAATGTAATTTAAAAAGCTACTTTGTTTTATGAAAAGAAGTAAATCACATACCCGTTTTGTGCTTTAAATAGAAAGAAGTGATCTGTCATGTTAAATACTAAGTAGAACCTTTCAGGAAGTAAGTCCGCAAGCACTGATGTCTCCAATCACTAGTAGAACCAATTCTTCATACATTCTGCTCTGTTTCTGTCCTTAAAAACAGGTCTGAAACAGAAACATTTGAAAGGTGACGTAACTGTGAACTAAATTAACATGATGTAGGAACACCATGGGCATTTGAGAACTGAAAATATTGACCTGATGTGTCTCAGGAATATGGAGAAAGGATAGAGCAATTTAGAAAAAAAAAAACTTCTTGCCCCACTTTGTGTGGTGGCCAGGACTATGGAGAGTGGATGTTTTTTCTGGTCACCAGAGTTCATAGCTGGGGAAATAAGGTGGGATAGAAAGTTAAAAAAAATAAATAAATAAGTGGTGTGTATGGTCTGTGATGTGGACTTTAGAAAAAAAATGGTAAATGATATAGTTTGAGGGGTTGTGAGAAAACATCTAGAACCAAGGTTTACACTGCCAGATGCCCTGCTGTGGTTCTTCTTCCACTCCACACATTAACAGGCACACTTACACTTATGGTCAGTTTAGAGTGTCCATTCCACCTACTGCATGTCTTTGGAATATGGGAGGAAACCAGAGCACCCAGAGGAAACCCATGCAAACACAGGCAGGATATGCGGACTCCACAGACGAGGCACACCAGCTGAGAATAAAACCTGAAAACTGTGTTGCTGTGAAGAAACGGTGCTATCTGCTGTGCCATGATTGCTGAAGTACACTAACTTGTACCTTCATCAGTAATGGACTTTCTTGCTTGACGACACACTTCTTTTCACTTCTTTTTTAAGCTTTTAGGATTTCTGCGTATGGAATTTGGTAAGTGGTGACCAATCCTAGCTGCAATTAACATATTTTACCTTGCTTATCCTGTACAAAGCAGGTTATTACCCCTCCCGTTCACCACCCGTGAATCAGCTACATGTTTTATAACCTACCAGGTTTTCAGTTATGTAATAAATGCGCATCATCTTGGGGTTTAAGCAATGCGCATACGTCACTGGGACAGACATGCACACAAATGGGATGACTATCTTCCTTAGGATCAACAGTCTATAAAACTGAAAATAAGTAATAAATAAAAGCAATTCATCACTACACAGAAAGAACATTGTCTCTGATAGTATTCCTATTATTTGCAATGAATATATTTAAAACCAGTTTTAATGGTGATGATAATATGGGTAGAAAAATTAACACTTAATAAGGTTCTCATAAGATCAGAAAAAATGATTGGCATTGAGTCAGAAGTCAGTTTTGGTTAGATATGTCTGTGATTTAAGATGGCGTGGGTAGAGGTTGTATTTATTTATAGTTTGTCAAGAACTATAATGTAATGGGTGTTGAGAATGAAGCAGGGACCCTCTCTTGGTGTAAGTTGCACGTGGGTAAGCATGCCTCTGTAAGACTAGTACAGCTGCTTTAAGTGACAAAAGGAATTGGATAATGCAAAGTCATACTGCTATCAGGAGAAATAAATCAACGGTTTGTGAACCAAACACATCAAGAAGTAAAGGAAAAATCCAAGTTTTCAGTTATCTTTCTTGCCTTTTTGTTTGCACCACATATGCATAAAGTGGAGCCAACCGCTGTTAACAGAATGTTCTGCGATTCCTGAAAATATGTTTTCAGTGATAGAGTAATGAGCATGTGATTACTGCACTGTCGACAGATTCTTGTGGGAAAAGAGAAAGTAACCTAATAAGAAACCTGGCTTTCATTCAGAGATAATATGCTGTATTAATGTGAAAATACATACCCTTTTCATAACGTATAACTAAAGAAAGAAATGTAAACTGTGTGTCTGATATATAGATATACTCAATGTATACACAGATTATATTTATATACGGCTATTTATCTAAATTCAAAGTGTGTGTGTGTGTATATATATATATCTATATATATATATATATATATATATATATATATATATATCTATATATATATATATATATATAAAATGTATGCATAAAATACACACCCATGCATATATCACAAGCCACCTTCATTTCATTCATGCAGGAATTGACTGCAAGCTGTTTTAACTATAATTTGTAAATCATCTAAGTTATGTTGTGTGCTGAAAGTTGTGTAAAGGTACTGCCTTACAGTGGGTTACTTTTTGTTCAGAATTGTAAATAGAGGGCCTAAGAAATGTTCTCATTCATTTTATGCACCATTGTCACTCCTTATGTGCACCATTGTCACTCCTTATGTGCACCATTGTCACTCCTTGTGTGCACCGTTGTCACTCCGTGTGTGCACCGTTGTCACTCCGTGTGTGCACCATTGTCACTCTGTATGTGCACTGTCACCTCTTGTGTGCACCGTTATCATTCCTTGTATGCACTTTTCTGTGATCTTGGAGTTAGCATATTTAGAGGTATGTGGATGGGTATATATAGGAGGCTGAGTTCCTTACCAAAAATATATTGCATTAAAGATTTGAGGGTTAATGGTTTGAATGTCAGTGAAATGAGGTTTTCTGATTATGTGCAATCACGTGTGTGTTATGGACTATCCCAGTAAACAAACATTAAGTAATTAATTGTATATATGTGTATGTGCATAAAATTATGCACTCAGTTTCAGATATAGACCTACACACACACAATTTTTGTGATTGCATGTCCTCCTTGTGGCCGAGTAGGTTTCCTCCGGGTGCTCCGGTTTCAACCCACATCCCAAAGACATGCTGTAGGTGGATTGAACACACTAAATTGGCCCTAGGTGTGATTGTGTGTGCGCCTTCCATGGAAGGGTGGGTGCCGGGCTGGCAACTCGACACCGTAAAACTCCACTGCCAATCATGAGCGGACAGGTGATCCACTGTGGTGACCCCTAACCGGGAAAAGCCAAAATAAGATGGTATGTGTGTGTGTGTGTGTTTGTATGAGTCTATGTGTGGGTATGTGTGTATAATTTTATATATATATATATATATATATATATATATATATATATATATATATAAATTGTGTGTGTGTGCATGTGTGTGTTTAGGTCTATTATCTGAAACTCTGAGTGCATAAGTGCCTGCACTCCAAATTATACTTGTGTACTCCAAAATACTTGTGTTTTAATTTCATTCAATGCTTTGTTACAACACCTTGTTCAGATGTTATTATTCTGTCTTTAATATTACTGTGTTTTTAGGAGTTTTAAAAATTGTTTTGTACTTCACTTTGTTGTTATCTTTCTAATAATTGTATGCAGAGCTTTTCTCCCCAGACCTCCAGTAAAAATGGGCTTATTTTGGCCCAGTGGACTTTCCTGGTCAACAAACTGCAAATAAATAAATGTCATTATTTAGTGACATCAATCTTCAATGATTTGCCAGAAGAAACAGATTTTATGAGGAGCAGACCGAAAAATTTGAGGCAAAAGTCTGGACATTGTGTGAATATCTATTTGTACACTAATGCTTTGCCTGTTGTAAATGTTACTTATGCCACCATCATTTTGTGGTTTACACCTGTGGTCCTCATGGGTCAGTGCACTACCCAAGTTAACAGATCCAGTAAACAATTCTAGACATACTTAGCAACCCTCAGGAGCAGCAGTAGCTTGTACGTGAAGTGATGTTTTCAGGCCGATTTGGTTTTATTAAATTTATATCGTACTATAACTTAAGCAGAAATTGATGGGGGTCTGGACTGTGAAGAATTTGACAGCTAGTGTTAGAGTTCATCCTTAAGGGCAAAGGGCAAGTGACCTAATGGAAATCCAAATAGGCAAATACTAGACAATTCACACTTCCACTATATCACAATATAACATTCCCAGCTTTTTGTAGTAAATTTTGTGTGTACTATTTATTGCAGGTATTTTTCAAGAGGAACATTTTTTTTTTAATTTATTGATTTTATTTATTTATTTTTGTATGCATGTATTTATGTGCATGCGTGATTTTTTTTTTTTTTTATTTAGGTCTGTTTTGTTTGGTATTCTTTGAATATTTTTTTTTTGGTATGTTTTTGTTTGTCAGTTGTGTTTTTTTTTTTAAACTGCACAAATCACATTTAAGTCCCCTGACTTTAAATTGCTTACACAAATTCATTTTTTGCAGTTCCGTTTTCCTTAACATATGTGATTATATTGCTTTATCCGCAGTCAGCCAAAGAAAGAGGCCATCTTGTTTAGCAGTGCAGAAAGAAGGTGTCTCTCCAAACTGTGCTGTCTATGTTTGTGTTGATCCCTGCTGTCATCTGTAACTTTCTTTTACATTCATTTAAATGATGTAAAGAGATGCAGCATTTTCAAAGAATTTCCTCTGCTTCCTGATGAAATGTTTTTGGGAGTGTTCCTCCTCTTCTTAAATGTGTTTATTTTTTTATACTGTAATGTTGTCTTTTTTGTTTTTCATAGTAGTACAAAGGGGTGCCTCATTTTCTGTGGTGTTCTCAAACTTCCTGTTGCAATCCCATGCCTTAGAGTTCTTTTATTTAACGATGGTCACAGTGTGGCAAGAATAAAGACTGTTCCCAAAATACAGACCCATTAATAACCCAGCAACGATAAGGCATTGCACATTGTTATCAGCTCCTGTGGAGAATATGGCAGGTAGCTATGTCGCAAGCTACATTACATTCTGCGAAACTGCAGTAATAGCTGGAGTTAGCTCTTGATAGTCTCAGCTGTACAGCGGATATGAGCCGGATCTTAACTCAGTCGTGTTCTGCTCATACTGTTTTGGAGGTGCCAGTTTGTCGTCAGAGTGATAATTTATATCTAAACTACTTACTTGATGTCTCTCTCTTATTCAGTGCATTTGCTGCTCATAAAAAATTTCTTTTGCATTTCTAGAAACTTCTAAAACTAAAGACTGATCAGGAACACTGATCACAATAATTGCATAGAAATGACATTAATTGTTTTTTTCTGTATAAATAAATCATTCTAAATCTTATTTTTATGCTGTATTTTATTATCTCCCAAAGTTAAATAACTGAATCTTGTTTTATTTATTTTTTTTTTATTAACGTTTGACTTCATTTACCTCCTCGCGTGTAGCTGGGTATTCTTCTGTTACTTATTCTATATTTACCAGCAGGCAGACTGTGCTTCTGACTGGATAATTGTTTAGTGTTTTCTCTCTCTCTATACAGAGTGTTGTAAGATGGTCCCACTACAAACTGTATTCCCAGTGGCTCAGATTACATCTGTACCATGACTAAATCACTTGCAGTAATCACTCTCTTGGCACACAGGTAAGGTATCTATCTGTGATGCTAGCTAACTCCTCTGGTCAAGAGCAAACTGGTGTTGGTGAAGGACGTCCAGCAGAAGGGTTTGGCAGTCTGTTCCAGTATCTCCACCATAAAAACTTTTGAGGATGATTTGAATACTGTAATTGTCCACAGGGTAGCCACCAGCTGGTCATAACTGAGCAACTATACATGGAATCATGCATGTTAAGAACACGCAATCATGCATTTTAAGAACACGCAATCATGAATGTTAAGAATGGGAGCAGAGACGCATTAAACAGACATACTTAGTAGGGAAAGAAACATCTGGTCATTATTGTCTTCAACAAGCAAAACCTTTAAAGACATCAAAAAATCTTTAGTATCACATTTGTGCTGATCAGGCCTTACTGTTACAAGTCACAGTTATAATAATGCATAAATTATTATAAGTCTGTGATGCAATAGCGCATGCGTTATGATAACTGGAACTGCAAAAAAATGAATTTGTGTAAGCAATTTAAAGTCAGGTGACGTAAATGTGATTTGCGAAGTTTAAAAACAAGTCACACATCTGACTTAAAACAAAAACATACCAAAAAAAAAATATTCAAAGATTACCAAACAAAACAGACCTAAATAAAAAAAAATTACGCATAAGTATGTGATGTCATAGAGCATGTGCTATTATAAGTCTGTGATGTAATAGTGTGTGCACTGTTAAATGTCTGTGATGTAATACTGCATGCGGTGTTAAGTCTGTGATTAATAATGGATACACTATATTGTAATTCTGGTTTCTAATAGCGCATACACCAACACCATCACTTCTGTATGCCATTTTACCCCATTTCATTTGCATGCACGTTATGCAGTATCTCGGCTAGCTGAGACTTGACACTAAACAGTAGAGACGCACAGTGGTAATACATTTAGTGCCAGACTGCTCTGCAGTTTGATGGTATTACCATTTCCTGCAACATCAATTTGCCAGTACTCTTTCTGCAATATTTTTGAAACCTCCAAGCTGGGAAATTTCTTCCATAAAGGAAAATCAAACATTCGCCTGTGTTCCTGCTACTATTAAATACCCCCATGTTGATGGCTTTAAAATAGGGTAACCGCATGTTGGAGTGATGTGCCTAAGGAGAATTTGGTCATTGATAACATTGAGGAGATAACCTGCAGTCTCTAATCGGCTTGGCAGGAGCAGGTTTCCCACGCTATGTTTTCATCTCCCCTTCCCATGGCGTTCTGCATCACGTTCTCCCATTTTCTCATTTCTTCTTGTTGCTCATCACTTTTGTTTGGATTCTAATCACCTCAGGCTCTTATTTTTTTTAATTGTCTTCATTAATAGCTTTTTCATCTAGGTGCAGTGAACATAGTTTGGTGATATTCTTCAGGTTTTAAATTTCTGTTGTTGCATTTTCAAACTTTTCCAGCATTTTAACAGCTCTTTCTCCTTCCTTTAAGGCATTTCCATGGATTTGTTTTGGTAGATTTGGATCCAATTGCAAATCAGTGGAAAAAGCTTACCTGAAATAATTTTATGCAAAAATCTAAAAATTTTTTTTTTTTGTGCAGTGAGGCAAGCCCTGTGCATCCCCTCACTACCCAAATATACTGACTCTGGGGTCACAAAACAGTGGGTAAAAGGGAATCCTCTGCTATCACTGAAATTTCTTTGGTTAAAACTTTTTCAGTCAGTTTGCACTGGACTGAACAACTTTTCTATGAATGACACATAACATTACCCATTTCCGTTAGGTGTTTGTTTTTGCACCCTTGCCTCTGGATGATTCAGAGTTCAGGGTGTTAGAAATAATGAGTGAGGAGCAACTGGCCATCTCAGAAAGACACTTTTCTTCAAAAGAGGCCTCAGGAAGCATGCATATCGCACCAAGCATTCTCCTTGGAGCTTCCCATCTTGCAAACATTATAGACGATGCAGTTAGCAAATCATGAAATAATTTGGATACTCTGTTCCCATGCATGAGTAAAGCAAAGAGTATCTTCAGACCCCTGGTAAAGTGTAGTCACCCTAAGGGGACATCCTACTCCATCACATTCTTTCCATCCCCAGACAAGGAATCATGGATTTTGGACAGGCTAGGGAAGTGCACTTATTCATCCTAGAAATGGAGTCTCAGGATGCTGAATTGCCTTATGAAGATGGCTCTATTTTCACTTTGATACTTTGAACAATGGACCAGTGATAGAGAAGCTCTTCAGCTAGGCTTTAATGTCTTCCATCATTAGTTACCTCACAGTATATGGCATTGCAGTGTTAGCCATGTAGGCAGTGGGAACCAGCACAATTACTCTTTTTGATGATCCGGGTGACATTTCAAGGGGGATTTTGCTGTTTGGGCCAAAATCCGTCAACATTTGCAGGGAATGAAGGAGAAGGGGCAAGTCAGTAGGTGGCATTTCATTCTTTTCGGTGCTTCTTTTCCAGAGAATGGCATATTTTCAGCACACCCCACACAGTCTGCAGCAAAGGGTAGCTGGATCAGATCAGTCCTGGCCAAACAAATCTCAGCAACACCACTCCAAATGCACGATGATTGCCAGCTGTCTGCATGGGACTGGGTTCAGTCCCTGTAAGGGAAGGAGTCATGGGGATGAGACACCTGTACTTGTCTCACTGGTGGAAGATTTCTAAGGAAGTGTAGTTGAAGGAGATCATCAATCGTGGATACATCATCCTTTTCAGGTCCAGGATGATATGTTTTCCCCGGTTTGCACTTAGCAGGTCGAGGTGGGTTTGGCCGAACCTACTGTAGTCAATTTCAGGAGGTCGAGCGGCGACAATGTCGAACCCGACATTGTTGATATACAAATGTCGCCCCCATCTCAAACCATGTTAAAGCCTGCTCTGAGGTTTACGGCGATTTGTATTTCGACAATGTTGAAATTCGACATTGTCGGTTTCACTGCACGGCGTCGACTATACTATCATTCGATGGTATCTGGTTTGACCTACTATAGGTAAACCACTTGCACCCACTGTTGTCAGAAGGTGTAGGCAAAGAGCGACATGCAAAGCTTGTTTGTAAAGCCAATCATCAGGTCCTTTCAGACCACTAAGTGGAGGAATATTGACACACATTCTTTTTTGCTACCTAAAACTTACTCAGGACTTCAGGCCCAAGTTGTAGCTCAGTGGCCTTAACAAGTGTGTCCTGAAAGTGGTCCATTTGCATGGCTGCACTACTGTACATCCTTCCATGTTTATCACTGGGAGACTGGACATGACCATTCAGTCCGTAGGACACTTGCCTGTAGATAAAGACTGCAGGCATCAAAGCAACACTTCAGTTTCTGCATAGAAACCAGTCACTACCAGTTTCATTCTCTGATGCTTGGTTTTATCTCAGCTCCCTGGGTGTTTACCAAACACATGACAGTAGTGATGACTTATCTGTGCCTGTTGGGCTTCACAGTCTTTTTGTACCTGGACAGCTGGCTTCTAGTGTAATATACTAGGGTGTACTCATCTGGCACATGGATGTTCTGCTCACTAGATTTCCCTGGTCGGAGGTTATGGTAAGTCAAGGGAAGTCGCAAATGCATTCACACACACAAAGTCTTGTTTGTATGACTCGTAACAAATACTGGAACTTGCCTAGGTTATTTGCCTTTGATTAGCATAAAATGCATTGTCTACATACTCTGGACCTCATGGCAGCCACGATTTTCATAATGTCATTTGCCCGGATTCATGTGACTGTCCTGCAGTGAATGCTGCAATCTCAGTGGTCCCAATATAAGGATTCTTGGGAAGAGTTTATCATGATACCCAGAACATTTGACAACAGTCCGCTTTGGTGGATGGAGGGAAGCTGCCTTCAGCTTCGCCACCTTGAACACTATCTTCATGTAAATGTCGACAGTATGAAGGAGCTGTTAGAGTTTCCACACCAGTTATAGAAGTAAAATTACTGACTGTGCATCTCAGTGGAAAACAGGACATTATTGAAGTTTTATATTTGGTAAATATCCATATGTTTTAACGCACCATGTAAAATTATGTAACAGGTGCATATATTTTAAATGTGCATTAAATGTAATAAAGAAGCATACAGAAAGAATGATCATATGATCATATCATCAAACAAGGATCTGGCTTTTAAGTTTTAGTTTCCTTTGATGTATTTTATTTCTGAGCACGCTGTATTAAATTGTTGGGTTGCTTAGAGTTTTAATGAATGCATGTTCCACACAAATATTACAGATTTTAAAAATTATAGTGAGATCAGAAATAGCAACAGATAATGTAACATGACCTTACTGAGGGAGTGCAGAACAAGATTTAAGTAAAAGTAATTAAATAATTAGGAAAATGTGATAAATAATATGAATTTAAATCTTCACATTTGTCTAATAATCCTCTGAAATTAGTACCTGTCAGTTGAGTACCATTTAAATTTTACAAATTATTGTGCTTATTATAGAATATTCCTAATTTAATAATTAGTGATGCATTTTTTTTCAATTTTGACATCTGCTGCTGCTTATGCACGCATTCATACATACCTTCCCTCAACACATAACATGGCTCTTTACTCTAATTTCATTGTTTGTACACAAACAGAATGATCTTTACTGTTCCTTAACTTTAATTTTTTTTTGTTTAATTTAGAGGTACACAGTCTTGAAACACTGCCAGGAAATAATGTATCTCAATTTTTTTCAGCAAATTTAAATTTTCCAAGTAAGATTTGTAAATCTAGGGACTTGAAAACAAAATTGTCACTTTTCAGTGGAGCAGTGATATTTTGAAGTGGTAAACTAGCAAATATGTGAAATTTCATTTCAGGATATTGCTTTAATTCTCTGTTTGTGCGATTGGTTTGAACTCTGAAGAGTTCAGATATTTACTTTCCCTAACCTTTTGTACGAGTCATTACTTTTGTACACATTCTTTCATTAAGACTTACCTGAATATGTTTTTAATAAGATGGCTGATTTTGCTGTGGGAACTTCGCACTTAATTACTATTAATGTGTCCTTTAAAACCTCAAGTGGCCTTTATGACCAAGGCAGAGACGTAGTGGGTTTTGCATCATCTGTTGTTACACAGAAGGTTTGGATATAATACAGCATATTTTCAGACTATAGTCAGAGTTAAGGGTATCCAATAAGACAGCAATAAAAATTGTGGTTCGCTGAATGTAACCGTTGAGATTTCTAGCCTTGTCATTGGTAGGATTAACTGTTAGGGTAGCCTTTATGTAACAGGTACAAGTCTATTATACATACATATTCACTGCACTTACTTTCTGTTTGGTGCTTAAAAGTATCAGCCTAAGGAATGGCTGTTATTTGATATGTTTACCACTTTAATCAGTACTCTGTCCTCCATTTTTTTTTGCCTTATCTTTCCATGAGGTTCTTTACCTGGATTATCATTTTATGTCTCTGCCCATTCACTCACTCTTACCTTCTTGTTAAGCCTCTGTATTTTTCCCTTTCATAAGTAGTTTTTTAGAGCTTGCATATCAAGTCACAGTGTGAGAAAGTTTGACACCATGTGTGGATGTGGGTTGTTTTTCCTTTGGGAGGTATTTATGCAGAACATTTATTACGATCTGCAGCTAATCTAATTAAAGTAGTGAGCAGGACCTGGGCATGAGGCAGTCCTTTTCCCTTAAAGTCATTGCTATCTTATTTATTTCCAATCTGCAGACCTCAGGCAGTGAATGTGTGTGTGTGTCTGTGTGTGTCTGTGTGTGTGTCTGTGTGTGTGTCTGTGTGTGTGTCTGTGTGTGTGTCTGTGTGTGTCTGTCTTATGTGTGTGTGTGTGTGTGTGTGTGTCTGTGTGTGCGTGTGCGTGTCTGTGTGTGTGTGTGTCTTGGTGCAACCAGACTGTTGCGTGTTAAACATAAAATAGTGTGATGTAAATTTGCTGTACCAAACAATTCACCGAGTGTGCAAACACATTCACGGCTTATTCCGTGAGATTGTGGTCTTCATTTTTTATATTTTGATGTTTTAAGTTGACATCCCAGTAAAAAAATCATAGTGTAGCCTGGAAATGTATGCATTTAATGTTCCTTTTGGGTAGAATGTTAAAAGTTGTTAAGTCTGAATGTAAAATCTGAATGCATATGCCTGCAAACCTAAGAAGCAGCAGTCTCAAGAGGATAGCCTCACAATGTGCTTTTAACTTTAAAATTTAAAACAGAATTTACTATTGCGATACATACAACTACATGTTACTTTAATGTGATCATTCTTTAAAGTGATTTAGTCATAATTGTGGGTACATTGTAACATCTGCTGAGTCATGTTCCATGGTGCATTTGCATTGTTCGCAGTGAGTATTTATTTGGGCTGATGTTTACTAAAAAGCTTTGCAAACTTGTTATTAAACCACAGCCTAAGTAACTTTAGTGTAGTCCATTCTGACTTCACCAAAGAGAGAGAGAGAAAGAGCACTCTATCCTTGGACTTTAATGGGTGCACCTGTGCTCATACATGGCATATGTGGCAGTGCACCTATTAAAGTCTATGGATGTACTTTACGCTTTCACAACCATGCTAGAACAGAGGTTAAAGTTTTCTTTAAGTTCAGTGCCATTGTTCATAGGTAGGTACTAGGCTATCGGCCCTAGGGCCCATACAAGCCTAGCCAAAAAATGTACCCTGGCTTTCGCCACCCAAGAAAATTATTTTCCTGTGCCCCTGTCGAGCAGAGCCACAGAAGTGATCCCCGGGGTGAATTTCCCATTTCCCATACAATCATCAAGATTTTTCTTGGAGTGCTAATGAGGAGCTCTGTTTGACATAGATAGGTAGTCTGTTCCAGAGTATGGGAAGTCTCTGGGACAGGAATCTATCCCTCCAGCATGTTCTGTTTATTGTGGTGACAAGGTTAAGGTCCCTAGAGCGTGTAGCTCGGAGGGATTGGGATTTCTTTAAGTGGAGCATGTCCAACAGCTCTGGGTTTGACATAGCATTGTATGTTAGGCAGAGATCGCCCCTGAGTAGGCGATATGCGATGGAGTAAAGCTGTAGTTTTTTGAGACGGTCTGCATAGGGCATCTGTTTGAGGCCAGTAATTCTCTTTGTGAGGTATTTCTATGGTCTTTCCAGTTGTTATAGATGTCTTGTGAGGTACATACCAAAAGGGGCGTTGTACTCTATAATGGGCCTAATGAGTGATGAGTAGAGGGGAACAATGACCTCTTTTTTTCTGGATGAGAATCCTTTTGTGATGAGATGAGCCACGTAGAAGGATTTCCTGACCACTGTGGCAATGTGATTATCAAAGGAGAGACTACTGTCCACCTGTGTCCCAAGGTCTCTTATCACATTTTCGGCATTAAGTAGACTACCAGCTTTGTGTTAGTTCATGGGTACAGAGTTTTTACCAAAGGGGATGACAATACACTTTTTGGCATTGAGCTTCAGGCCATGGCTTTGACACCAGGTATCTGTCTCAGTGAAGCCCTTTTGTAGTTTGTCCACATCGTTAGGAGTTTCGATTATGGCTCCTAGTTTGCAGTCATCTGCAAACTTTGTTAGCCAAAGACCTTCTGTGTTGGCCTGCACTTCAGAGAAGTAGATACCAAACAGGAGAGGACCCTGGACTGAACCCTGTGGTACTCCACTTGTCACTGGTCTGATGTCGGATTTGGAATCCACTACTTTCACAGAGTGGGTTCTGTCCATGAGCCAGTTGGCAACCCATCTTGTGACATAGGGATTTATACCTAGTTTAGTGAGCTTATCTATAATTCCAGAGTGGGGGATGGTGTCGAAAGCCTTGGCGAGATCTAGATAAGCTGTGTGAACCATTTTACCCTCATCTATGGCTTTGGTGACTGCTTCAAAGAAGTCAGTCAGGTTTAGGAGACATGATCTGCTTTTACAAATCCAAACTGAGTAGGGTCCAGAGTTTGGAGATTACCATTGTCTTTGTTTATGAGTTCCACGATGATAAGTTCCATGGCCTTGCAGACAGGGCCGGTGTTAGCATTTTGGGGGCCCCCAGCAAATGTCAAGTTGGGGGCCCTCCTAGGCACTTTTAGTCTAAGTATCACTCTGTCACTGCTACCCCTCCTAAGCAACCTTTTAGTTCATGCTGCACATAGACGCAGTGGTACAGCGGTAGCGTTGTTACCTCACAGCAAGAGGTTCTCCCGTTCGTTTCTCGGCTTGGCCTGGGAGTGCCTTCTGTGTGGAGTCTGCATGTCCTCCCCGCGGTTGGGTAGCATTCGAAAGACATGCGTGTGTAAATGGGCGTGCCTTCATTGAAGGTTGGGTGTCGAGCTGGCACCTTGGCATTTTGTAAAAATCTACTACCAATCATTAGCGGACCGGAGTTTCACTGTGGCGACCCCTTACCAGGAAAAAGCCGAAAGACAAACAACAACAACGCAAAGACTGACCTGTAGCTACAATGCTCTTACATTACAACAGGCCTATGTACCACACTATGTTGGCCCATTGCCATTATAGAGGGACATTTACAGTTACTAGCATTTAGCTGCAACAATGATGCATTACAACAACTCTACATATAGGTCTGGACGTAGGTGAAATGGTGCCCTAGGCCAACTGTTTCAGCCTCCCACAAAATACACTCGCACAATCCAGTTCTTCTCCCTTTCTTGGGCTCCCCATTCCATACACTTTACTTTTTTTTCTTCCTTTCCCACATTTTGCCTCCCTCTTCAGCTTTTTCAAAAATACACAACTTTCTATGTATTCTGAAGTGCATTTGAAAGTTTGTTTTTCTTTTAACACAACCTTTTCATCCAATGATGCCTTGAACAGAAATTATGATTAAGGAAAGAAATTCTGTGTTTTGTTCAGCTTTAGTTTTTCTTGCATCCTTTCATCATACCCTTCCTGACCAAGACAGCAATAACCATTTAGGAAACAACTGAAATAAGCCAGGGCCTAAGAAGCCATAGGGTTATAGATGCTCTGGGCTACATTTTAGAGGTTTTCCCCAACCTTTTAATCCAATGGTGACCTAAACAAAAAACATGAGTATGAAAAGAATTGCCAATTATGTCTTCTTTGAAAGAAACAAAATCAGTTGTGCCCAAGGCTTAATGTTCAAAGCTGACAAAATAGTAGCTCACAATAAACTAACAAGCCACTGTTGTGAGGATACACAGGTCTTAATCTGGGAATACTACCTGCTTCTCTACCCCTCCCCCTCCCCAGAAAAAAAAGGACAGTCACTATCTATACATCCTTCTGGTGTTAAGACTGGGATGAAAGCAGAGATTAAAATTGCCACAGTCATGCATTTGAAGTGACTGCTGTCATACATACACATCACATGCCTTCTCAGCCTTAACCCCTAAAGGTAGCCAACTGTATATGTGCCTGATGTGTGCCTGTGAGGAAAGTGAAAAGAAAACTAATAATTTCAGTAATGTATTATAATTTGTTGCTCCTACACAGTACACTTGCACCTACACAAGCTATAGTAACCATGTTTGTATGTCTCTAAGGTCTCTGAGAAAAGTAAATGAAACATTGACTACACTGTCCTCAGCCCAAACACAAACTATAAATGAACTCCTGTGCATACCTCTAAGGTATGACTGTGATAAAAGTGAAAGTAATAACAACATAATTCCCGCAAACCCCCATAACCTAAAGCAGCTTTCTGTGCACACACATCTAAGCAGGGCAGGTTTTAGAATAGGGGTGCTTGAGAGCAGAGCCCATTATTAAATTTATCCTAACAGGGTCATATCACAATCCTGTTGAGGTTAGAGAGTGTAATCAGAAAATTAATATGTTTTTTTATTCCTCATTTTTCCCCAACCAGCAACAGCTTTTGTGGGGCCCCCACACAGTCAATGATAATTAAGGGATACCTCTGTATCCATTTACATAGTCTGGGGAGTGAGGGCCACCAGACTTGTAAAAACCTAAGCGTCTGAATGTTCTGTGATATATTTTATGCCTAACTTTTGAAATACAATTACTTGTTAACTGCATTTTTTACTGATACCTAGAAGAATAATGTATGGTTCCTGGCATTACTGGGTGTGTGCACAGATAAAAATCAGTTATGACACGCACACACATGCATTAGCCATAGCAACACTAGTTCTGTACTTATTTCTGCAAATAGCAATACATTGCTCAATACTGGTACTGCCACACCAGATCAGAGACTGCTGTTTAGAAGTCGTCAAACAGCAGCAGGGATAAGTCAGCTTTTGTTTACCTGGTGTTACCTGGTACTGCCACACCAAATCAGAGACTGCTGTTTAGAAGTGGTCAAACAGCAGCAAGGATAAGTCACTTTTTGTTTACCTGGTGTTATCTGGTACTGGTACTGCCACACCAGATCAGAGACTGCTGTTTAGAAGTGGTCAAACAGCAGCAAGGATAAGTCACTTTTGGTTACCTCATTGAGGAATAATGGATAGCTGTGACTGTCCCTGATTTCACAGACCTTCCTGATTTTGCTTATAATCTTGCTCTTTCAAAAAAATTTAATTTGCTGGTAAATCACTCAGGATTACAGTCAATAAATCCATACATCAGCGTTTTATATTTCTTATTGTCCAAAATGCATGTTGATGCAAAAGGTGTTATTCTATTACATTTTAAGTGAATTAGAATAATATTGAAAATGTGTTCCTGATTCTGAACCTTTATTCTGCAATTATGTTTGGCACTGCACTGAAATCTTCAGCAAAGAAGTTGATAGTTATAGTATCTGGTATTTTGCCAGTATTTATAAAAACTCTGAAAAGAAAAAATTACTAGAGATTGGAAGCATCAGCTCTTTTTAAAATTCAAGGTTTGCACGGAGATCAGTCACTCTGGGCTGCTGATCTCTCTGGTGCTTGCCTATATCATGTTCATTATTAGTTTTATCCTAACAGGGTCATATCAAAGCCCTATTCAAGTTAAACTGCATAACCAGGAAATTAATACATTTTTTCTCCTCATTTTTCCACAACCAGAAGAAGCTTTTGTGGGGCCCCACACAGTCAAGGATGATTACGGGGCCCCTCCCTGCAGCCATTGGTATTACAGGTACGTTAGGTATGATGTTAGTTTTAGCACAGAGAAGGCCCACTAGCAAGCAGGGTTTAACTAAGCCAGGGGGCACTATGTCATTGGTAAAATATTTAATGAAATTGTGAAGGCTGTTACTATAACCAGAGAAATCTTTGAATTGTAAAGGAGATACAAATAAGAGTTTATACCCTCTTGGTTTATTAAGTATAAAGAACTGCTGTACTACCTTTTATTGGTTTGGCAGATATGGTACAAAATATCAAGAACTTTCTGTGGTTGGGGGCCCCCCCAGGAACAGGGGGCCCCCAGCGACCGCAGGGTTCGCTGGTGCCTAAAGCCGGCTATGCTTGCAGACCAGGCTCATCAGGCTAATGGGGCGGTAGTTCCTGGGGTCTGTCATGGCTCCCCCTTTGTGGAGTGGGATAACTGTTGCGGTGCGCCACTCAGTGGGTACAAAGCCTGAGGTGAGGCTATGATTGAACATGGTACTTAGGTAGGGTGCCAGTTCATTCTGTAGTTCGTGTAGAACGCAGCCTGGGATATTGTCAGGTCCCATGGATGCTGTGTTCTTGGCTTTGGAGAGTGTGTTTTTTACCTGTGCAGCCGTGATTATAGGACTTTGCATTCTTCCGGTATAGAGATGGGCCCTCTAGGGGGTGAGAGGGGGGTAAAGTTAGCACTGAACCTATCTGCTAGGATGTTGGCAATATCAGCTGGTTCTGTATATTTAGTGCCATTATGCTGCAACTCAGATTAGATCTGAGTGTTCCCATTTAGATTCTTGACATAGCTATAGAATGCTTTGTGGTTGTCTTTAGAGTCAGTGGCAATTTTGTTTTCGTAACTAGCTTTGGAGGATTTTATGAGGGATCTCAGCTTCTTACTGAGGTTGACCAGGGAGTTCCTCCAGTCATGGGATTTTACTATTTTTTGCAACAGTTTCTTTCTTCTGTTGTAGAGTTTGTTTATGGCAGAGGACCACCAGATTGGCTTCCTTTTTTTGGAGGATAACATCTTGATTCTATTAGGGATAGCATGATCCATGCACTCGTGTAAGTGCTTATAAAGTGAATTTGTGTAGGATTCGGCAGTCATACCTCTGTTATCCGTCTGCATGGGTGTCATGAAGTTTGCCACTTCTGTTTTAAGAAGTGTGAAGTTGGCTTTTGAGAAGTTTTTTACGATGGTTTCCCTAATTGGGGCTGGGGGTGGGATGTGGATGTCTAGGCTGATTAGCTTGTGGTCGGATCTGACCAACAAGGAATTGACCTCTGGTGTGGAACACTGGTTTCCCATGTTGGTAATGACCAGGTCTAGGATATTGCTGCCCCTGGTGGGGGTGTGAATAAGTTGATCCAAGGCATTGGAATTTATGAGTTCTAGAAAACGTTGAGCAAAAGAGTTGGTACATGAGTAATTTTCCCAGTTAATGGTGGGGTAGTTGAAATCGCCCATTATTAGGGTGTTGGGTTGTACCCTAATACATTCCAGTGTATCAAGAAATGAGGAGTGTGAATCCTGGGGCATGGTGGGGGGGGGTCTGTGGCAAGCTACAATTTGGATTGCGGTCTTGCCCAGAGTTAGTTGCACTTGGATAATCTCGGATGCATTATGCTGTGCAACTAGCCTGGAGGTGTGGATATCCTTAATGAATATGGACACGCCTCCGCCTTTAGTGCTTCTTTCTGGGTTAGGTGGCCGAAAGGTGTGGTATGAATTGAAGCCTAGTAATGCAGGGGTGCTCTCTGGAGCTTTGAACCAGGTCTCTGTCACTGCATAGATGTCAATGTTCTCCATTTTAAGGAGTGCCTCGAGTGAGTGCATTTTGAAGTTTAGACTTCTAGCATTGAGTAGCATTACCCTCAGATTTTGCTTGCTTGTACATGTTATGGTGGTGAATTTGTCATTTGAACCTTGCCTAAAAAAGGCACTATAGGGGAGGCAAGAGCCTTAGCCAGTATCCGGAATCTTAAGGGCGACAGGTGCAGGCCATCTCTGGCAAAGCATCGTGGACTGTCGATCATGTCGTCCCAGGCAGACAAATACTGGATCCCCTTAGAATGACACCAGAAGCTTAGCCAATTGTTGAAGTCAATCATTTTGTCCTTGTACTGTGGTATCATTCTGGGTGATGGCAGGATGCTACTCAGGGTTAGGGTCATACCTGCCTGGGATACAAGATCGGAGAGCTCCTCCATGTCTCTTTTCATGTAGTCCAGGGAGGTACGTCTCAGGTCATTCACACCAACATGGACAATGAGAGTGTCATATTTGTACTTATTGTGGAGTGACCTGAGTGCATGCATTATGTGGTGGATCCTGGCACCTGACAGGCAGCTGACAGTAACTTTCTCCTTGTTTAGTCTAGTGAGTGGAACATCAGTGTGCCTGACTATAGAGTCACCTATGACTAGAGTGTTGGGTACGTTGTTATGCCTTATGGGCTGTGGTTGAGTGGCACACTGAGTTTGTGGGCTATGTGTCATTTAGGTTGTGTTGAGGTGTGGAGTTTGCTTGCATTTATGCTTTGGATGTCCCTGATGCTTGGGCAGGTTTTTATTGAGAGCCTCCGCGAATGTAGATGTGTGTTTTGTGTTTCTATGTGTGTGTTTTGGTACTGTAGGTTTTGAGGGACTATGTGATGAGTGTGGTGTGGTGCAAGTGTTTACCTTCTCCTCTTAACTGTCTAGTCCAGTCTTGGGTGAAGAGAGCTTTGCTTCCAGTTTGGCTATATAAGTGCATCTCTCACAGGTTGTCATGGAAAAGTGATGTTATAACAAGTCATTCGGCACTTTGTGCCCTAACTGATGTAGTGCAAAGGTAAGAAATGATTCGTGACCAAATGGTTATTCTATCATTGGCGGATAATCGTTTTTTTTTTTTTTTTTTTATTGAGATGGTGCTGTCTACCTATCGCCATGTTTTAGATGTTTCTCACAGTTTGTTGTAAGATACAGAGTAACATGTCAACACGTCTAGTTTTTTGAGAAGGTGATACTTGATCCTTCTGTGTAAAAACAATGCCGGAGTGTACATGAAAGCATTCGCGGAAAAAGGGATTTGTATTTTATTCAACAGCTTTATTTTTTGTGGCTGGAAGGGCGCTATGAAGTTGATGTAAGTCATTGTGTATTATCATTCCTGGAAGCTTCAGATGGAAAGATGTCAGCAGTGTAAGTGTAGAGGCTGAAAGTGCACTGCATATTAGCAGGGCTAATCGTGTACGCTTTAAAAAAAGGTCAGTGACTTATTACATCTTCTCATGGTACAAGAAAAGGATGTATATAAATGGTGAACACTGAGTGTTACAGTTCATGGATGTGACTGTGTGTGGGATTTCATTTGGGTGCTGCTTTGCAGATGTAGTGTACAGTGCTTAGGACCGACTGTTACGAGCAGAAGGGGTAATGTCCAGTCTTGTAATGTTCTATTAAACTGAGTATCATTTTACCGACTTTTGGTTCAGTGATTTGCCACTCTATTGAGTGGGGTAACTTTCATTTCAGTGAAATCTGTGTGTGTGTTCATGTTGTAAACCTTACTCTGGATTAGCATGTTTTTTTTGTTTGAGGAGGAGTGATCAGTTTTGTAAACTGCTGATGTTGAATATACCCCCCCCCCCCATAAAGAGTGCTGCAGGGATTTACCCCACTTTTAAAAGAGCCGCTTGAAATTGTTTTGTTGTTTTGATGATTTGGTAATTCACTGGGTTTGTTTAGGTAGTGTAGTGGGGTTTTAGTGACTTATGTCCAGTGGTACTCATCATCAATGGAGGTTGGCTTCATCCCACCTTGATGAACTCTAACTTAAGGCACATAATGCATGAGAGCTGTCATAGTATTGCTTTATTTCAGCCACTTAGAACTCCTGTCTGACTTTCTATTCTACATTTCTGTTAGTATGTTTGATTGTTCCTCTCGTATATAATGATGACTTGAAAACAAGTAAGATTGCATTGTAGTTTGTTTCTTCTGATTCAGCAAGAAGACATATGATAGTATATTTTTGTGTATGCATATGTACATACACAAATATTTTTTGCACACACACACGCACGTGATCACATCCAACATCCATGAGTGTGTGCATCTATCTGTCTGTAGGTACACACACACACACACACACACTAACAACCATAATAACCATTTGTTAGCCAGGTATGCCGACTGGACACAGAGTCCCTTTTCAGGGGCACTCTGGGAGCACTGTCTGGTTAAGCGACTTTCTTACGACGCACAGTAGGGGTTAAGCGACTTTCTTACGACGCACAGTAGGGGTTAAGCGACTTTCTTACGACGCACAGTAGGGGTTAAGCGACTTTCTTACGACGCACAGTAGGGGTTAAGCGACTTTCTTACGACACACTGTAGGCAAATGATGGCTGAAGGAATCAAACCCGGGCACAGGAAGCAGCTTGTTAACAGCTCAGAGTCTTAATCCGCTGCACCAACTGATTATATACAGAAAGACTGAATGTTAAAAAGATCAGTTGCCTAATCAAAATTTTTCAACACTCAATCCTTCTAATTAAAATAAAAAGCATCCTCTTAAAAGAAATAATAATAAAAAAAATCCACCAATAAACACTTCTAAAGTGTTACCCAGGAAAAAGTCAAAATCAGCAGCCCATAAAAAGTATACAAATCCTCCCACGTCACCCCCTTACTTAAATATGATGACATAAGTATCATAGCCCATTCAAATCCATAATCACACATTCAGATGCTCAACAAAAAAGTGCACCTTTGCTGTATGGAGGATGAGTTGAACGTTGCTCAAACACAGCACATCTGTATATACTTTCATATATATATATATATATATATATATATATATATATGTGTGTGTGTGTGTATATCTATCTGCATGTCTGTGTGCGCATGCACATACGTATAAATATAGCATATTTTCAGCCGATCAGATTTTTGAAGTTTGTCCATATTTTTAATCTGTTCCTCATAATATTTGAGGTTTTCTGGCAAATCACTGGGGAATGAAGTCACTAAATAATGTTTTTTGAGTTTCAGACTTGATATCCTTCAGAAAAATCCATTCTAACACACATACTTTAGCAACCTCTAAAACCTGCCCTTTTTTTGGGCCTTTGCCCCCCCCCCCCCAATTATTTGAGGCTTTGTCAGGATTTCTTGCTGTAAGATGCTGAGAGGTATTGTGCATACAGACACACACACACACATGTAGAGACGTCTGTATGCATATGTGCTTATTGTTCACAAAGACCCCTGTATTGTTATATTTGCATAGGTTTACGTATACATGGACATCTATGCACCCATTGCATTTTTTGCCTCATGTTTTATTTCTTTGTAGATTAGTTTTAGACCCAGAAGGTCATCAAACCCTTGTTTTTATGTCCCAACAAATCATTCTTAAGTGGTTATCAATAGACATGGTGCTGTAAAAATCTGTGAGTGATGCAGCATGCTGGAAACAGAAGAAAAGGAATTGCTTAGTCATGCCTTCCTCTTAATTGGGTCGTCACAACATGTTGATTCTGTTTTTAATGTATGCAGAATAGCAGTGAGCATGGCAGTGGTGAGGTAAACAAACCTGAGGCAGTCCCAGGAATTTTCTGGCTCTGATTTATTTGTTCTTGTTATCATCTCTCTCTTTTAGTGTGTGTATACAATGTCACAATGAAGTGAATGCCCCTGAAAGATTTGGTAGGCAAATGTTTCAAGAGGTGATGAATTTCATAAGATTACCTTTAGTATTTTTTTGTGCAGTGGTAGTGGTTTGTCAGTTTCAGAGCTTTGCATTATTGTAGTTTTTAGTGGTCATCAAGTGACAAGTGGAGTACCACAGGGTTCAGTCCTGGGTCCTCTCCATTTGGTATCTACTTCTTTGAAGTGCAGGCTAACACAGAAGGTCTTAAGCTAACACAGAAGGTCTTAGGCTAGCACAGAAGGTCTTTGGCTAACGAAGTTCACAGATGACTACAAACTAGGAGCCATAATCGAAACTCCTAACGATGTGGACATCCTACAAAAGGGCCTCACTGAGACAGATGCCTGGTGTCAAAGCCATGGCCTCAAGCTCAATGCCAAAAAGTGCATTGTCATCCCCTTTTCTAAAAATTCTGTACCCGTGAACTACAACACAGGCAGCAGTATACTTAACACCGAAAGTGTGATGAGACCTTTGGACACAGGTGGACAGTAGTCTCTCCTTTGATAATCATATCACCACAGTAGTCAGGAAATCCTTCTACATGGCGCACCTCATCACAAAAGGTTTCGCATCCAGAAAAAAAGAGGCAATTGTTCCCCTCTATTCATCAGTAATTAGACCCATTATAGAGTACAAATGCCCCTTTTGGTATGCACCTCACAAGACATCTACAACAACTGGAAAGGCAGCAGAAATGCCTCAAAAAGATGATTACCAGCCTCAATCAGATGCCCTACGCAGACCATCTCAAAAAACTCCAGCTTTACTCTGTCGCATATCGCCTACTCAGAGGCGATCTCTGCCTAACATACAAAGCTATGTTAAACCCAGAGCTGTTGGACATGCTCCACTTAAAGAAATCCTAATCCCTCTGAGCTACATGCTCTAGGGACCTAAACCTTGTCACCACAATAAACAGAACATGCCAGAGGGATGGAGTCCTGTCCCAGAGACTTCCCATACTCTAGAATAAACTACCTGTCTATATCAAACAAAGCTTCTCATTAGCACTGTTCAAGAAAAATCTTGATGATTGGATGGGAAATAGGAAATTCACCCAGGGGATCACTTCTGTGGCTCTGCTCGACAGTGGCGCAGGAAAATAATTTTCTTGGGTGGCAAAAGCGAGGGTACCTTTACAGTTGGGCTTGTATAGGCCCCAGGGCCGATAGCCTAGTACCTAACTATGAACCCATGACAGCAAGCTCTTTTCCTTGACATATTGCAGCCATTGTGTATGTTCTGTGCTTAAAAGCCATTTGACCATGGCAGTAGGTATGTGAGACCAAAAAATACAGACTCAGACACCATAGTATGCTAAATTACTTACTGTTGATTAGCGGTCACAGTTTACATTCTTAAAGTCCAGTAAACTGGAGTCTGTAACCTACTGTTGGTTTTATAGTGATGCCCTTGTTTGGTGTACCCTTATTATAAAGTGATGGTTTTCACCTCTGCAGCCTTTATGTTCATCTTGCTATAATGCAGTGTAGCTCAGTGTATTTGTATGCATACGTAATTATTCCCTTATTCAACCTGACAGAGTATTTTCTGTTTAAAAAGCAATATAAACTCCATATGGCAAATGTCTCCTGTAACCTTGGTGATGCTTTTTCAGAATGTTAATGTCTATTGGAAATTTGTTTTAGAATTTCAGGTTATTTTTTTGGTATAGTAAATACATTATTGAAGAGTACAGTGTTATTCTGTTTCATTCGTCTGTATCCCACAGGCTTTTTTGGTTTAAATGAATTTCTTAAAACTGCATGTTAAATTAACTGCTTATTTACATAGCTAGAGCATCCTTTTCCTCATGAAAGGTGGGTGGAAGCCATTTGAAATTTCATGGACTCAGCTGTGTCCCCGGGAAATGCAAAACTGTAAAGATGAATGTGGGTAAATCAGTGCTGAGTTTGCAGTATCGAGGATTATTCCCCTAATCTGAGCTACCTTGGAATTATCTTCTGCAGGGTTATGGCAGTGCATTGAGGGAGGGAGGGGCAGTATAAAGACGTAAGGGGGATCTCAAAGGTCGTTGATAGAGTTGCAGTTCAGTTTTCCAAGTGTCTGAACTTATTGTATTTACACTTCCTGATAAAATGTGTGAATGTCATTTATTTTTTGTTGCACGAAAATTTAGATAACTTCTTGCATAAGGATGTATGGATTCATGCAGGTTGGCTATCAGAATTGAAGAGGTCATCCCTCCCACAAAACAGTTTGCATTGGCAACAGAATCAGTAAGAGTGGGATACGTGGAGGGGTTTGCATACTTTAGGGAGGTGGGATACCTGGGGAATTGAGGCCTGGCATGGAACAGTGGGATACCTGGGGGAATTGAGGCCTGGCATGGAACAGTGGGATACCTGGGGGAAGTGAGGCCTGGCATGGAACAGTGGGATACCTGGGGAATTGAGGCCTGGCATGGAACAGTGGGATACCTGGGGGAATTGAGGCCTGGCATGGAACAGTGGGATACCTGGGGGAAGTGAGGCCTGGCATGGAACAGTGGGATACCTGGGGAATTGAGGCCTGGCATGGAACAGTGGGATACCTGGGGGAATTGAGGCCTGGCATGGAACAGTGGGATACCTGGGGGAATTGAGGCCTGGCATGGAACAGTGGGATACCTGGGGGAATTGAGGCCTGGCATGGAACAGTGGGATACCTGGGGGAAGTGAGGCCTGGCATGGAACAGTGGGATACCTGGGGTAATTGAGGCCTGGCATGGAACAGTGGGATACCTGGGGGAATTGAGGCCTGGCATGGAACAGTGGGATACCTGGGGGAATTGAGGCCTGGCATGGAACAATGGGATACCTGCGGGAATTTAGGCCTGGCATGGAACAGTGGGATACCTGGGGAATTGAGGCCTGGCATGGAACAGTGGGATACCTGGGGGATTGAGGCCTGGCATGGAACAGTGGGATACCTGGGGAATTGAGGCCTGGCATGGAACAGTGGGATACGTGGGGGAATTGAGGCCTGGCATGGAACAGTGGGATACCTGGGGGAATTGAGGCCTGGCATGGAACAGTGGGATACCTGGGGGAATTGAGGCCTGGCATGGAACAGTGGGATACCTGGGGGAATTGAGGCCTGGCATGGAACAGTGGGATACCTGTGGGGAATTGAGGCCTGGCATGGAACAGTGATTGAGGAAGGATACCCTATTCTACTGGTCTCAAAAAAAGTGATTTTTGAAAAGTATCTTTAGATAAAGTATTAGCAGGTACTTTTGGTTGCCCTAAGTAACTAGAAAACTACAGCAGCATGCCATCCCTGAAGGGCGGGGGACAGAGCATGGAGCATATGAACTGGGGGGGGGGGTTGTGACAGTCTGACCATGCTGGTGGAAGACTGGTTACTCTCTCTTACTGTTTTTTAAGAACATACCTTTGTTTGCCTCACCACTGGTGGGGGGGAGGGGCATGGAGGATGATCACCTGATCAACACCATGGCTATTTGTAAAGGGGAGGCTAGACATTGAGAGAACTGACGGGGTCTGCAAATCATAAATATGATGGTTAGGTTTGAGGCAGGAGATAATGATAGCTGTTTTCTCGGTGGTGGTGGGGTGGATGCCTATCCTTTCCCTGCTGGGTAAGCTGGTTCTGGATGCATGCAGTAATTCCTTGGATGAGGTAACGGAGCAGCCTGCTAGATATAGTGATAAAAGGGTGGAAAGGATCACAGTCTGCGTTTTGTTTGATGCTGGTGATGAGAGGGATGTGTATGCTACTAGGATGGGAAAGTGAGAGGGTTCCAGTTAGTGGCAAGATAAAAAGCATGCACCCCCTTTCAGTGCTCTGCCTGCCTTTTGCATTTTGCATGACAGAAGATGGGACAGATGTTTCAATAATGGTGTGCTCTAAAACGTCAGTGAATTGCCAGCCCTGAGATTGTGATCTGTCACTGTTATGTGGCTGCAAGGGTTTTTGATGCCTGCAAGATTTTAGGCTCTTTAATATGAAGAGATTTCTGTTCTGTCTTGCCTGCTTGACATCAGTTGTTTTAGTCATTTTTGATTAGTTGTTTAAAACTAGGCTGGTCCCAAGACATTTAAAGAATGCTGAAGAATGCCTTTTACACATTTTGTTGAATATTCATTGTTATCTGTACCAAAAGAACTGTAATAACAGCATCCTCTCTTCTGCTCTCTTCGTTGACCTTTCAAAGGCTTTTGATATGGTTAATCATCCCCTACTTATAAATACTCTTGAACTTCTTGCTCTAGATCCCCCAGTTATACAATGGTTCAAGTCTTACCTTAACAATAGGCAACAGGCAGTTCTCTGGGAAAGTAAACTATCACCCCTCCTACCAGTCACCCTTGGAGTCCCCCAGGGCTCCATTTTAGGACCTCTTCTCTTTTCTTTATTCATCAACAACCTTCACATAGCAGTCCCTGAAGCTACCTGCATTCAATATGCCGATGATTCCACACTTATATGTTCTGCTAACTCCACATCTGAACTACTCTACATAACTCAAAAAGTATTTAACTTAGTAGAAGACTGGTTCCTAAAACGCTGCCTTCTTTTGAACGCCTAAAAAACAAAGCTTCTACTCTTTGCACCCACCAGTAGATCCTCTCCTATTGATTTCTCTATTATATCTGACAACGGTACCCTTATCTCTCCCGAACACACTACCAAACTATTAGGAGTCACAATTGATAACAACCTTAACTTTGATATGCATATAAATAACACCATTCAAGCAGTGAACAGAAAAATTGGCTCCTTATACAGAATCAAACCCTTCCTAACTCCTCTAGCTAGAACCACCATTGCCCACTCTCGCTTAATCTCAACTCTTCTCTATGCTTCTCCTATTTATACTAATCTAAAAAAAAATAATCTTCTCAAACTATCAAACTCCTATAACAATATTGCCAGGTTTGTCACTGGCAATGCATTTCAAACACACCACTGTCTGAATCTTAAGCAGCTTGACTGGCTTGAACTCCCTAACATGCTAACTTTTTCCCAACTCACCATTGCTCACAAAATCTTTTACCAACCTAATAATACTCCAATTCTCGCTAACCTCATTACCCCTTATAACAATCTGATTTCTCTGCGCTCTTCAGGTAAATTACTTGCTAGTATAAGTAAGTCCAGTAACTTGTCAGGCGACAGCATTTTCTCCAATACTGTTGGGAAACACTGGAACCTTCTACCTACTAATCTAACTCTACTTCCATCACTGTCACTCTTTAAGCAAAAACTCAAAATCCACCTAAAATCACACTGGTTATGTCCCTGCACTAACCCTGATTAATTCATTAATTAACCACCTTTCCTTTTTTCTTTTTACTGCCTATGGTTCTACATCTCACTCTATATACCCCTCTGTATGCTAATATCTGGTCTCCGAAAACTTATAACCACAAGTGTTTATGTTAACCAACAATGAACTATAGTGTATCTCGCTTATCAAACAATCTCACAACTGTTATATTATTGACCTACTTGTATTTTTACTTTGAGTATGCCTTCTTTTGATTGTATATACCTCTTATTTTTTTTTTATTTTTTATACTTGTTTTTGTTATATAATTGCATAATACTGTTTGTACTATGTTGGAGCTTTTCTCCCCGGGCCTCTACTGAAAATGGAAATATATCCAGTTAGACTAGCCCAGTCAACAAATGTAAAATAAAATAAATAAAAGCTTCCAATAACTTTAGGTATTTTCTTTAACACCCTAGAGATGTAAATGCAGAAAACAGCCCACTGACTGTAGCGACAAATAAACAATAGAACAATCTATTTTAATAATGAGAATAGACGAGCGTCATTTTCTATGTTTTGTTAGTTGAACTGGAGGAACATTAATTGGGATCTGTTATAGTTTTAAAAGCTGCCCAGGGTTTAAATACCTACAACTGATAATTAAGCCAGTGGACTGGTGTTATACCTTACCAACTCGTTTTCTGTTGGGGTGTGCGTTTTACCTTGTTTTCTGTTTTAAGATTTGTGCAAATCATTTCAGCTAATGATGAAAGTGGGAGGAAACTTGTATCAGTAGTGAAATCTTTCATACTATGTCTGTCTTTAAAGAATTTTCTTGTTTGTTTTAGGACTCTATATCATACCTCTCAACTGTCCCCGATTTTCAGGAACATCCCTGACTTTGACTCAAATGTTTGTTCTGTCCCTTTTAATCCCTCCTAAAACTGGTGACTTTTTGAGAAAAGGTGGTTAATTGCACTTAATAAGTTATAGACTTCTTTTACTTCAGAAACTGATGCATATTAATTCAAATTCTCTTATTCTGTCATTGTCTCAAGTTAATATTTTATGTGTCCCTGATTGTCCCTGAAGTTTTTCGTATCTGTCCCAGAATCTGTTTAGATTTGTCCCTGATTGCTTGAGAGCTATGACTGCATTTACATTTGTATAGTGATTTATTTTGGTTACAATTTGAAAAAAATAAAAAGTTTATTGGTATGATGTCTGTTGCCTCAGGAATCCCCTTTGCCAGGTGACATGCTATTATTAGATTTAAGAGTAAGATAGCAGCACATTCTAACATGCCCTGATGCTGCCGTATGTAGGAGTGTTTAATTGTAAAGCTTGCAGTGTACTGGTAGAGTGGTAATGCGTTTTTTTATAGGAAAACCAGTCAGCTTTATAGCCATTTGTGTGGTGTGTGTATGTTGGTACATTGCAAAATGCTCAGTATATGTCAGCTTTTAAGGAATTTTGCTGACTTGGTGGGATATGATTCATAGTCTATTACCCTTGTTACCATGTGAGGTTACAACACATTCTCCTAACACACTGGCAGTATATATATTCTGAAGTAGGATCCATTCATGAATGTGGATTTGTCAGGGCATCCCTGATACCCAACACAGGTCCAGTACGGGGCATAAGAGATTCTGGAGTCTTGCTCCTTCAGGCATATGAGGGTGGATTTAGATTCGATTCCAGCAGAATCTTGCAGGTTCAGATACGTCTACTTCTTGTTTATGAGGGTGGATTTAGATTCCATTCCAGCAGAATATTGCAGGTTCAGATAAGTCTACATCTTGTTTATGAGGGTGGATTTAGATTCCATTCCAACAGAATATTGCAGGTTCGGATAAGTCTACATCTTGTTTATGAGGGTGGATTTAGATTCCATTCCAGCAGAATATTGCAGGTTCGGATAAGTCTACATCTTGTTTGAGGGTAGATTTAGATTCCATTCCAGCAGAATATTGCAGGTTCAGATAAGTCTACATCTTGTTTATGAGGGTGGATTTAGATTCCATTCCAGCAGAATATTGCAGGTTCAGATAAGTCTACATCTTGTTTATAGATTCATAGGTTCATAGATTAGTACTAAGCTAACTGCCCTTGCGAGCCATTTTAAGCTTAGCCAATTATCCCTTGTGGGACTCAAACCCCAGTACCTTGTGTTTGTAAGGCAAACGCCATAACCATTAGGCCACCCTCCCAATGAGGGTGGATTTAGATTCCATTCCAGCAGAATATTGCAGGTTCAGATAAGTCTACATCTTGTTTATGAGGATGGATTTAGATTAGATTCCAGCAGAATATTGCATGTTCAGATAAGTCTACATCTTGTTTATGAGGGTGGATTTAGATTCGATTCCAGCAGAATATTGCAGGTTCAGATAAGTCTACATCTTGTTTATGAGGGTGGATTTAGATTCCATTCCAGCAGAATATTGCAGGATCAGATAAGTCTACATCTTGTTTATAAGGGTGGATTTAGATTCCATTCCAGTAGAATATTGCAGGTTCAGATACGTCTATATTTTGTTTATGAGGGTGAATTTAGATTCCATTCCAGCAGAATATTGCAGGTTCAGATAAGTCTACATCTTCTTTATGAGGGTGGATTTAGATTCCATTCCAGCAGAATATTGCAGGTTCAGATAAGTCTACATCTTATTTATGAGGGTGGATTTAGATTCCATTCCAGCAGAATATTGCAGGTTCAGATAAGTCTACATCTTGTTTATGAGGGTGGATTTAGATTCCATTCCAGCAGAATGTTGCAGGTTCAGATAAGTCTACATCTTGTTCATGAGGGTGGATTTAGATTCCATTCCAGCAGAATATTGCAGGTTCAGATAAGTCTACATCTTGTTTATGAGGGTGGATTTAGATTTGATTCCAGTAGAATATTGCAGGTTCAGATAAGTCTACATCTTGTTTGAGGGTGGATTTAGATTCCATTCCAGCAGAATATTGCAGGTTCGGATAAGTCTACATCTTGTTTATGAGGGTGGATTTAGATTCCATTCCAGCAGAATATTGCAGGTTCAGATAAGTCTACATCTTGTTTATGAGGGTGGATTTAGATTCGATTCCAGCAGAATATTGCAGGTTCAGATAAGTCTACATCTTGTTTATGAGGGTGGATTTAGATTCGATTCCAGCAGAATATTGCAGGTTCAGATAAGTCTACATCTTGTTTATCAGGGTGGATTTAGATTCGATTCCAGCAGAATATTGCAGGTTCGGATAAGTCTACATCTTGTTTATGAGGGTGGATTTAGATTCCATTCCAGCAGAATATTGCAGGTTCGGATAAGTCTACATCTTGTTTATGAGGGTGGATTTAGATTCCATTCCAGCAGAATATTGCAGGTTCGGATAAGTCTACATCTTGTTCATGAGGGTGGATTTAGATTCCATTCCAACAAAATATTCCAGGTTTAGATAAGTCTACATCTTGTTTATGAGGGTGGATTTAGATTCCATTCCAGCAGAATATTGCAGGTTCAGATAAGTCTACATCTTGTTCATGAGGGTGGATTTAGATTCCATTCCAGCAGAATATTGCAGGTTCAGATAAGTCTACATCTTGTTCATGAGGGTGGATTTAGATTCCATTCCAGCAGAATATTGCAGGTTCAGATAAGTCTACATCTTGTTTATGAGGGTGGATTTAGATTCCATTCCAGCAGAATATTGCAGGATCAGATAAGTCTACATCTTGTTTATAAGGGTGGATTTAGATTCCATTCCAGTAGAATATTGCAGGTTCAGATACGTCTATATTTTGTTTATGAGGGTGAATTTAGATTCCATTCCAGCAGAATATTGCAGGTTCAGATAAGTCTACATCTTCTTTATGAGGGTGGATTTAGATTCCATTCCAGCAGAATATTGCAGGTTCAGATAAGTCTACATCTTATTTATGAGGGTGGATTTAGATTCCATTCCAGCAGAATATTGCAGGTTCAGATAAGTCTACATCTTGTTTATGAGGGTGGATTTAGATTCCATTCCAGCAGAATGTTGCAGGTTCAGATAAGTCTACATCTTGTTCATGAGGGTGGATTTAGATTCCATTCCAGCAGAATATTGCAGGTTCAGATAAGTCTACATCTTGTTCATGAGGGTGGATTTAGATTCCATTCCAGCAGAATATTGCAGGTTCAAATAAGTCTACATCTTGTTTATGAGGGTGGATTTAGATTTGATTCCAGTAGAATATTGCAGGTTCAGATAAGTCTACATCTTGTTTGAGGGTGGATTTAGATTCCATTCCAGCAGAATATTCCAGGTTCAGAGAAGTCTACATCTTCTTTATGAGGGTGGATTTAGATTCCATTCCAGCAGAATATTGCAGGTTCGGATAAGTCTACATCTTGTTTATGAGGGTGGATTTAGATTCCATTCCAGCAGAATATTGCAGGTTCAGATAAGTCTACATCTTGTTTATGAGGGTGGATTTAGATTCGATTCCAGCAGAATATTGCAGGTTCAGATAAGTCTACATCTTGTTTATGAGGGTGGATTTAGATTCGATTCCAGCAGAATATTGCAGGTTCAGATAAGTCTACATCTTGTTTATGAGGGTGGATTTAGATTCGATTCCAGCAGAATATTGCAGGTTCGGATAAGTCTACATCTTGTTTATGAGGGTGGATTTAGATTCCATTCCAGCAGAATATTGCAGGTTCGGATAAGTCTACATCTTGTTTATGAGGGTGGATTTAGATTCCATTCCAGCAGAATATTGCAGGTTCAGATAAGTCTACATCTTGTTTATGAGGGTGGATTTAGATTCCATTCCAGCAGAATATTGCAGGTTCAGATAAGTCTACATCTTGTTTATGAGGGTGGATTTAGATTCCATTCCAGCAGAATATTGCAGGTTCAGATAAGTCTACATCTTGTTTATGAGGGTGGATTTAGATTCCATTCCAGCAGAATATTGCAGGTTCGGATAAGTCTACATCTTGTTTATGAGGGTGGATTTAGATTCCATTCCAGCAGAATATTGCAGGTTCGGATAAGTCTACATCTTGTTTATGAGGGTGGATTTAGATTCGATTCCAGCAGAATATTGCAGGTTCAGATAAGTCTACATCTTGTTTATGAGAGTGGATTTAGATTCAATTCCAGCAGAATATTCCAGGTTCAGAGAAGTCTACATCTTGTTTATGAGGGTGGATTTAGATTCGATTCCAGCAGAATATTGCAGGTTCAGATAAGTCTACATCTTGTTTATGAGGGTGGATTTAGATTCAATTCCAGCAAAATATTCCAGGTTCAGATAAGTCTACATCTTGTTTTTCTCCATTTTTTGCTTCCGACTCCGTAAACCACGTTAGGTGTTTTTTAAGACTGTATTTTCCTTTTTACCATTAAAAACTCCCCGCTTGTGAGGTCGACTGCAGCAAAGCGAATCCTGCATGTTGGCAGTCCGAGTGTCGAATTCCAGCATTATTGACTGTCAAGACTTTCCCCCATTCCAGTCCCATGTTAATGCATGTTCCTGGATCAACAGCAGTAGGGAATTTTGGCATTCAGTGTGATTTTTGTGAATTTCAGAATTTGTCATACTGACTTATGGGGAAGGTTGCAGCAGTGTGCAGACTCGACCTTCAAGTGGTGAGTTTTTGATAGTAAACTGTATTTCCCATATTTCTGTCTTGCATTTATTAGCATTTGTGGCTGGAAGATTGGCTGTAAAGGAAACAAGAAGGGACATTTATCTTGCCTGGTTGTTAAGTAAAGTAAAAATTACACTAAAGTGACTTATTTAAATGTAAGCTGAGCAAGTTTGTTTGAAAACTTCATATAAAGACTGATATGAAAGAAATCTGTAATGATCAATTCTCTTAAGCACAGGTACACTTTTCAAAATAAATAGTTATCCTTGTGTTGCTCAGAAAAAAGTGATTTGATATTTAAGCAGTAACCCATGAGTGGATGTGGGTAATACTGGATTTACCCACTGATGGTGTGATTTGATCACCAGGGCAAAGATCAAATGATCAAATGAAGATGACCATGGGTAAAGGTAGCATTACCCAGACACACAGTCATGGGTTATTGCCATTATACCATGACATTATTTAAGAAGTAAATTGCTTACCTTTCTTGCAGACGGTTTTTGTATAATTGTGCGTTACTGTTTTTGTATAATGCTGCGTTACTGTTTTTGTATAATGGTGCGTTGTTTCCCTATTCCTCTGTGTTTTCTGAAGTACTGCGCATGCATATGTGGCTTACATTCCCACACTTGTACAGACCATCAGTGCTGTTCAACAGAAGCAATGAAGAAGAAAGCCTGTCTGTTGCTTTTTTAGGGTATAAGGCAAAAATGTGGACATTGTCCAAAAATCCGGGCAGTTCAGAGGTACGGCAGTCTGTTGAGACTGCTCACAAATACAAGGAAAATCAGGTACAGTTCTGTTTCTTTAGTTTTTCAGAATGTGTCTGATTTTTCTTGTATTTGGTCTGCCATTGCAGCTTATATCGGTGTAAAAATCTGGCCACTCAGTGGTGGTTAGTGGTTGGGCTTTTTTCTATTAGTATATGCTCAATTTACAGTAGGCATGCTGGTTTGGCTGATGAATCGGCATGTGTGTTTTTTTAAGTCTAATAAGAAGTCATTGTATAATAGTTGTCAGAGTTTAAGACCAAGATCATGTTTGTTACAACGGCCTGCATCGTCATCCTCTGACCCTCCCCACTAACAAACAAAATGCCGTACAGCACACTTCAGACAGCTGCACAAGTGTAACAAACAGTGCAATCAGTGATACACACAGACAGCCCTTAGACATGGACAGCAGCCCCGTGTCAAGTCCTGCTCTAGTAGTGTGATGTGAATGATTCAGGACTTGTGCATTGTGATTTTGCAGTTCTGAAAACCACAAGCTAGTAGACCTCATGGACTGCATTACATCATTAAACATCTTCCATGTATTGTACTTTGTTAAAACAGTTTGTATGTTATTTTAGAATAATAGCTAACACTTTCATGCACTGGTTTAGATAAGGCACCAGGTCCAAAGCTTGAGAGCAGAGTAATTCAGTGGTACCGTACTGATTAATTTAAGTGAGTATTGCCTTACTCTGTCGCTTCTTCATATCCCAGTAGTATCACTTTCATCTGCTCTGTACCCTATCCTTAAGGAAGTGCTATGTCCTATCCTTAAGGAAGTGCTATGTCCTATCCTTAAGGAAGTGCTGTGTACCCTATCCTTAAGGAAGTGCTATGTCCTATCCTTAAGGAAGTGCTATGTCCTATCCTTAAGGAAGTGCTCTGTACCCTATCCTTAAGGAAGTGCTATGTCCTATCCTTAAGGAAGTGCTATGTCCTATCCTTAAGGAAGTGCTGTGTCCTATCCTTAAGGAAGTGCTGTGTCCTATCCTTAAGGAAGTGCTATGTCCTATCCTTAAGGAAGTGCTATGTTAGACTCCATTAGAAAGTCTTGCAAAAAATTACATTTTCTGTCCGCTGCATGTGTAGTCTGAAGCAACTAAGGTTGCATTTATCTAACCCTGTTCCTCTGTACATACCCTGGTGGCATTATAAAGCAACATCCACCCACAACCCCTTTTCCCAATTTTACATGTGGGGTCAGAGTGTTACTTCAACAGTGACAATCTTCTAGAGCCAAGGTTCACACCTCCGTGTAGCTAACCCTGCAGCATGTTGAGTTATAATTACAGATGTGTAATTTAATGTCTCACGTTTTGAAAAATAGAATCCAGAAATTGTATTTATTTGTTAGTCTTGGTTTCAGAAATAACACATTTTGAGAACACCTGCTAGAAGATTGCATTTTTATAAGGTCAGGGATCACACCTGAATCATGAGACAATCACACCTCTCTAATAAGCTGTCTCTTTCACAGATGGTGAATTCTAGACAGGCCAGGATTCGCCTTTCTTTTTAATGCATTAATTTGATCCCTGCAGGTGTAAAGTTATTTATTTGTTCATCTGGTTGTTGTTAACTAGGTATTTTCCAGTCATCCCCTAGTCCCCGTCTTCCCATGTAACCTGGGACCTTTGACCTGGTTAGGCAGCTTTGCATATAGTTGCTGTTTGTGCGTCTTGAGAATTCGACTTCTGTGGCCACAGCCTGATAAGACGCCATGCTTTTGTCGTTCACTGCATCACTTGTTATGCTGTAATTCCCACCTTTTGCATGCGTCACACACCGGTTCCCATTAGAAGCTGCAAGACTTTTGGGGGTATAAATACAGACGTCATGAATTTTTGAAATACTTCATGTGCAAACTGTTTTTTTTTTTCTTTGCAAAGAGATAATGTTGTTGCATTCCACAACCTTGTGACAACTACCAGAAATGGACTGTCAGCTTAGACGTAAGTAGGCCTGTGGAAGATGTGGTCTCTTTTGGTATCGCAATGCCAGGAGTTTTAAGCATTTGCCTATATCTGATAAGGATTACCTCACTTTACCAAGCAGGAGTTACTGTTTGCTTGTGTTTGTCTTTTTTCCTTTGTGCTATGGTGACCTTTTTATTAATAAAAAGCTGATGCAGTGACTGATGTGGCCAGATGAAAGATCACTTTATGAAATAAATTAAAAGCAGAAGAAAATGTCATCTGTATCAATCATCTACACTGGGGAGACCATCCATTCCTGAATGAATACGGAAGATAGCTAATCAGGGCAAGAAGGTTTTAACAAAAACAGACTAAAATGCGGATGATAACTGGAATGAAACAATTCTGATACAAATGTTCAGTACACAAAATGAAGCAGAACAGGGCAGAGAACAAGTAAAAGCTGGAATAATAAAGCTCTTAAAATTGCATTTTCTTATGTATGTAATGTCTGTATAGAGAGAAGGGATAGAGGTGCTCATTTGTCAGGGTGTAAAGAAAATGTTAATTACAGATTTTGTAAAATGGAACATTGTGGTCCGTGCCAGGCATTGTATTATGTGAATGAAGCAGTTCAATGGAATGTACACTCATAACTTTGGTAGTTCTTATCATTTATGGCCTTGTGCCATAATCCCTTTATGACCAGGCACACAGATTGTAAAGCAATGAAAGCGGCTAAGCTGGATATTCAAGAATTTTTCCACAGCAATTTGGAAATTCAAAGGTTGTTTAGATTTAGATCGGAAACTGTCAGCTTTCTTAGAGAATACCAAATGTATAGTAAATTTGGGGGTAAATTTACTGAAATTGTTTGAAGTCATAACACTGTAGTCATAAATAAATAATTGCATCTAATTAATTCAGCCTTATAACTTTTTTCATTAGTTTTCCATAAAACGTCATCATATTTTTGTTTATGATGCCATGGACATCATCATCATCATTGTAACCATCACCACCATCATCACTTTCTATGTCATTTGTTCATGTAAGTTTTTTGGTAGCAGCAAATGGAATGGGGTAGATCAGAATCCCATATCCCGGGGGGGAGGTGGTGGATGTGATTGTCGTGGTATTTCCAGCTGTCACCATAAACACCATATAGGTTTATAAAGAAGCACAGCTGGTTTAACCAGTGCTCTGTGCTGCTACCATGAACCAGCACCCCATCCCCGAGCTCTTCAAGTGAAGAGCGAAAAAACAATGCCATTCTTTCTGCTGTTGGTGCTCCACCCATTCAGATCCCATTTCTGTTCCTTGGCCCTCCCTCCCTCCCTCCCTCCTGCTACATCTATTCAGATGCTGTTTATGTGCCCTGCCCCTCCCTTCATACCCACCCATTCAGATCCCATTTTTGTGCCTTGCCCCTCCCTTGTGCCCCACCCATTCAGATGCTGTTTATATGCCTTGCCCCTCCTTCCCTCCCGACCCACCCATTCAGATCCTATTTCTGTGCCCAGCCCCCACCCTCCTTCTACATTTCTTACTTAAAAAAATATTTCTTCTTTTAAACTGTAGTAAATAGTTGCTACAGTTTATACCCTCCCTGCACGGACCACTACAGTGCTCATGTTATAGTTAAAAAAAAAAAAAAAAAAAAAAAAAAAAAAAATTTATTGATTTATTCACTTTTAAAATGTAGCAAACAGTTTCTTACACTTCAGGCCACACGTGGAGCACTACAGCTGTCAGGTTTGAGTTTTGACCACAAATAATACCAGCTTTTAATTTTATTACAATGCAACCCAACACTGCACCAGGGACAGTTCCCCTCTCTCCCCGGTCTAGCTATGCTACTACATTTATCGCAGCCTCTACATTTGCTCTTAGAACTGCCACAGCTTCTCCTAGAGCACTACTCAGTCTTCCGTTCCAGCTCACCGCCTTCTCACAGATTATAGTCTTCCTGTGCTTTCCTCATCTGCTCCGCTCGCATTACTAATATGTCCTGTCCTTCCTCTGCCTGCGTCCTCCTCCAGCTTCTTTTACTCCTCTACATCATCTCACCCTCTCAAATTCTCAGTACAAGAAATATGGGCAAAGAATAATGGGGTACGGGGACAACGGCCCGTAAATAGGAACTGAGTTTAAATATTGTTATAAATTTAGAAAACTGTTAGAATAACAGCATTTAGGTTAGCATATATTTTCTCAAGGATATGATGTCCGAAACTCAAATGTGTGTCATTATTTAGTGACTTCGGTCCTCAGTGATTTGCAAGGAAACTACAAATCTTGAGGAACAGAAAAAGAATGAGGCAGAAATCTTGGCAGTGTCTGAAAATCTCGACAATTGAAAAGTATGCCTAAGACATAGCAGATGTTGTTGACATGCTGTGAGCTTTCAAGGAACTTTTCCCTCTCTTTTCAGTAAGCTCAGACACTTCTTTTTTGCAGATTCCACATTTTTCTCAGATTTGTCAACTTCCAGACTTCTCCTGGGGCGCTTGTGACCAATACTGTGTTCTCTGTATTTGTGTAACTATACAGGTAGGAGATACAAATCTCACCATGGGGAACTTGTGTGGTGGTGGTGGGGGTAGTGACAGGTAAGTAATGCCTAAATGCCAAATTTGATATGTGTACTTCCACTCCGGAGAATACATTTGGGGTTTATTTTTTAATGGTTAAAATCGTCACCTCATAGACTTAAGGTACAGAGTTTGGTTCTAATGTTGGGTTTCATTCTGATGTTGGGTTATTGACTAGGCTTACAATAGCCCTTCAGGGCTCCTGAATCAAGCCTCTCACTCCTACCATAAAGTCTCGGGTCACTACATGACATCCAGGTGTCCTCTGTGTCCATTACTGATTTGCAGTCCTGTATCAGTACTTCTAATCCCATTAACTTTAATGTCTTCGCTTTCACTTTTATTTCATTTCTCCAAAATGCTTTTATTAATCTGATTTTACTTTCGGGTTCACACTTTGTTTCATGATTTTCTTTACTTTTTCTAGTACATGAGAATGTATCTTATTATATTCATACTCTGTATATTCTTTGTCATGTAGAAACTTCTGTACACGAATCCATAAACCAACTCATTTGCATATATATATTTTTTACTCTCTGATTACCTGCTTAATCCTTGTGAGTCTTGAGGGAGAACTGTAACCTGTTCTGACATGCATTGAATAGAATATTTGTAAACTGTAATGTATATGCTGTGTGTACATTGTAGATATTTGCTTTGTTGTTGCATGCCATATTGCTTTGTTGTTGTATACCATATATCTGTTTTGTACTGCTTCTGAGCTTTTCTCCTTGGAACCCTTTTACAATTGAGGTGTGATCAGGTGGATTATCCAGTTAGCCAAACAAAAACAACTATGTAGCAAATTGTACTTCGGGTGCAAGACCTTCAGGTCCACATATTTTTACACATTTTGACCTTTTTAGCCTTTTGAGCTTTTGGCTGCTTTGAAATGACGAATCTGTGTGTGTGTAAATGTGCTGTGAGAAGAGGGGATGGGTCAGGGTGGTCTGTTAGGTAGGTATCTTAACATGACGTACAACTATTTAAACTCGTGGTTATACTAGTTCCGTGTCCATATTTTGCTATTCATAATTTAACAAAGTATGATCTCAGGAGTCTCTGCTGTTCTTTAAGAACAATTTTATGTTTTCCAGGACCATTTGATAAGATTTGCTTTTTGCAGATTCCTACATAGTTTTTGTGTTACTCTTACATTTTTCATCTTAGTAGCTGTTCCCTAGTTGTCTGTATCCATCATAGTCTGCTTGACTGTTACTTTTACATACATATTGTCCATGTCTTGTGACATTCATTTTACTTCAGCAGTTAATTACTTTTATAAATTACCATAGCTCATTTTCTGATAATTAGATATCTCCTTTAGCGATGCAGAGGTACACCCAAAAGAACTGCAGTACCCGGTGTTTTGGAAACCACATGTATTGTAGCTGGTGGAAATCAAATCTTGAGTGCAATTCTGATTTCCAAGATAAAATAGTGTAGGAGAGCCATCATTGTCAGTGTCTGCCATATGCAACTTGGAGATCATCAGTTATTGGTTGGTATCCAGTCAAATCTTCTACTAGCATGTTTGTCTCATTGTGATGAAAAATCTAACGTAGAAACTCAGTAGTTACAGCTGGTCACTTTTTTCTCATATAAACCTAGCTGATTGGATAGTCATGTTTCAGATGCCCATTGGTAATGCTGTATCACAAATTTATTGGGTACAGTCTCCTTATATATATCTATATATATCTATGTATATATATGTATGTATGTATGTATGTATATATATATATATATATATATATATATATATATATATATATATATATATATAGTACTTGGGGGAGGTGACAAATATTTATGGACCCAGTTAAGCTTTAAAAACAGAGTGATTCAGAAACCATCACAATGAACATGCACATACATGTTGGGTATGTCTATATTTATGTATCTGTCTATACAGACATATACACATTCAACACACACACACACACACACACACACACACACACACACACACACACACACACACACACACACACACACACACACACACACACACACACACACGTCCCTACCTCTGAGCATTTTGAAGGATGGCCAGTTCACCTGCAGCATGTATATGGAATGAAGGAAGCAGTTTGACCTGATGAAACCCCACTTGGACATGGGCAGTATGTGTAAGGATTGCAGAAGAGAGACTCATACAAGACTATTAAGTCCTGAGAGGCAGCGGTGATGACGTTTCTCCAGGGTTTTTATTATAATTATAATAATAGCAATTATTATTATTATTAGTTTAAATCTTTCATTTTAATATGAACAAATTTAATTTCCTGCATTTAATTCAAGTGGGTGGTGTTGATTTTTGGTGTTTTACTTTAAAGAAAAAACTGATACAGATATAAATCTTATTGTAGATTCAGTTTCTGAGGTTTTTTATGTGAGATAGATTGCTGTCTGTCTGAACTTTTACATTTAGTAAGTAGTGTAAATATAATGGATTTATGAGACTTTTTTAGAAGGGGTGATAATGTGCCTAGTGTGTAGATAAACTTTTGAAGGTACACCAAAAACGCAGATAAAAAATATCTGCACAATGTGCTAGATATATGTTGTTAGCACATTATTCATATGGGGGGTATACCATCAGAAGGTGTATGCACACACATACACACACACACACACACACACACACACACACACACACACACACACACACGTGTCTGTCAGTAGATCAGTCATGATCTATCAGCCTGTATAACAGTGAGTGACCATTCTCGAACATGGGAAATATGAGTGCGAAAGAAACTTTTAGCACTCGAGATGAGTGTGCATGTTGCAGGTCTGTGAGGTTAGGATAGGGGATAGATATTCTACTTTTGTAGAATACCAGTAGAATACCAGTAGAATACCAGTAAGTGTGCATTTCCTGTTTAGTGTTGAGGAATGAGTGATTTTGAACATGATGTGCAAGGTTTATTTGTGTGTGTTCTGTGATAGACTGGCATCTTGTCCAGAAACAGTCCTGTGTTACTCTCATTTACTAAAGAAATAGGGTCTTGGCTCCTTTTTGAGGCTGTGTAAGGTAAGTTGGGTACCAGAGAAAAAATAATGAATAGAAAGATCCTGTGCAGTAGTGTAAGGGGCAGTGGTCCTAGCTGTGTGTGCTCGTTCCATGAACAAAACACATGTAGTGTAAGGGGCAGTGGTCCCAGCTGTATGTGCGCTCATTCCGTGAACAAAACACTGCATAGCCCAGCATGAAACAGCAGTGTGTGTGCATGTAGAAAGCATAGTGCAGTGTGGTACAAAGTATTGGACCATGTTTCTCACTGTATACACACACACACACACACACACACACACACACAGTATGTTTTGCAGTGTATTGCTACGTTCTCTCCGTCAGCATAGTTGTACAATATTCGTAATGTGTAATATAAATACACGTACAATATGTGTGTACGAACATTGGTAGACCAAGGTGTAAGGCTGCTGTAAGGACCATATAGGGGCATTGTCTGATTCAATGGCCTGTGAAGAAATATTGTGGTTGACAAGTGGATATTGATGCAGTTGACCATCAGGACTTTGGCATCCGGGCTGTCAGTATAGTAAAACATCTTTACTTAATTTAACAGATAGCTGTGTGTTCCTCTCTTTAGACAGCTCCTGTGCACTTCAGCACCACCTGATGCACTCTCTCTCTCTAGTTGTCTGTGTCCTTGACATGAAGTTACCCACTCTCTGCTCCCATGCCCAGGCATGAGCACATAATATGCTTTGCTTTGAGTACTCTAGTGAGACATACATTTATTCTAGCACTTCCATTGTATGATAAGGCATGGACAAGTGACCTGTACTACTGTCCAACCACCATGTCTTACACAGGGATGGTTTTACTGCACATTAATTTTCATCACTTGGAGCTAAAAGGAAACCTGTAACAGGCACTTTGTAGAGCCCTACATTCCTGATATGGAGGGAGCCCGACCAATAAATCACTTGTTACTTGGATCGAATGCAGAGTCAGTTTTGTTTGTGAAGTCTACATCCAGTTTTACTGCCATCTGTGCATTGTTGTTTGTATGCCTTCTACTTAAATTAATGATAGCATGATACGGACTCCTGAATGGCTTATGGACATGCATGTAGGTGTATGACTACTTAAAATGCAGGACAGCGGTAGCTAACATTTGGCAGTGTCCTGATTACAGCTGCATAGATATACGTGCATTTTGTTTTCTTTTTAATACAGAAAGAGACTAGAAAATAGTCTGCACGTTGGCAGTTAGACAGACTGCTGGGATTTAACAGAGGATTACAGTGTTTTGTGGTACTCTGCAATACCTTTCAATCTTCCACAGCATTTAGGTGATAAAATTATTCCTGTCTTCCCTCCACAGTGCTTTGCCTAGATTCTAGCAGGCCTCAGCCTCTCATTGGCTTTCGGTAGGTTGACGTTCATGTGAGGCCTACATTGCAGTGTTTATTAAACCTTAACTGCTGTCATGCACCAGAATATATCTGTCCAAATCAGTCTTTGATGTGAATGGCATTATGAACTGCTGTTCCGCAGAGTACCATTCATTTCATAGTGTGCTACACCAGGCTACAACTGACAGGTGCATGAATCCGTTTCTGAGGCATATCTGTCAGTGCAGCCTGAGACTGCATCATTTACAAAACTTCATACACCGTAACATAAGCATCTCCTAATGTCATCCTCAGTAGTTTTCCAAGAAGCCTTGATCTAGCTTGAAGCCATTTAAGATGAAATTATGTAATATGGTATTATGAAACCCTAAAAAAAGAGAATGATTTTGTTTTCACCCTTGGAACAGACTTTAAGAAAATAGCTATATTTGAGTAAAGGCAGTGGAGAGCTGAAAATGAATTAAGGGAGATTAACATGTTTAGGGAATAAATGAGTGAGTCATCAGTTAAATTAATAATTGCAACTAGCTGTGGGCAAGTGAAAAGAGTTTATAAGACATTTGAAGGGCTGAAGGCCAATAGAGCAGTACTGAGGCTTACAGAGTACCATTTCCTATTCAAACACTGATTTACAGTTTTTAACATAGTGAGATTTTTCTAATTAGGAATTTGCTTATAGCATTCTGCCAAATAGCTGACAAAGAAACTGAAAAACCCTCAGCATCCGGGGCTTTTGAACAGAGCCATACAATTGCTGTGGAAAGCCTCTGTTCGAACAGGGCCATACATGTAATTACTGTGGAAAGCCTCTGTTCGAACAGGGCCATACATACAATTACTGTGGAAAGTCTCTGTTCGAACAGGGCCATACATGCAATAACTGTGGAAAGCCTCTGTTCAAACAGGGCTATACATGCAATTACTGTGGAAAGGCCCTGTTCGTGATATACTGGATACATCTATATCAGATTATGTAGTAATATGATGGCGGGGATACTCTATACTTTTCTGTGATTTTTTTTTTCCCTTAGTCAACATCACTCCAAATAACTTAAGTTATTTACTGTTAAGATCATTTCAGATTTGCAATCCTAGAGCTCATCTTTGGCCATAGATGTGCCTGTGAGTCCTCTATCTTTTTAAAAACATTTTTATCATAGTTCACAAAGATTTGAGTTCATTAAACAATTGCTAGAAAGAAGGTTAAATAAAGAGGGAAAAAAAGAGAGGGGGGAGTATTTTAAATCGATGTTAAGGAGCCAGAAAGGAAACGCCATTCCTCAAATTTAGCATATCTTTAAAAGCTTTGACATTTGAATGTGCCCCCTGCTGGAATGAGTTGCAGCAGATTAGTGAACTGCTGGCATGCCAATGCACTATTCACTATTTTCACTAGAACACATGTGACATGAGCAGACTGCTGAAGCAACAAACCAGTTATTGTACTTTGGGCTTCCGTCTTTCTCAAGAAGCCAAATAAAGTGGGTATGAGCAGTTCACTTATGCATATTAATATGAGCATCCGAACCACAGGCTAAAAAGGTCACACAGACAAACCATTAAGTAAAAACTACAAGAAAGACCCAGCCAAGCTGGAGTATTCACTGTTTAGTACCTTAAACCTCCTTTAGTGGAGGCCCATGTACATTTCAGTTAGAGATGTTAGTTAATCATGCTGAAAAAGCAGAAGCTCAGTGCACTTGTAGACTGTGATCAGGGGCTGTCTGCAAATTGCATGGATGGCTGTGTAGACTTGTCAGTGGCTGTCTGCAAAGTGCATGGATGGCTGTGTAGACTGTTAGGGGCTGTCTGCAAAGTGCATGGATGGCTGTGTAGACTGTTGTCAGGGGCTGTATGCAAAATGCATGGATGGCTGTGTAGACTGTTGTCAGGGGCTGTATGCAAAGTGCATGGATGGCTGTGTAGACTGTTGTCAGGGGCTGTCTGCAAAGTGCATGGATGGCTGTGTAGACTGTTGTCAGGGGCTGTCTGCAAAGTGCATGGATGGCTGTGTAGACTATTGTCAGGGGCTGTCTGCAAAGTGCATGGATGGCTGTGTAGACTGTTGTCAGGGGCTGTCTGCAAAGTGCATGGATGGCTGTGTAGACTATTGTCAGGGGCTGTCTGCAAAGTGCATGGATGGCTGTGTAGACTGTTGTCAGGGGCTGTCTGCAAAGTGCATGGATGGCTGTGTAGACTATTGTCAGGGGCTGTCTGCAAAGTGCATGGATGGCTGTGTAGACTGTTGTCAGGGGCTGTCTGCAAAGTGCATGGATGGCTGTGTAGACTGTTGTCAGGGGCTGTCTGCAAAGTGCATGGATGGCTGTGTAGGATTTGAACCATGCACTCATCCAGTGTTTGACCAGTACCTGGCCAGGTATTGTTTCAATTTTAGGTATGAATCTCAGGTGTTTTACGGCTGCTGAAATGTCATGACTGGCATATGAACATAGTAGGGAGAGTGACATTATGGACAATAAATTGGGGGTAGGACAAGCATGGTAGGGGTGGGCAGTTGTTACATACTGAGGAATGGACATACTAGAAAGTGAGGATTTAAGTAGTTTCCATGTTAAGATGACAGTAAAGCTTGACAAGCCAGGTATGAAGACAAAAGTCTTGGAATGAAACTGGCTATGAGAAATAAATTCCACATCTTGAGCACAGGAGCAGTATAATAAATGAGGAAGCCCTGGTGTGGTCTTACGCCCTTAATCTGCAAAAAGGAAATTAAAAATGTCTTTGTTCTGTGGTAAAAGTACAAGGATATCGGACAATGTTTATTGTCATTAGGCTTGACTTGGGGGTCTGTACAGCACCTCTGTGCTCCACCATGGAGTTTGACCACAAAAGAAATGTTAGAGAGGAGGGCAAACAACCAGATGATGTTCAGTAAGCAAACTTACAAAAGGAGTGATTATATTGTGCAGCTAAGCATGAAATGTTTTGCCTTAGTGCATGTTGGTCTCTTCCCCCTGCTGTGTGGTGCGGCTAAGCATGAATCATTCAGCCTTACTGCATGTTGGTCACCCCCCCTGCTGTGGGGTGTGGCTAAGCATGAAGCATTTGGCCTTACTGTACATTGGTCTGTTCCCCCTGCTGTGTGGTGCGGCTAAGCATGAAGCATTCGGCCTTACTGAACGTTGGTCTCTCCTCCCCTGCTGTGGGGTACGGCTAAGCATGAAGCATTATGCCTTACTGCACATTAGTCTCTTCCCCCTGCTGTGTGGTGCGGCTAAGCATGAATCATTCAGCCTTACTGCATGTTGGTCACCCCCCCCTGCTGTGGGGTGTGGCTAAGCATGAAGCATTTAGCCTTACTGTACATTGGTCTGTTCCCCCTGCTGTGTGGTGTGGCTAAGCATGAAGCATTTGGCCTTACTGCACATTGGTCTGTTCCCCCTGCTGTGGGCCTTTATAGATGAATGACCTGGTAAACATGTTTAGAGTCAGGTGCTGGGGACCCTTTTGTGATGTCAAAGGCACCTATTATCATGTTGAGACAGTTAAGAATGAGAAAAAGTCATTATAATGTAAAGATCATGGTGTCTGTGAATTAAAACAGCAACAGTGGCAGTTACACTGCCATTCACAATAGCAGGGAAATAAAGCAACGAAAAGAGAACAGTAATCTGTTAAGAGTTTTTATACGAAAAACACAGAAGAATTGTACTTCATACAAAATTGGCAAATACTTTTATTTTTGGTTAATAAAATGTTGATTTTATTCATTTAACTACTAAAAACTGAGCACAGTATGAAACCTATAGGTGGATGTCTTTTGCTTTGCATATTTTTTTGAAGTGACTGCTTTCAGTCACAGATGAATGAGCAAAGCTGACAACAAAGCTTAAAAGGTTGTGGAAAGAGGATTTCTTAGGAAGGGCTGCAGCTATGAGAACCACCACCCACAGATAAAACAAATTGTTATTTCATCAAGTCTTGATGTTTCCTACATTTTAACACTACTTTTAGACTCTATATACTTTTTTAATATCTTTAAATGTAATTCCAGAGTATGCCCACATGAGTACCAATATCTTTATTTTTTAGTCTACCTCTAGGTATCCCACAATACAGTGTTTGGCTTTAAAATATTATATCATAGCCCCTAAGCTCCTATCATTGCATTGACTTTACATGTGTTCTGACATATACCCTGCTTTCTTTTAGTCAGTTAAGTTTAATTATCAGTCTGATATTGTTAATCCTCGTTCATTACTTACATATGGGTATCGGTTCCGAGCTCGGAACCGAGCCGGCTATTTTCCAAGCTCGCATCAGCTTCAAACTTTCGAGCTAAACTCTTACCCACAATTCCCCTCTCCCTGTTACCTCAGATTTCGTTTGCCGTGTTGCCATCTGGTCGTGTCAAGCTACTTCTCTTGAGCTAAGTACAGTCAATTGTTGTTTAATTGCTTTACAAATTACTTTTCTGTCAGAAAAGTTAATATTTTATTATCTCTTGCCCTATCGCATCTAGCTTTCATAATTTCAGGTTTTCTTCTCTGTCCTTTACTTACTCTTTTTACCGTGAGGTAATTACTCTTTTTACCGTGAGGTAATTTCTCCTTACCATCGTTGGTAATCCCTTTCCTTTCTTTTTCATACCTTCGGGTACTCTTTTGTACCATTGTTGGTACTTTTCTTTTTGTTAATATGGCAGATAAAAAGGGCAGTCCGGGGTTTAAGCGGTGTTCTGATTGTGGACACACACTGCCTACTTCTGATGCACACTCTGTGTGTGTTTATTGTTTGGGAGTTTCCCATTTATCTGTTGACCCACCTTGTACTATTTGTGAGAACTTTTCTAACAGAATTTTGTTAGAAAGGAAAAATAAACTAATACTGAAGGGACTTCTAAAATCTCCCTTTTCAGAGGCTATTTCTGGGTCAGAGGTCTCAACCCCTCCTAAAGCCCATAATTAAATGCATGTTTCTACTAAGGCTAAATCCTTGCCTTCGTCCCCGGGTGGGGACTTTCAACAACCAAAATCTAAAAAGGCTAAAATTTCGGCTCCGGAGCTCTTTGTCAGCCCCAGTGCTTTCGGTGCCCAGACCTTCTGCACCAAAGGCTTCGGCTCCATTAGTGATTTCGGCTCCGTCCTCTCCTGCAGCCTTCTACATATCAGCACCGAGGGGCTCCTCGGTTCAGACCTTCACAACTGTATTGAAACTGACCGTTCAGTCGGCGCAGACCTTGACCGCATCGACTCCGAGATCTTCCTCTGAACCAAGGCCTTTATTACTGACTCCAGTTTTGTCAGTTCCAGTTTCGGCACTGACATCCACTTTGGCACCGATCCCTTTGTCGGTGCAGACTATGACATCGGCACCGATGACTTCTTTGGTGCAGACTACAGTAGTTCAGTTTTTCTCAGCACCATTGTCCTCTGTGCGATCAGATGAGATGGGCACAGAGTCTGCCTCTTTTTTGGACAGGCCTGTTTCTCCCTCAGTCTCTGTGTGGTCCACTAGAAGTCTTTCTGAACATGATGTGTTGCGTCTTGTGGACCAGGCATTCTTGGCCAGAGGTATACCACCCCCCAGTAACTATCCTTCCTTGGGGGGTGATCACCCATCTCCAAAGACACCCTCTTATTCTCCTCCTTCATTGCCTTTGACGTCCATGGATATAGTACAGTCTTCCCCTTCTGTGGTTCCATTTATGGATCTCACTAAGGAACCGCAGTTGCTTTCGTGGCAGGAAAATTTTGCTATGACCCAGGATGTCAGCTGTGATGCACGTAGCTTGCTGCTCCACAGCCATCCAGGGACTCTGAGTCGGCAGGCTGAGCCACTTGGGGGAGGAGAGTGCCCCCTGTTCTTGACATACACTCCTCTTCGGGTGGACCAGCCTTCCAACTGATGGAGAAGGCTTTCGCTGCTGCAGGTGATACCGGACTGTTTATACCTCCACCCGCCTCTGGCACACTGGTTTCACAAGTCGCACCTAGCGGACACCGGGTGCAAGGGCCCCAGTACATATTTCCTCAGGAATCCCCTTTTCCGTTGTCTTCCCCAGCTTCTCCCGCTGAGGAGGTCCACTGGAAAAGTTCATGTAAGAGGAACCACATGGACTCCACAGAGGAGTCTTTCACCAAAGACACAGATTTTGATGAGGGGGAAGGATCCCCTCGGTCACCCTCTGAGGTATCCTTTGGCAATATCCTTGAATTCCTGAAGCAGAGAGGTGACTGGCAGCCCTTTAATCTGACCCCTGAGGAATCTGTGTTCCTGCAGGCTTTTCGCACCCGGCCCCCTGCCTCCTGGGTTACTCCACCTGCCGATGAACTTGTCAAGTTCACCGTGCAGCGTACGTGGAAGGCTCCTGAAACTGTTGAAGCTATTCCCCGGAGGCCAGATAAGACCTTGTCCCCTCCTGCTTCTGATCCCCATTGGTCCGAAGGTCTTCCTGTAGATGCTTTGGTGGTGGCAGCCGCAACCAAAAAGGATCTGGCAGAAGAAGAAAGCCAGACTGTCCATCCACCTAACAGAGAGTCCCGGGCCCTGGACAGAATAAGGAAGCGCACTTTTGCTTCCACAACCTTTGCTATCAGGTCCCTGAATTGTATGGCACATTTTACCAGGCTTCAAAGGGATCTGGTTTCTGAGCTCTCTGAAACCTTGGCTGGTGCAGTGTCTGATGAGGTCTGTGACAAAGTGACCTCTCAGCTGGCCACCATTGAGTCTGTATCTAACTCCTCTATGCGATTGATATCTCATGCATCAGAAGGAGCAGCTAGAGCGGTGGGTTCAGCTGCGGTCTTGAGACGACACACCTGGATGCGCTTGAGCAACTTCGTGGAACCTTTTAAGTCTTCCTTTCTTAATGCCCCCATTGAGCCCTCCTCGTTGTTTGGGCCTAAAGTTAAAAGCACACTGGCCAGATGTGTACAGGATGGTAAGACCCTATCTGCCGTAGGTGTCTGTTATTCTTCCCCCCAACGTGCTTTCTCCCGAAACCAAAAGAGTGGGAAGATGTGGTTCAAGAAATCTCAGGGTCCTTTCCGTGGCACACGGGCCAAGTTCTCCCCCAGAGGCAGAGGGGGAAACTCACAGGGAAGACGCTCCTTTTGGGGCAGAGGGGGACTGCGTAACCAGGGTTCCAGGGATTCTTTCCCTGGCCAATCCTACCAGCGCTCCTGAAGAGTGACCAAACTCCTTCCCTCTGGAGGTGGTTGGGGGACGTTTCTCCTTGTACTCTTCTGCCTGGCTAACCATCACCACCAATTCTTTGGTACAAAGGATTATAACCAGAGGTTATCATATTCCCTTCGATCTTTGTCCCATCCCTTCAAAAAACCTTCCCGACATTCCACCCAGTCAAAGGGAAGAAAGCAGCACTAGAGATAGAAAAGCTGCTAAGAAAGAGAGTTGTCCAAATAGTCTCTCCAGACCAGATAGGATCCGGATTCTACTCAAGACTATTTTTGGTGCCAAAGAAAACTGGGGACTGGAGACCAATTTTGGATCTCAGTGTATTGAACAAGTTTGTGAGAGTACAAAAATTCTGGATGGTCACAATACAGTCTAGCCTCACGCTTTTGGAAAAAGATGATTGGATGTGCTCTGTAGATCTTCAAGATGCGTACTACCACATAAAGGTGGACAGGCCATCAAGAATATTTCTGCGCTTTCATGCAGGAGCCAGTCACTACCAGTTCAGAGTACTGCCCTTCGGACTCTCTACAGCCCCTAGAGTGTTTACAAAGTGCATGGCAGTTGTCACAGCTCACTTGCAACTTCAAGGATTGCAGGTGTTTCCGTACCTAGATGACTGGCTCATTTCCACCCCCACCAGACATCTACTGGAAAAAGCCCTGGCATGCTCTCTCCTCATTGCTCAAAGGCTGGGCATAACCATAAACTGGCAGAAATCCAATCTCACCCCATCTCAGTCGACAGAATTCATAGGGGTTATCTTGGACACAAAAAACTGCAGAGCTGCTATTCCAGAGCACAGAATCTTAAGGGTAAAGCAACAACTAATTCCAATCCTTTCAAAGGAAAAATCCACGGCTGACTCGGTTCTACAGCTGTTGGGTTCCATGGCAGCCTCCATCACCATTGTTCCCCTGGCCAGGTTTCACATGAGGCTTTTACAATGGCTACTGCTCACCCAATGGTATCCTTTTCAGCATCCTCTTTCAGCCATGATTCGAGTAACCCACAGGTGCAAACAGGATTTAAATTGGTGGATGACACACAGTCTCTCTCAATGGTCTCGCCCCTTTTCCCCCCAGCAACCCAAGGCCACAGTGACCACGGATGTCTCCTGGATGGGGTGGGGGGGACTATGTCAGGGACAGACAGTCCAAGGCACTTGGTCCGAACTGGAGGCCCATCTGCATATAAATGTTCTAGAGCTGAGGGCGGTGCTTCTGGCGTTGCAAGCATTCCATCCTCTGCTGCCATCTGTTACAATTGCGATTCAATCAGACAACATGGCGGTGGTCTGGTACATCAACAAGAAAGGTGGAACCAAATCTTACCCCCTTTGTCGAGAGGCCATGAGGATATGGCAATGGGCGATGGCTACCAACCGTTTTCTTCTAGCAACGCACATTCCCGGGAGTTCCAGCGTGATAGCAGACAGACTCAGCAGATGCATTCTTCAACCTCATGAGTGGTCCCTGAATCCCTTGATAGTGGCAGAGATCTTCCACCGCTGGGACCGTCCTTGCTCTGACCTCTTTGCATCCCCGATCAACTACAAATGCAGCAACTACTTCACCCTGATTCCCCCTCCAGGACAGTCACCCAGGGATGCTGTAGTCCACGATTGGCCCTCGGGTCTTCTCTATGCATTTCCACCCTTTCCTCTCATTCCCCAGTTTCTGAAGAAAGCCCGGCAGTTGAAAAGCAAGGTAATCCTCATAGCACCTTATTGGCCACGACAGATTTGGTTCCCATTCCTTTGGCCTCACCTACTAGATCAACCATGGATCCTCCATTCAATCCCGGAGTTGATCTCACACCCACAGGACCTGATTTATCCCAACCTGAACAGCCTGAAGCTCATGGCTTGGCTACTCCAATTCCCTTGATTGCCAGACAGAATGATCTTTCTTTACCAGTACGTGATATTCTCATTGCTTCTCATAAGTCTTCCACTAGAATTACTTATCTGAGCAAGTGGAAAAGATTTACTTGTTGGCTGAAAGATAAACAAGTAGACCCCTTGTCAGCACCAGTGTCGATAATACTAGACTAGCTGGCCGACCTGTTTCAATCAGGTCTATCGGCCTCTACCATTAGAGTTCATTTGGCTGCAATTTCTAATTTTCATGAGGGTGTCCAAGATTCCTCTCATGTCCCATAAATTGTGCAAGACCTTCATAAAAGGTGTGAATCATCTGAAGCCACCTTTTAGAGAACCAATTCAACCATAGGATTTATCATTAGTTCTACAAGCTCTGACAATGGCACCTTTTGAACCAGCCTCTTCTTGTGACCTCAAGTATTTGTCATGGAAAACCTTGTTTTTTGTCACTATTACTTCTGCCAGACGTATTTCTGAGCTTCAAGCTTTATGTATCAAGAGTCCATACTTGATTTTTCATAGAGATAGTGTCTCTGAGGACTAATCCATCATTTCTGCTTAAAGTGATCTCTGAAATGTCCATTAATCAAGCCATTGAATTGCCAGTTTTCTTTCCCAACCATTCAAACAGAGGAGAGTATTGTTGATCCTTGTTCATTACGACCCTCCCTCCTTCCCCCTCCTGTGGTTTCTAGTGGATCCAGTTCTCTTAGGTTATTTGACCAGAGGTAGCCTCTACCTTCTTTAACTTGCAAACTCAATCTGAGATAACAGGGAGAGGGGAATTGTGGGTAAGAGTTTAGCTCGAGAGTTTGAAGCTGATGCCAGCTTGGAAAATAGCCGGCTCGGTTCCGAGCTCGGAACCAATACCCATATATAATGACTGAACGAGGATCAACACTACAGATGGAATGTTATGGTAAGACATAGCTTCTTTTTTCTTGCCTTTCAATGACTACTTAAAAAGACGGGGATAATCACACTGAACAGTATTCGCAGCACGTGGACTGTCTCCTGCTGTGAGTTATCAGCTAAAGTAGTAAACAGCTCTAATTTACCGCTCTGACAGATACAAGGGGGAAGGTGTTTAGGGGGAGTGGAGAGGAGTTTAAGGACTACAACTCAGGCATAACAAAAGAATGAAAACTGGCCACTTTAGAAAGGAAAATAGTAACGGGCACTGCGATGCCAATCCATTAACGGCTAACTTAGCGCAACAAGGTCTTTATTATCATGTAATGAGGGTCTCGGGCATTGTTCAGTACCTGACACATTTGGTGGATTATGAGGGAGAAGGAGAGGGAACAGTAAGTATACACGTCAACCTCATATAGTGCGCGACATAAGCCAAAATTACTGGTGGGACAAAATCATGGATGGATTTTAGTTATGCCTCCTACAAATTTAGAACGTCGCCAGGAACTTTTGCATTGCTGTGGATTTTCTGAAGGATACGAAGTGTGAAACTCTATCTGGCATTAATAACTGACTGAAATCATCTGTGATTTATGAGGGCCAGAAAAAGGTGATATAATCATTCTCCCAACACTAGTGACAAATATGGAGTGTGTGGTGTGTTTGTGTCACTCTCTCTCTCTGAATTCATGTGTTGTGTGTGGTAGAGTGCCTGTGGTACCACATTAAGCTGCAGACACTGTTACCTACTGTAGGTAAGTGCGGATCTACACTTGCTGTAGTTAACTGCAATTCATAGACATGCAAATTACTCAGTCATACTGTCTTTCTTCATTATGGCTAATGTGTCCCTGAATCACAAAATGCCACATTACGGAAACGGTCCTTTTTACCACATCACTTAATTTGAGTGGTGGGGTCCTTTATGAATCCGCAATTGATGCATTAGCATTGCACAATAAAATATGATGACAAATATAAGTTTTTAAGTTCAGTGTAGAATTTTCCTTAAGTGGTGCAACCTGATGATGAAATTACAGCCCACGAGGTACTCTTTGATCTACTAGGCTGGATAGATGTTTTCATAATTTTAAATTACGTTACTGGTGAAAATTAGAATATTCTCTTTTGTTGGAAAGTAAGAAACCTATAATAAGGAATAGTTAAAAGTAGAATGAACGGATCTTTTAAAACTTGATGACATATCAACAGGAAATTGAACTTAGTGCCAGAAAATAGGACACAGGTTTGATTGTAGAAATGTATGTAGACAATGGACAGCTGGGGTGTTGTAAACACTTTCCACTGTGCACATAAAATGTGACCATGCCTTGCTTTCTGGGACTACGTTGCTTACATTACCCCTCCTGTTTCATCTTTATAAAATGTGTTTCTGTGCTTCTGTTTATGCTCTTATAAACTTTGTAAGTTGTAGAAGAGCAAATTTTGCATTACCATATGCATTTTCAGAAGAATATGAAGTCTGAAAGTCAAATGTCTGTAATTTAGTAACTTGCATCCTCAATGATTTGCCAGGAAACCATAGATTTTATGTGAAGCAGACCAAAAATATGAGGCAAAAACTGTAGACTGCTGAGAGGTTTGTTACCTCTCAAATATGCAGAAGAGGTCAGACTAGCATATTACACTAATCCAGAGTCCACACAGTTTTGTTTTTGTCAGATTATACATCAAAATGCTGGACAGTGTCTGGATGGCATAAAGGGTTAATGCTCTGATTTGCCCCAGGTAATTGTGGTTGAATTATTGATATGGATGCTGGAGTAACCTGCATAAGAACGTTTCAGTGAATTGCTGATACTACCCTCCATATTTTTGAGGTATGTAGGGTGAGGAGGCAGCCCATTCCATTTCTATACTGATTCCAAGCACAGGATAAGGGACCAGGAAGTGATCTGTGACTCTCTAGGCAGCAACTAGAGGTACAGCCAGGAGCAGACTTTGCACAGGAGTATGCCTGCTGCATTGGGTCACCATTACAGTCTCTCTTTCATGGCACACATAGAGCTACAGCAGTGGCAAGAAATGGCCGGCATTGCAGTCCTATTTCAGTTGCACGTACAGTATGCATTTCTTTCTTTATTTAAACTTTTATTTCTTTCTCCACTGACTAGGCTAGTGGTTTCTTTTCAGGGGAGACCTGAGGTAGGATTTCTGTTCATTGTCGTCGTCAGCGCCCCTTTTTCTCATTGCATGGGGTTAGGGTGTTGTGTCGACTGTAGCCGTCTGTATCTATTCAGTGCCACTGTCCTACCTTCTTCAGCATGCCTGACTTCCGCAGGTCTTCTCTCACACAGTCCATCCACCTCTTTGCTAGATCCCTTCATTTTCTATTGCTTTCTTCCTGTCTGTTCTACATTTTCTTCCCCAGATTGTTTTCTGCTTTTTTTGCATATGTGCCCAAACCACAGTAAACTGTTCTCTTTGATCTTGTCTGCAGTTGGAGCTACTGTGGCTTATGCTCTGATGTTCTCTGTTTTTCACCTGTTCCATAGTGTGCGTCCTGCCAACTGTCTCAGACACTCCATCTCCATCACCTTGGGCTTCCACAATTGCTTGGCCTTTACTGCCCAGGTTTGTGTACCATACAGTAGTACTGGTCACACCACTGTTTTGTACACTATACGTTTCAACTGCTTTGGCATTCCTCTTGTCATACATAGGAGTTATAGTACTGGGGGGGGGGGTAAATTTGCCCAGGTCATTCAGGAACTTTCCCTGCTCTTTTTCGATAGGTGCCATGGATTCTTTTACATCCATCTGAACTACCACAGCTCAAAAGAGCCACAGCATCAGGGAGCTATGACCAGCATTAAAAGGCCTCTTCATAGTTGTCTGGGTGATGGTCCCCAATAGATAATTTCAGTGGTTAGTACAGTGGATCAAGTCAATGAGCTGTCAATGAGTTTGATTCCCACACCTTTAATTTAGCTACTGTTCAAACTTTAGGAACCCCACGTTACAATATAGTGTTGTGAGACAGTAGGGGAAATTTGAGCTAGGCCCCCTAACTGTCTCCTGGCTTGCATTCCTATTAATTACTCATGACCCCCTCTTATTTTATGTTGCCTCTAGTACTGGCTGGGGTGGCTGTAGTAGTTGCCAGGTACCAGGGGGTAAAAAAAAATGAGAAGAGGCTTAACTTTGTAGGCAACTGACATAAGTGCCAATATGCCCAGAGAAGGTTTCCTGATGTTAAAATATTGATATTTAAAGTAATTTTACAGGGAGACTGGCCTAATGATTAAGGTGTTTGCCTTACAAACGCAAGGTACAGGGTTTGATTCTTACATGGTGTAATTGGTTAGGCTTAAAATGGCACACAAGGGCAGTTAGCCTAGTACTAATCTATCAATCGAAGTCTATAAACCTGTAAAGAAGTTATATGATGCTTGCCTGACTGTGAACCTTAAAGTGCTGAAAACCCAATGTCCCTTTGTCTGAAAAGGGGATACTTCCAACCCAGCTATCTGGAATTTTGTAAATAATTATATGTCATTTGTGAATGTCAACATGATTTTATAAGATGCTTGTGTTACAAATATATTAGAACTGTATGTTATGTGTATATCAAACTGCTGGTACAGAAGTGTGTGTTGGAAGGAGTTTGTAAGGCACTGAGCTTAAAGATGTAATCACAGTGTACCCTACTTGATTAGTACAGAAATATACCTGCACTATTATAACTGTTTATATGTATATATTGTAACCATGTAAACTGGAACACCAGAGGTTAACTTCGGAAAAATAGCTGAAATTAAATTACTTTATGGCCACATAATAAAAGAATGTTATCTTTCAGTTTCAGTGCAGTAACAGACAAAATGTCTAGAACTAGAGGTTCACTGTATTATCTTGGGAGTGTTTTTAGTGTGTTATGACTTCCAGCATCTGCCTTAGATGTAAGAAAAGCCTCATCTATGTATTTTCACAGGTAGACGTTAAATGCTACCAGCCACATCAGTAGGGTTTTACATGGGATACAGTCAGATCACAAGAAGTTATACCATTATGCAAGCTATCCCAGCAGTAATATTTGAAATATTAATTTAAGAACAATGTGAGAGAGACTGAGTACTCTGTATTTTGTCTTTTACCTGACAACATCAGCTGGAAGACCCATTCACCATATCTGCCTTGCTTGCTCTGTAAGTACGTTAACTAAGGTGTAGTAATACGATATAGTCAGGAATATAGCAAAGCTTAATTTATATTGTTTTATCTTTTGAGACTGTCCAGCAATGTTCTTTTAAATATTTCCTGTGATTTTGAACACTGTTACTGTGATTATATACTGAGTATTTTCTTGTTCTTTTATTATTTATTATTAAATATATTTAAACCTTTCATTGTGGCTGATATTCATGAGACATATTTAAGCTCTTAGGGTACTTGCATATTTATTTGGTGACACTGTGGGCCACTCCTAATAACTGTGCTCTTTGTCAAACCACCATTTGTACTAATAGTAACATTTACACAGTAAGATTGGACACCATTTGTTAAGGGCCTTAAAGTTGCTGATAAAGGAGTGACTGGTGGCAGGGGAAACTACCTTATAGTCTGGGCATGGGGGGGGGGCTTCGCTAGTAAACCTGTGCCAGCCTTACCCAGGTGTGTGTGTATATAAATCAAACCTCAAAGTGTGTGTGTGTGTGTGTGTGTGTGTGTGTGTGTGTGTGTGTGTGTGTGTGTGTGTGTGTGTGTCAACTACTTGGACAGCGACACTAAGCACTGGTTGGACTGAGAGGGTGCTGGAGGTCTTGGGTTGGTCACTGAGCTGAGATCTGAACTCTATAGCTGTGCCATTGGGGAGTCTTACTGGGGATCTGGAGAAAGAGGGGAAAAAACAGCCCTAGACTGACTGTTGTCTTTGTGTGCTCTTAAGGGAAATTGCACTTGATGCAGAGAGCTGCATCTGGAAATAGTGTGTGCGCACTTGTCATCCTCGCAGTGTACATCCCCCACTAGTGCTAGTTGTAAGGACTGAGGCTCCCTGATTACTGGTCCAAAGGAGGGTCATCACACCCTTTCTCTTAGCTTTCTGTAGTTTAGGTAAGTTTATACTTCTATTGAAGTGTGCCAGCATAATCCAGTACTGTGCATGGTTTCCTGCATTTCTAAGGCTGTAATGCTGACGGATGAACAGATGCATAACCTTCCACACTGTTTTGGATACAACTTGTTGAATGGAATGCATTTTACACTCCGAGTACCTTCTACTATGTTAAACATGCAGTGTAATCTGCCTGTGGTGCTTTGAGTGATTGCAGTCTCCTTTAATGTTGTATGTAGTCTTTGTCAGTGTGGTATAAGCATAAGCTAATTCATCAAAACAGAAATTGCTTCACAGAAAGTAGGGAGAATGAGAAATGTAAACAAAGTCCAAAAGTAGTACGAAGCCGTGCTTCATTCTGGAAATGGCATCCAGTGTAGCCATTAATGTACATGTGCTGTCTGTCCCTGTATCATGACATGAATATCCATGTATATTTGTATGCTTTGGTCTAGTTCTCTTCTGTTGGTCGTTTCATAGGTTCATAGGTGTTTACTAGGCTAACAGCCATAAGGGCCTTTTTAAGTCTAGCCATGCATCCAAAGTCTCTGACAAGTTCTGACACCCTTGATAAGTGTAAGCATGGGTTTGGGAGATGAACCATTTACAGGTTGCCTGTAATGGATACTAGACCCGTATCTACTAACAGTAGCATAAGCCTTCTATAGATTCATTATTTCTTCAATATGTGGAAACAACTGCCACATCTGGAGCTGAGAAATAGTCTTGCAAAAGATTGTTCAGACTCTGTGATACTACTTTTAGCAGTACTAAACTCAAACCGTGTGTTTTTACCATCACAGCAAATGCGGCCACCCCCTCCCCCAGTGTTAAACCTCCCCCAAACATTCCGTACGGTTGAACCTACCTCCAACATTCCGTACAGTTGAACCTACCTGCAACATTCCATACTGTTGAACCTACCTCCAACATTCCATACTGTTGAAGCATGTATTTTCTGACTTGGGTCACCGTAATGTGTGTTCATAATGTTAGTTTCCTGGTTTGTCGACCTCATTAGAGGAGCATCTTTTGCAGGAAAACCTTGTGGTAAAAATGGTGGTAAGTGATTAACTTGACTTCATGCACTTTGTGGGTGAAAGATACTAGACTTCAGTCCCAGGTTTCTAGTGTTCCTTTCCTTTTTTATTATTTACATTCAGTTTTATTTATTTATTATCCAGGTAAGACACTAGACCCAGAATCCTACTTTCTAGGGTGACCCAGGAGTTCTGCTTGGTTAAGTTGTTTGGTCATATCATGACAGTTTGAAAGTGGAAATTGCAGCAACCAAATTCTGGAGTAAAGTGTGAAACTTGATAAGAGTCCATAACTGTAGAGGCGTAACTATTAAACTGCAGTGTTTACTGTAAAATGTGCATCAGACAAGTTCCGTGGCAGCCATGGCAGTTGTTTTATTCAGTTCTTTGTGATATTGAAATATTGATAGAGATTTACATTTTTTCTGTTGATTAAGAATATATTTGTCAGTAATGCTTGTTATGTGCAGTACCACAGTTTAATGTTGCAGAATTATTGCTTTTGTTGAACCAAAACCATTGCACCGGTGATTACAGAATACTTGCTGTTATTCTAGACTGAAGCACTGACAAAAATGTAAACCTTTGACAATCCAATTGATTTTTGTGTCTGCCTTAAATCAATTTCCTTGTCTAATGTTCATCACTTATAATCATGACATTGGTTTATGAGTCATGTGACAGGTTATGTATGCAGTAAGAGTGTAGCTTTACTGAAGCTCATCCATTTGGATTTTAAATGAGCATGTTAATTTGGTTTTCATGTAGACGATTCCTGGAATTTGCCTGCTGTTCGGTAAGGGGAAAGAGAGATTATTGTTTGCACAAAAACACCCCTGCAGCTGCTAGTTGTATTCGTATACTTTACTGACCCTTCAGAAATAATGATAAAGCCCAGGGGTTTTCGAGCGCACATTTAAACACATGTATGTATTTGAACTTGGAGCATAGGCAATTTGATTTTCGTTCTGACAAACTCTGATACTGTCTTAATCCATTGAGCTTTCTAACATGCCATTGTATTTTATTACCTCTCATTGCATCTTCATATGCATCTCAGAACATTAGGTATTTTATCGGCCCTTAGCAAACTGTTTTGTAACCATTCTGTTAGGTGATATTGTAACATGTCTGTACTGCAGACAGATGCTCTTTTCATGGTTTTGTGCAGCAATGCATTTATCAAATATAAATTAAGTAATTCACTGACTTTGCTAGACCACAAAATAAAGCGAAAACAAACAATGAAGTTTGTCTGTCTGTGAGTGAGCTGAAGTGAGATGTTAAAAGTCCTGTAGCCAGTTTGAAGGACTCTGCGAGATGACTACTAACAAAACAGAAATGTATTTACAGGTATCACAGATCTCTCATTTTCAGGTCATCTGGGGGAAGTTCAAGTTATCCCTAAAATGTATTTCAACTGAGTGTGTCAAAAATGAGCATTTGCACTGCGAGTTCATTTGCATGCTTTTACTTTTAAATATTTTTAAATTAGGGAAAGAGGTTTTAATACCAATAAAATGTTTCTAAATATAAAATACTAATGAGGCAGTCCTGACTGCAGTCATTTCTTCTTTAATGTTTGTTCTAAGACACGGGTATGTTTTTTAATAAGTCAAGGATTTGTTATCTGAAGAAGATGTAATGAAAAAAGCTGACGTCTGTGAGGCTTCTAAGTTTTAACTCGCCAAGTTGCATATCCATGTTCATGGAAAGATGTACCCTCATTAACAACACATTTCAGTTTTAATCTATACACACACATCTCTTTAACAACACACTTGAATTTAGATCTATGCATAAATCTCATTTCATTTTGACAGACTTTTGTTTGAACGCTACTTATGCTAACACTGTATTAGGGTCACTTATAAGCTTGGCTATTGTAAGAAAAAAAAGCTGTTAGACTCTGCGGTATTTGCTTCATTTAAAGAAAAGTTTTGCTGTTGCAGAGATATCTATGTTAACAGTCTTTTCTCCATTTCTTTATCCTACTGATTTTACCATCTTTGCTTCAGTGAATCTGTGTAAAAGTAAATGCAAACTCCCATTCAAGAACCCAGTTTAATTTTTTAGGTGGGAAATTGTTGCTGGCATTTTTATTTATTATTTATTACATTTGTTGAACGGGTATGTCCGACTTTATGAGCAGTAAAATATTTGTGGGGTGTTACCTATCAGTGACTACAATCATAATGTGTTTCTTACTTAGACAAATGCTTATTTTAGCTATAAATGGAAATTTATATTCTGGAACAGCATCTTATATGAATTTTCCTCATTTGTTTATGTCCAAGTACGTACCATGCAAATAAGTAATTGTAGAAGACATCTGCATCTAAATGCGATTTAAACTAGTATGTAATTTACTGTATTTATCTGAACAATTATTTAGAAAAGCAGTGGTGAGTTTTATATCTGATGATCATATGTTCAAAAACAGCTTCTGTTTTGTTTCATTCAGAACAGTTTAGATAAATGTTAAGTTGCTTTGCTCATTTCACCTGACTGAGCAATTTAATCAGTTTTGTCACTTGAAAAATAGGTACATATTAAAACTGGTACATGGATGAAGTGACCTGAGTACACTGTTAAAGGCTAATTAAGATTAACCTTTGTTGAGACAAAATGCCATGCCATTTACAGAGATGTGTTACTCACATGCTACCTGTTAAACAGCCGTAGTAAAACTTGTAGTATGAAAATACATGCAGTTTCTAAACAGACTGGTCAAACACATGACTTTATGTATTTAATTTGAAGTTTTATTTTCTGTCTTTTTGAAAGTATACATTATATATCGCGGTGGTGGTGCTGCGGTAGCGTTGTCGTCTCACAGTAAGTCGCTGTCCGGTTCGATTCTCAGCTAGAGCGTCTTCTGCGTGGAGACATGCGTGAATGGGCGTACCTTCGTTGAAGGTTGTGCATCAGGGCTGGTAACTCGGCATGTAAAAATCAACTACCAATCATTAGTGTACCGGAATTCCGCTGTGACGACCCCTAACCGGGAAAAGCTGAAAGACACAACAGCAACAACAACAACATTATAATGATCAATCTGTTTTATTTTGTGTGGGAAGTACACAGATTAAGTATATTTGTTTGAAGAATGCATGTTATACCCTGAATTTTGCTTAGATACTACCAATATCCATTCCTCAAAGAGCCACTACTGTGTTATCATATCTCACCCAGCTCTGTGTTGTTATTCGGTGTAATGACATTACCACAGCTTATGCACAGGCCTTCTGTTGGAAGGTGAACCACTGTCTCATAAGCACAGGGCAGTGCCTCACCCAGAGGCTATGAGACAATGGACAGTGGCATTGTCCAACAGAGTATTAATGTATAGATATTGTCCAGTACAAAAAAAAAAAAAAGTGTGACGCTTCATGGCACCGTAAAGCTGAGACATGGATGCCATGTTTTATGCTTGTGGCTTGAAAAATAAAACATTTATATTAAAAAAAGTAATGTACACGTGTTTATGTGTGAGAGACAGACCGCATGAGTGGTGAGAGAGAGAAAGCATTGACCACGACTGACAGTCCATCAAAATGTGTTTCCTAAAGAATAAAAAGTATGAAATGCCAGTGTCTGGTATTAACTGACTTTAATACTCAGCAATTTAGCAGAAACTCAGTCATTCTACAGGGGACAAAAGTGTGTGTGGCAGAATTAGGAACCCTAAAGTGACTTGGGGAGGGGGTTGCAATGCCCTGTTTCCATTATTCTTTTTCATTCATTGGTTTACAAAGAGAGATCTGAGATGCATTCACTTAATGTAGCTGCAAGAGTTGGACGTGTCTGTGCTTCTATGTGTGTGTGTGAGTCTATCTGTCTGCTCTTATGTCATCATAGGAGGTTACTAGGCTAACGGCCCCATGGCCCTTACAAGCCTCGCCAAGTTCAACCCGTGTTCACAAAGGTGTCTGTTTCAATGTTTGTATGTGCTTGGGCATTAAATACTTGCATAAATTACATTTTGGATGTAAAATACATCCTCGACCAATTACTTACTCCACAGCAAGTTTTAGAGGAGGAGTATCTGGCTCAACTCTTGCCCTGTGCTGAGTGCTGGTCATATGAACTTGAGCTCCAACCCCCCCCCCCCTCCCCAGCTCTTCAAGTGAAGAGAAAAAAAAAGTCACATCTTCAGATTACAAACCAGGCAATCATACACTACTAGAGCCATGCTCCCAGCTCTCACTAGAAGACCAAAAACAAAATGGGAATACTGTGTGACTGGCTACCAGCATTTTGGTACAGAAGAGCTCTGTCACTCCCCCTAACACTTTGCGCATGTGACTTTTGCCTCCTTTGCCCCACCCTTGTGCTACTGGCAAGTTTGAAACATTAAGTAGATGAAATGTTTTAAATCAAATCTATAAAAAAGTATATAGTAATAAAAAAGGGCAAATGCAAAAACAAATAAATTTTTAACCGATGCCCTTTATCCAAGTACAGTAATGCCCTAGTAGGTAGGCATTATCTGGGAGTTGGTGCCCTTTCAGAGGTGGTAAAGCCCATTGTCTGTGGCACTGGGCTTCACAACACTCCTGGGCATGTATTATAAAGCTCATCATATCAAGAATTACTGCTTACTTGGAGTCCATACTGATGTTAGTAGCCATCATTTCCAATTCCTTTGTCATCTGATATCTATAAGTAATTGAGTTTTTTTTTTATAACTTCTGCACAAATCACATTTTGAAAGCCTTCTTGTCCATTAATAAAACATTTAGAGCTGCTTAGAAGAGTGCTCTTATCCCAGTGGTAGCATCCCCTCATCTAATTTTCCCACAGTTTCCTGTACCTCATAACACATGGTTTAAGATTCTTGATGGATTATTTTTGCATTTGGCTGTTGACCAGTTAGTTTTGTTTTTTTTTACTAATTTTTAGGGAATGTAGTTCTAACAAAATATCATCCTTCATTAACTTTTAAAAATTATTTACAGGATCCTTGGAAGTTGCCAACTTATTTGGACTATATTAGAAAAGAAAGACACCCCCCCCCCAATAAATAAATTCCTGTAAATGTATATACGTTACAGACAGCAGGCTTGAGTATTGCAGTCACAAATGAATTTTGCCACACAGACTCTGGTTTTGAAAATATGTTCATCTGATGGAATTGTAATGTTTTCTTGATTTCTACATTTTGGGGGGAATTTATAAACTATTTTCTACAAACACAATTCATTGCTTAGAGAAAGAAGGTTAATGCAGTTCAAGCATTTTAATAAACTGTATTGTAAGTTATGCATATCTGTTAAAACATGTGCTCAGGAAAAGTTTTGAGGTGCTTCATGAAATCAGTTGTCTCCCTAAGTTGCTGTGCTTATTTTGGGTAAAGAAATTCATTATTTATTTGAGGATGAATTTCAGGTACCAGTCTGAAAGGTATTGCTATTGGGTGAATGATTGAAGATATGGAAACTACTGTACAAAATATGAGCTTGGTCGAAGAGGCGAGGAGAACATGGACTGAGGTGCATACAAAATATGAGCTTGGTCGAAGAGGCGAGGAGAACATGGACTGAGAGGTGCATATTGAGTTGAAAGAGTACACGATACTGACACAAAAATGTAATTGGACTTGATGTAAAGAGTTGCTTAGGGTGCTGGAAGAGAGTTGATCTGTGGCAGGTTATATGAGGTAAACTAAATTAGGTGTCTTGTGTCTACATTACAAAGAAAATGGATGGTGCTGATCAAAGCAGCAGGCTGGTGAGATTCATGACAAGTACTCAGACTGGTTCTGCAGATGCAATATGTGGCACATCACGCCATTGCGATGGAAGAAAAAGGTAGGATGCGAACTATGAGATCGATGTACTGAAATGAGAGGAAGGTATGGATTTATTAGGCTACATAAAAAAACTAAGATGGTACAGTGGACCTTTCTGAAGAATTCTTTGTGCTGAAATAAGATGGATCATACAGTTGGCTGCTGACAACCCACCTGGGTTAAATAGTTCTGTACTTTAAAACCAGCCTTAAAGAAAAGGCGGGTCAAGTATAGAAAGTAATTGGTTGCTTTTAGAAATGTTTTAATATTTAAAGACTGTTATGGTTATGTGAAGTTTGTCTGATAAAGGGTTTTTTAACCTGAAAGCGCTTATGTTTTATAATAAAAGATTACGGCCAGTTTGGACTCTGTTTCGTTCGTTTTTGTATTTGTGCTGAAATAGTGAAGGCAAGCAGCAAGATTTCAGTTATGGCACCAACTGCGAAAGTGTTTTCTAATGGCAGGTTAACGTGAACATGGTTATTCTGAGGTTATGTTTTTGTAATGAATGCAGTTTGTAGAGCTCTTTCAAGAATATAAAAGGTGAAAATTGAAATGTAGATTAAACCTTCCTGCTATACTGAAGATCTGTTTGATCGCTCGTACATTAGCATTCATAAAGGCAGAGGAGTTGACGATTGAAATAAAATAACTTCCAGTGAGTGTATCTTACAAACTGGCTACAATGGATTACTCTGGTATTTGCAACACCAACGACATAGTAAGAGTTCAATGAGTAAAACAGGAAGATTGGATCAGAAACGGGAGATTGTTTTTCTGCATTGCAGCTGACACACAGTGGTTTGAAAGAACGACTCTTCCTGAAGATGTGTGGACTGCGTAATGTATTAGTTGTATATAATATTTGCTAAAGTGCACAACTAAGGTATGGCAAAAATTTGCCCCATGCTGCTAAGATATAAACGCATAGAATGTTTAGTTGATATAGCTGGAACTTTTAAGAATGTTTCTAATAGATGTGGCAGAAGATTGAACATTTATTTGAAAACTTAAATGTGTGCGCTTAGAAGTGAATCTACATGTCCATGGATAGTAAGTAATACATAAATAACAGCTGCAAGATTTTAAAAGTGAACAGGAAAAAAAATTTGATTACTCAGCAAAAACACAAATCAGAACTGATCTAAATTAATTAAATATGCAGAGATAGCAATGCTTGCACAATCAAGTTGAACAGACAGAACCCATAAAGAACAATTTAATAGCTAAATAAATTACCTAATTTTAAAAGAAATAATACCGAACCTAAATTAACTGTTTTAAGTTCCTAAAATATCCAGGCAGGTGTGGCAGTTGCATTGATGTGGACATCGCAGCCTTTCACTCATGCCTGACTAACTTTCTGCACTTGTTTCAGCTCATAGTATATATCTCAGCTTCTGTAACTTTCTCCATAGAAACAAGAAGTACAGTGGATGTAAAACGTGTACACACCCCTGTTAAAATGCCAGGTTTTTGTGATACAAAAAATGAGACCACAATAAATCATAAAACTTTTCCCACCTTTAATGTGGCCAATAACCTGTACAATTCAATTGAAAAACAAACAAATCTGTTAGGGGAAAAATATAAAAAAACGAAAAACGTACAGTATGCTGGTTGCATAAGTGTGCACACCCTTAAACTAATACTTTGTTGAAGCACCTTTGATTTAATTACAACACTCAGTCTTCTTGGGTACACACCTGCCATCAATTAAAGAGACTCTGATTAACCCCAAATAAACTTCAGCTGTCCTAGTAGGATTTTCCTGACATTTACTCAGTTCCTACTACAACAAAAGCCATGGTTCACAGAGAGCTTACAAATCATCAAAGGGATCTTATTATTGAAAGGTATCAGTCAGAAGAAGGGTACAAAAAATTTCCACAGCATTGGATGTACCATGGAACACAGTGAAGACAGTCAACAAAACGTGGAGAAAATATGTTGCAAAGAAGTTATGGGAAAGAGTAGTGGAAGCTAGGTTAAGAAGGGAGGTGATGATTAGTGATCAGCAGTATGGTTTAATGCCGGGAAAGAGCACTACAGATGCGATGTTTGGTCTGAGAGTGTTGAAGTACAGAGAAGGTCAAAAGGAGTTGCATTGTGTCTTTGTGGACTTAGAGAAAGCATATGACAGGGTGCCTAGAGAGGAGTTGTGGTATTGTATGAGGAAGTCGGGAGTGTCAGAGAAGTATGTAAGAGTGGTACGTGATATGTACGAGGGTAGTGTGACAGTGGTGAGGATGCGGTGGGAGTGACGGATGCATTTAAGGTGGAGGTGGGATTACATCAAGGATCAACTCTGAGCCCTTTCTTATTTGCACTGGTGATGGACAGGTTGACAGACGAGATCACACAGGAGTACCCGTGAACTATGATGTTTGCAGATGACATTGTGATCTGTAGCAAGAGTAGGGAACAGGTGGAGGAGACCCTGGAGAGGTGGAGATATGCTCTAGAGAGAAGAGGAATGAAGGTCAGCAAGACTAAGACAGAACATCCAGGCCCAGCTAAAATTTGCAAAACAATAAATTAAATCTCCCAAAAGCATGTGGGAAAATGTGTTATGGTCTGATTTTGCCACAATTCCAAACAGTATGTTTAGTGCAAAAACAACACTTTGCATCACCAAAAGAACACCATCCCCATGGTGAAGCATGGTGGTGGCAGTTTCATGCTTTGGGGGTGCTTTTCTTCTGATGGAACTGGGACTTTAGTCATGGTGGAGGGAATTATATTCAGTTCCAAATTCCGGTCACTTTTGGCCCAAAACCTTCAGGCGTCTGCTAAAAAGCTGAAGATGAAGAGGAATTTCATCTTTCAATATGACAGTGACCCCAAGCATACATCCAGATCAACAAAAGAATGGCTTGACCAGAAGAAAATTAGTTTTGGAATGGCCCAGTTAGAGCCCAGACCTAAATCCAATAGAAAATCTGTGGGGTGACCTGAAGAGGGCTGTGCACAAGAGATGCCCTCGCAATCTGACAGATTTGGAGTGCTTTTGCAAGGAAGAGTGGGCAAATATTGCCAAGTCAAGATGTGCCATACTGATAGACTTCTACCCCAGAAAACTGAATGCTGTAATTAAATCAAAAGGTGCTTCAACAATGTATTAGTTTAAGGGTGTGAATACTAATGCAACCAGCTTATTGTACATTTTTTATTCTTTATATTTTTCCCCCTAACATATTTGTTTTTCAATTGAATTGTACAGGTTATAGGTCACATTAAAGGTGGCATAAGTTTTCAAATGATTTATTATGGTCTTTTTTTTTATATCACAAAAACCTGGCATTTTAACAGGGGGTATGTACACTTTTTTATATCCACTGTATAACCTAACAGGTTTTTTCACATTCAGACACCTCATAGATGCAGTGGAGCAGTTTTGCATACTAATTACAGTTTCTCATCTATGGTCAGTTGTCTCCATAGGTGTCAACCTGCTAAGAGGCCAGTGTGGACCACAGACCATAGCAATGTGTGACAAATGGTGAAAATGTGGAACAACCTAATTTCGCACTGCATGAAAAGCGTACCTTGACCATGACCTTTCAACCAAAATATATGCATGGACACACACACGCACACTCTCACCCTTGTCATACCTCTCAACTGCCCAGAATTTTGCAGAATCCCGACATTTTTACCTCATATTTTTGGTCTTTTCCTCATAAAATATGTAGCTTTCTGGCAAATCACAGAGGAATAAAATAAGATAATGGCAGAAATTTGAGTTTTAGACATTGTATCCTTCATATCATGTATGGTAATACAAAACCTGTTATTCCAGCAACTTGCTAAATTTATAAGAGCATTATCTAAAAATTGTCCCTATTTTTCTGGTTTCCCTATTGGCTTTCTTCAGATTTCTTACTCTCAGGGGTTGAGAGGTATATCTTTAAAGAGAGGGAGAAAAATAAAATAGAAGCAAAACAGCATCAATGCAAATAACTGCAATACCAGCAGTTAAAAGAAATCATTCTAACTGCTGGTATTACAGTTATTGACTCTAACTGCTGGTATTACAGTTATTGACTTTGATATTGTTTTGCTTCTATTTTATTTTTTCTCCATCTCACTAAACGCAATTTTCCACAACCATTCCTACACATGTGGTCATATATCTTGGAGCTCTCATTGGCTGCTGTCCTCAGGAACAGTTATTTGATTGGTTCACATACGGCAATGGTGATTGGCTGTAATTACAGAATATGAGCCAGTCAAAAACTGTGTAGCACAGCCAATACTGTTCAATGTGGAACAGCAGAGTAGCTGTTTGATTGGTTTGTATACTGTGATGCCGATTGGCAGTAACTTCGGTATACAAACCAATCAAAAAACATGTAGCAGTGTCAAAGCTGTTCATTGTGGAACAGCGAACAGTGGGTTTGCTTACGGTCGAATGCAGAGCGCTCCACATAAACCAGAGCACTTGTCTCTTTGAAGAGACTTGATACAGTTTTACATCTTTCCTGTAATTATAGAGAAGCGGTCAATCCTTTTCTGTGAAACTGCCTTTTCCCTGAAAAAATACTACAGAGTAAAGTTACGGCTTTCCAACATATTTTTCTTATACATATTACATGAAAGAACATATACAAATATAGCTCTGCTGTGATTTCTAGGACTTCTTATAAGTGCACTTGCACAGTGCAGTTTTCTGTTATATGTTTTACAAAGCTTAAATGTAGCTTTCAAATATGTTTCTGTTTGCGCTGAAAAGAAGCGGTGTACAGACGTCAAATGTTTAAGTTGTTCTCTTTTATTGACATCATACAAATCACTTAACCTGACAGTGATCATAGACCACCCAGCTGAAGACGCACCTGTGACATGAAGGGTTTATCTGTTTAATAAACAAGTAAACTAAAATAAAGTGTGCTTTTCAGCTTTGTGCAACTTTTTGAGAATCCTGCCATTTGGTCTGTTACACGTTGTTGTTGTTGGCATAGTTAAGTGCACCAGGGAATAATTTGGTAAACTCTTCTCTTTTCACTCCTTTTTTTATCTTTTTTAAGTTCTGACTTGTTAACTATCATGGGATAAGCATTCGGTGGTAGGTGCTGTGTTATTAGTTCATGCTATGATGGCCCTTTCCTACAAAAGTTTCTCCATATTGTGACAGGAAAAAAAACCCTCGCGTCTAACTGCCCTCTGCATGTGATGTCGTAGCTAGTCAGCTGGCACAGGGCAAATAAAGCAATTGTACAGGACACTTGTACATGTTTTGAGTACTGGATTTGATCAGGAAGTCATAAAGTTGAAACTTGGGAAGCATTTTTGCAGAAAAATGTGTACATTACTATTGGGATACCCATGACTGGTAGGGGGCTGACTTTTTTTAATATTATGAAAATCTGCACAGAAGGTGTAGGTCTTTTTACACAGATGATGTCTGTTTGCTGTGTTTCTGCATCCTATCTGGGTGGGACACCAGCTTAGTTCCTGTAGTCCTTCATTCTGCTGTGTTCACAACTGGATGGTCACAGGACTCAGTTGTGCTGGGACACGAGAATGGTGAGCCCACAGGAGCAAATGTGGAACTACGGAGAGTAGAAGCACTAATGCTGTGGGATCGAAGGAGATGATTTTCTATTTCATTGTAGAAAATCGTGTAAGAAGTTGCAGTTACTTAAGTAATTTTGCAGTAATAACACTCATTTCTTAAAAGAAAATGCTGATTTTTGTAATATTGTGAACCTCCCTACTGATTTACAGATTAGACAAGACATTCCTTTTTTAAATATCTTTACTTGTGACATAGGCAAACTTGTGTTCATATCAAAGTAATCAAACAGTATTCGCAAGTTCACATTTACAAACATTATATATCACAAATGTTGTTCTGTACCAAATAGCGAAAGCAACATCCATCTCTCTGAGCATGTAGCCCAGGCCGGTATGACCCTGACCTTGAGTAGCATCTTACCCTCACCAAGAATGATGCCACAATATGAAGACAAGATGATCAATTTCAACAATTGGCTTAAGTGTTGGTGTCATTCAAAGGGGATCCAGTGCCTGTCAGCCTGAGATGACATGCTCGACAAGCCACGATACTTCGCTAGGGATGGCTTGCACCTGTCACCCCTGGGCTTTGGCAAAGGCTCTTGCTACCCCCATAGTGCCTTTTTTAGGCAAGGCTCAAAAGACAAACCCACCTCCATAGGTATCACAAGGGATAAGAAACTAAGAGTAATGCTACTCAACGCCAGAAGTCTAAACCTCAAGATGCACGCACTCGAAACTCTCCTTAGCATGGAGAATATTGATATCTGTGCAGTAACAGAAACCTGGTTCAAGGCTCCCGAGAGCACCCCAACACTACCAGGTTATACCTCATACCATGCTTTTCAGCCCCAAAACTTGGACCGAACCACAAAAGGAGGGGGAGTATCAATATTCGTCAAAGATACCCACACCTCCAGGTTGGTGGCACAGCACGAAGCATCAGAGACCATCCATGTGCAACTAACAGTGGGTAAAACTGCCTTCCAGTTTATAGCCTGCTACAGACCACCCTCCAAAACCCAGGAAACCCACTCGGCATTCCTGAGAACACTGGAAAATATGAAGGTCTCTCCAAACACCATTATATTGGGCGACTTCAACTACCCAAACATAGACTGAGAGCATTACTCTAGCTCCAACACCCTAGCCCAAAGGTTCCTAGAATTTATAAACTCAGATGCTATGGAACAACTTGTTACCACTCCCACAAGAGGGGAAAACATACTGGACCTGATCATCACCAAAATGGGGACTCTATGCTCCAGACCAGAAGTGTATCCCTCATTGTTAAGATCAGACCATAAACTAATCTCACTGGATATTCACATCCCGACTCCACCCCCTGCCCTGAAAACCACAGTGAAAAACTTCTCTAATGCAAATTTCACACTCCTCAAAACCGAGGTGGAATCCTTCAAAGCCCCGGGCCTGTGGAAAATACGGCCCAGACCGCAGAATCCTTTATAAACGCATTCTATGAACACCTTCAGGAATGCATGGATCATGCAATCCCAAATAAAACCAAGTCCCAATCCTCCAAAGGCAGACGTCCTGTCTGGTGGACCCCAGCCATAAACAAACTATACAATAGAAGGAGGAAGCTACTACATGATAGAGCAAAATCCCAAAAAGGGAAGGCATCTCTGATCAGTATTAGCAAAAAGCTACGGGCACTCATAAAATCGTCTAAGGCCAGCTTCGAGAAAAAAATTGCACAGGACACTAAGGATAATCACAAGGCTTTCTTTAGTTATGTTAGGAACCTGGGTGGGAATTCCCAGATATGCTCAGAATTAGTCCAAAATGACAAAAAATACACCTAACCCACAGACATTGCCAACATCCTAGCTGACGGGTTCAGCGCAAACTTCTCCCGCCCCCTCCCCACCAAAAGGGCAAATATCTGTACCAGCAGAGTGCTGCCCCCCTGACATCTCAGATGCTCAGGTAAGAGCTGCCCTCTCCAAAGCAAAAAACACAGCATCAATGGGACCAGACGGTGTCCCGGGCTGCGTCCTACATGAACTCCAAGAAGAGCTAAACCCAAACATAAAACTACTGTTCAGTCTCAGCCTTACTACAGGATATGTACCCAAAGAGTGGCATACAGCAACAGTGGTCCCTCTCCACAAAGGTGGTGCCTCAACGGATCCTGTAAACTATCGCCCCATAAGCCTGACTAGCTTGGTCTGCAAAGCTATGGAAAGGATCATTATGGACCTCATAAATAAAGATATTGGGGACCTACAGACACTGGATCCTACCCAGTTTGGCTTTGTTAAGGGCAGATCCTGCCTCTTAAACCTGGTTGATTTCTTTGAAACAGTCACTAAGGCCATTGAGGGGAAGGTGGTCCACACAGCCTACCTGGACCTCGCAAAAGCCTTCGATACAATACCCCACTCGGGCATTATAGATAAGCTCACCAGCTTAAATATAAACCCCTATGTCACTAGATGGGTTGCAAACTGGCTCAAGGACAGAACCCACATGGTTAGAATTGCTGGAGCCATGTCAGACTCCAAACCAGTTACAAGTGGCGTCCCACAAGGCTCAGTCCTGGGACCTCTCTTGTTCGGTATATATTTCTCGGAGGTACAGGCCAACACGGAAGGACTGTGGCTGACCAAGTTTGCAGATGACTGCAAACTGGGTGCCATAATCGACACTCCAGCTGACACAAGCATCCTCCAAAAGGGCCTCATAGAAACAGACAACTGGTGCCAGAGCCATGGCCTCAAGCTAAACGCCAAAAAGTGTATAGTCATCCCCTTTGGCAAAAACAAAGTGCCCACAAATTACCACATAGGTGGTAATCCATTAAGTACAGAAGAAGTAATTAGGGACCTGGAGACCCAAGTTGATAGCAATCTCTCATTTGACAACCACGTGGCCAAAGTGGTTAGAAAAACATTTTATATAGCCCACCTAATCATGAAGGGATTCACATCTAGATCAGGGGAGGTCATCGTGCCTCTTTAGTCATCCCTCATCAGGCCCATAATTGAGTACAATGCCCCTTTTGGAATGTACCTTACCAGACACCTGCAGCAACTGGAAAGACCCCAAAAGTACCTCACCAAGAGGATCAAAGGGCTCAAACAGATGCCATATGCTGCCCAGTTAAAGAAACTCCAGCTCTACTCAGTGGCATACCGCCTGCTCAGAAGCGATCTGTGCCTGACGTATAAAGCCATGTCCAACCCGGAATTAATGGACATGCTGCACCTCAGAAAATCCAAATCCCATCGAGCTACGCTCGAGACTTGAACCTCAGCACTGAAATAAATAGAACATGCTGGAGGGACAGATTCATAACCCAGAGGCTCCCTTCACTCTGGAATAAAATCCCAGTCCAGGTTAGACAGAGTCCCTCATTGACTCTCTTCAAGAGGAATCTTGATGAGTGGATGGGAGATTGTAGGTTTACCCCGGGTATCACTTCTGTGTCACTGTTAGACAGTGGCACAGTATACTAACCTCGAAAAAGGGCATAGCAAAATAAATTTAAAATGGGTGGCGAAAGCCAAACACACTCTGGCTAGGCTTATAAATGCCCTAGGGCAGATAGCCTAGTATGAACCTATGAACATTACGCAAGTTGTTCAAGGCCTGCCTTCTTTTAAACTTCATGTGTCTTCCAATGTATTGTTCCCACAATTTCTATTTTTTCTGTATATTTATTCCTCCCCTTTTATAAAAATCCCACTTTCTCTTCTTTTTTCTATGTTACAGTATTCACTAATTCAATTATAGATGGTTTAGACTCTAATTTTCAGTTTCTAGTTATTTGTTTTTTGGCAGCTACCAGAATTGCATTTAACAAGGCCTTACTTTGTCTAGCAGTTCGGATCCTGTATCCCACCTCAATGAAAAGATTTCTTCGTTACACAGATTTGCTCACCCAGTATTTCTGAAAGAGTACTCTGTAAGAAATGATTAGTCTGCCAACTCATTACACTCCAAGAACATATGCTCCCAGGTACCATTACACCTCTAACATTTGCCATCCCTGAGGAAAAATTCTTTGGAGACTGGTTGGGATATAAAGTATCTATGCAAACACTTCCAGGCAACAGTCGTAAATCTTCTAAATTTTGTTGCACACTTGGGAGCCATGCACATGTCCTCCCATTCTTTCTTTGTGAATTGTTTATCTAATGTCTCTTCCCAATCTTTTCTGACCTCCTCTGATTGCTTCCTTTAGTTGTCATGCAGTATTTTATATGACCTGCTAATTACCCTTTTTTAAACCACAGCTTCTGTTGTAGATTCATTTAAAAATTCAACCAGTGCAGGCATTTTATTTAGGATTGTGGAAAAAGAGTATTCCTCGACCAGGTCAACACTCGGTTTTCACCTCAAAGCAAAAAGAAAACATATAAAAAACCAAATGACCATGGCTGGTGGAGAACAACAGCTGTACTTTAATGAATAAAAGAACAAAGTAAGCGCTTTCGCCATATATAACAAATCTCTTCCTCGGACTCTAACTCGCACATGTACTCCTTTCACATTGAAACTATATCACATCCAATCACAGTCCTAAATTATTCATGACATCATTAATTAATATATTTAAAATGACAGTATAATTCTTAAAAATCATAAGAGCAATATACATATAGCCCATTGATGTGTTCAATGTTTCAAAGACTTGCTTTCAAGAAAGGTTTAAGTGAAACAGCACTATTTAATCCTGGAAACCTGTCAGCTTGCAACAGTAAAATCCATTTTTGTTCCACTTCTTCTACTTTATTGCTCATATCGCCACCCCGAATAGTAGATTGTATGACCTTCTAGAGCCATAAAATTAAATACATGTTGTGCACTTTCAGCCTGGACATGTTTCGCCAAGGCACTAGTTTCCTTTGAATTGGCAATGTCCCTTAAGTGCTCTAACATGCGTTCCTTAAAAAAACTATTAGTTTTCCCAATGTAAAATACATGACAGCATGTACAAAAACTAAAATATACTAGATGTTAGTTCTATAATCGGCATAAAAATCTATATTTATGCTGACTCCCAAAGTCGGATGTAAAAAAGTGGATTTAGTATATACATAGTTGCATGCCATACAGTTCCTACAGGGGAAGGTCCCAATCCTCTGGGACCACGCTCTATTATTACTAAAATTAGTTCTGTAACAACGTTGCCTTTTTAGTGACTTTTTATTTTTGAAGGTAAAGTTCAGTGTGTTGTCTATCACACCTTCCAGCTGACCAGTAGATCTTAGAATAATCCATTTCTTTTCAAAAATGCCACAAAAAACACTTAATGTCACTAGGATAGGTCACTGGAAATCTAACCTTACATATGCTATCTTTCTCTATACCTCATACATTGTCACTAATTTCTGAGAAAAAAGGTCTCCCCCTAGTACTCCGCCCTTCATACATCCCTTTGATGCTTGCATTTATGTCTTTCCTGCTATAGCCTCTGTCTTTGAACTCATTTTTTAATGTTGTAACTGCTTTATGTAAACCCTCATCCGTATTATGCAGTCTGCTCATCCTTATAAACTGCCCTTTGATAACATTCTTACTAACATAACGAGGATGCATACTATTCTTGTGCAGAATACTGTTTCTACGACTCGATTTCCTAAATAAACTAGTAACAATCCCTTTTGATGGTGTTCTTTGTACCTTCACATCCAGGAAATCTATGGCATCATAAGAATATTGGTGTGTAAACCTTAAGAATTCAGTGGTACTGTGTAAATATTGAACAAACAATTCCAGTCTATTGGTCGTCCCTTCCCACAACAGCAAAACATCATCTACAAAACGTGTATACCATAGAATGTCTTCAACAAACTCATTCCCTTGCAAGAAATATTCCATCTCCCATGAGACTAGCACTAGGTTCGTGTAGCTATTGGCACATGCCGTGCCCATAGCCACGCCAACCTTCTGTAGGTAGAAACAGTCATTGAAAATGAAGACATTGTTGTCCAAGATTATATCAAGTAAACTACAAATTAGATTGACTTTGGCTGTACTATACACACTTTTTACATTCAATAGATCTCGTACCTTTTCACTACCCCAATTGTTGAGTATGACTGTAAATAAATTAATGATGTTCATAGTTACAAAAACATATCCCCTTCCTATACCTGCAATCTTACTATACAGGGAATTTAAAAACACTTTTGTATCTTTCGGTACAGTGTCACATGTCCCTAAAATCGTGTGTAAGCATTTTTCAATGTAGATAGATAATGCCTCGGTGGCCCACCCCCTACTTGAGACAATGGGTCTCATGGGTGGATGGGTCATGTTCTTATGAATTTTCGGCAGTCCATAGATCATAGGTACAATGGGATGTTCCACCTGAAAGTAATCAAACAACTTTTCTGTGATCTGTCGTGATATTAATAGATCAAAAATAAAAACAGATACCCTATCCCTGATACCCTTCTCTTAATCTCTAGTAGAGAGGCGAAGGGTATCATTGTCATCTTGAAGTTACATAATTTGTTGCACATAGAAAGATCTATCCATGACCACAATCCCACCACCTTTATCTGCAGGTCTAATTTCAAGGCTAGATAAAGTCTTAAGTTGTGATAATGCTTCCATTTCAGTCTGCTGTAAATTATAGAACATGGGTGCTCTCCCTTGTTCAAATTCTTCTCTGATTTCTTTTTCACATACTGAGACAAAAGTCTCAATAGTAGGATGTGGTTTAGGTATAAACACACTGGGTTTCCTGAAATCAGTTCCTCTCATTTTATCATTGTCTTTAAATACTGTTTTTAGAGTCAATGTACGTGCAAACAGCCCAAGTTCTTTCAGTAGTTCAAAAAGTACTGTTTTCTGGGCTGGAATAAAGGTCAACCCCTTATTCAACAATGATTTCTGTGCTTCAGTTAATTCTAAACTAGAAAGGTTAATTACCAGATTTTCCCTGCTGCAGGTCCTCATCACATTCAAATGATTCCCTCCTTCTCTCACCTGTCGTATCTTGCCTTTCCATCCCCTGCTCTTGGATCGCTCCCTGATAGGCAGAACATTGCTGAGGACGAAAGGCAGAATCGAAGTTTGTGTTGTCTCCTTCGATTCTAAAAAAGCTGTTGTCATTGAAATTTCCCCTTTCCTACCATTGATGCCTGTGGCAGCATCCATTCTCATATTATTAGCAACCGGCGTTCCTCTCTCATTGTCTACTTGCTCCATGTGTGTGGTTGCTGCATGCTGTGTCATCAAAACCACGTCATTCATACGCTCAGTTGTTGCAACGTTCGTTAAAGCAACAGTACCCACTGAATCTATTACATTGGCTATATTAACATCTTTTTTCAGTACAAAATTGTTGCTTCCTGGGATCACATTAGTAGATGCAGACCGTTTGGGCCATGAAAAGACTTCCTTGCATTGGAAGTCATTCAAGTCTCATTGCAATTTCTTTGTTTTGGTATTCAGAAGCCTTTTTTCATACCCTTGTATACTGTCATATAGGTCATCAAGTTTAGTCCCCACAACCTCAGCAGAAACGTTATTCTTTAGTTCTTGCTGTACTCTCTCGATCTCATTGACTAATGTTTTTTCTTGAGGTTTACAGTATTCAATAAGTAGGTACATATAGTCGTAACTTAGCTGTCAATTTAAATGCTGCCATTTCTGCAAAAGATCAGGGTAGGTATTACCATACATAGGCACCGTGAGTACTCCAAATCCCCTCGGTACTATCTTGTACTTCAACGATGCTTCGAGGTGAAACCTCTGCCATTGTAATCTCTTAAAGCTATACAATTTATTTTCTAAACCTCTGAATACCTCTATAAATTTCAAGTAGGTATTACGATCTACAGCCTCATTGCTGTTGGTAGGAAACACTGGGTTCTACATCAAAGGATTAAAAGTCACAGTCAACATGTTGGTAAAACGATCTTGATGATATCTCCTAGTAATATCAATAGCTTGTTCCATGTTGTCTCCTTCAGTCATGTCCCAGTCAAAGATAAATACACAAAACCAATAGGTTTTTTAAGGAACGCATGTTAGAGCACTTAAGGGACATTGCCAATTCAAAGGAAACTAGTGCCTTGGCGAAACATGTCCAGGCTGAAAGTGCACAACATGTATTTAATTTTATGGTTCTAGAAGGTCATACAATCTACTATTCGGGGTGGCGATATGAGCAATAAAGTAGAAGAAGTGGAACAAAAATGGATTTTACTGTTGCAAGCTGACAGATTTCCAGGATTAAATAGTGCTGTTTCACTTAAACCTTTCTTGAAAGCAAGGTCTTTGAAACATTGAACACATCAATGGGTTATATGTATATTGCTTTTATGATTTTTAGAATTATACTGTTATTTTAAATATATTAATGTCATGAATAATTTAGGACTGTGAGTGGATGTGATATAGTTTCAATGTGAAAGGAGTACATGTGCGAGTTAAGAGTCCGAGGAAGAGATTTGTTATATATCGTGAAAGCGCTTACTTTGTTCTTTTATTCATTAAAGTACAGCTGTTGTTCTCCACCAGCCATGGTCATTTGTTTTTATATGTTTTTTCTTTCATTTAGGGTTCCCTTATCCCTTTCTCTTTATATACACTTTGATATCTATCCCTGAGACTGAGAGTGATGGCAGCCTCCAACTTGTTCAAACTTTTTATTGGCCTTCTGCCATTGTTACCTTTCTCTCTCTAATTGTCTGTTTCTAATACCTTGATTGTTCTTTGTGTTTCACTGTTGCAGTCATCACTTGTGGCTTATCCCTGCTGGATAGCTCTCAGCTGGCCCGAATACCAGAGTAAAGGATTTCCCTCCTGCATCAGCTGCAGGTCACCTGAGACTGATGTCAGGTTGTCAGGGCTATAAAGAGAGGCAGCCGATGCCATTGCATCAGTCTTTCTTGCTGTGGAGCCCAAAGCAGAAGCAGTTTGCGAGTGGGTAGGTCGGCCATTGCCAGAGTGAGGGAGAAAACTACTAAAGCTAAGTGCCCCATTGGGAACTTATTTATTGACCGGGAAAGTCCACTAGGCCATTCACTCATTTTCAGTGGAGGCATGGGCAGAAAGCTCCATGGTAATACATTTAAAAATATAGAACATTAAGACATTAAAAACAATTTGCACGTTATATACCATTGTGGTAGTACATTCAAGAACATTTAAAATGAACATATTTATAATTCCTTTTTCAGAAAAAAAATTCTCAGTAGATTTAGAAGCAAGACAGAGAGTAAAGTCCAGCAGTAATGAGCAGAGGTATGTAATGAGGTAACGTGAGTGTCACTTAAATATAAGATGACATCTCTGCTTAATGAGATAGGGAGGCTATGGGGGTCTGATGGTTGTGCAGTGACAGGATACGTTTTTTGGTAGTGTAGCTTGAGTGATGATTTAAAGAGTTTTGAAGATTCCATTAGAGTTGTATGGGAGGGTAATGTGTTCCAAAGTTTGCCTATTACCGGAGTACAGACTTTGTCCAGCTCTTTTGTTTGGTTTTGTAACCTTTATTAGTTGTTTCTGAGATGATCTAAGTGAACTAGTAGGAGTGTAAGTTTGCAGGACTGAGTGAAGTGCTGAGCAGAGGTGGGGTTTGAAAATTAGTTTATGTGCTAGTGTTAGTTGGATACAAGAAAGATGGCTAGAGAATTCGAGCCAGTTGAGTTCTGCAATGTGTGCGGTTAGGTTTTCCTGAGGCAAATTTAGCTATTTTATAATAGCAAAATTGCAGTTTATTCCAAAGGGATGAAAGTAGGTTGGTAAAGATAGCACTTCCATATAGAAGGGGAGGGAGGAGCAGGGTATTTGCTAGTTTAGCTTTGGTTTGCTTGTTGAGGTATAGTTTGTGCCGATACAGTTTGCCTAATTTAAAGTATACTGTTTTTATTGTGTTATGAATATGTGGTTCAAAGTTAAGTTTGTCATCTATTCTCATACCTAGTAGTGTAGCAGTTTTAGCTAGTTCTATTTCAGTTCCATCTTTAGAAAAAATCTTAAAGTTTATGCTTGGTGGTTTTGAAGTGAATATGAATAGTTTTGTTTTTTTGGCGTTTAGCAACAGTTGAGAATTATTTAGCCAGTTTTCTATAAAAGTAAAAGATTTTTGGGTTATTTTGAGAAGGTCAGAGAAATTGTCGGCGGAAAATATAATTGTCGAATTGTCAGCGTATTGGATCAAGTTCCCTATTTGAGAGACTTTGTGAAGGTCATTGATAAAAATATTGAACAGTAGTGGCCCTAGAATGGAGCCCTGAGGGACTCCTATGTTGTTTTTTTGATAGGTAGATTGTGCATTTTGCCATTTTACTGATTGCTCTCTGTTATTCAGTTAGGAGGTAAACCATTTGACAGAACTGGGGGAACATCCTAGTTTTGACATCTGGTGCAGTAGTTTGTTATGTGATACTGTGTCGAAAGCCTTTGACAGATCTAGTAGGATTACTGAGGTATAGAGACCAGTGTCAAGGGCTTTGTTGACAGTATCAGTGAAAGAGAGCAGGGCTGTAATTGTGCTATGCCCTGGATGGAAGCCATGATGTGTGGGAGAGAGAAGATCATTGTCTAGGAGGTGTTCAAGTAATTGAGTGTGTACACATTTTCTAATATTTTTGATAGTGGTGAAAGTATTGAGATAGGGCGGTAGTTTGACAGGTCGTGGGAAGTTCCACCTTTATGTAGTGGGGTGATACATTTTTTCCATAAGTTTGGGGCATAGCATTCAGAGAGAGACCGATTTATTAGAATACTGACGGTATGCTAGCTTTAAATATTCAAGGGGAGTTTGTCAGCAGTGAGAGAGCAGGGTTTAAGTTTATTTAGAAGTTTGCATATTTGTGAGGTTGGAATTGGTTGGATAGGGGAAATTTTATTAATATGTGAGGAATTTGTTGTAGGGTCTTTGATTAGGTTTTGGATAGTAGTAATGAAATGGGTGTTAAAATCATATTTGCTGTGGGCTTTTATCAGGTGCGGGAGATGGATTTTGTAAAGTACCAGGATTAGTTAATGTGGAGACTGATTTCCAAAACTTTTTTTGCATTGTTTTTTTGCGGTGGATAGCTGCAAGGTAAAGTAGTTTTTCTTATCCTGTATGACTAGTTTTTTAGAATTATTTCGGTGTTGCTTATAAGTAAGTTCGGTTTGTTTAGTTTTAGATTTTTGCCATCGTTTCCATGCTTTGTGTCTATGGAGGAGGCTTTGTTTTGTTGATTTGGTTAGCCAAGGGGCATGGTTGGCCTTGGTACGTTTGGTTAGTGTAGGGGCTAAGCTGTTTAGTGTGTCCAGAAAAAGTTTGTTGAAATAGTTAACAGCTTCATCTAGGAGGAGAGTTTTTAGTGGGAGCCAATTTTGGGTTTTTAGGATGCTTACAAATTTGTCTGGGTCAAAGTGGGTGAGATTTCTGGATGTTTTGTAGGTGTGTGTTTTTGATATTTGATGGTGGGTCCTATGGGTGAATGCTGGGAGGTGTGATCACTTAGTATGTTAGGTAAGGTGCCTGAGTTGGAATAATTTTGTGGGTGAGATACTAGTATCCTGTCAAGGGTGGATTCTGATCTAGTAGACAGGCCATGGGTAGGAGTTGTAATAAGCTGTGTGAAGCTGTGTACGTTTATGCTGCTGACTGGAGACTTGGTTGTTAGGTTTAGCCAATTAATGTTTGTATCTCCTAGAATAATGGTTTCCTGTGAGATGTTCTGGTTTGCCCAAGATAAAAAGCCCTCTAGGAGGGGGATATTTTGCCCTGGTGGGATGTAGATTACTGCTATAATTATTTGTTTGTTATTGTTGATGTGAAGGGAAGTTAGTAAGATTTCTAGATTGCCAAAAGTGGGGAGTTGTTTGGGATAGATTGTTAAGCTAAGGCTGTTTTTGTAGATTAGTGCTATGCCACCACCTTTTTTGTGGTGTTTATCAGCACTTAAATTGATGTCCGAGAATGTGAATAACTGTCTCTGCTGTGGAAAACAAATACCACACAGAGACTTTCATAACCTGAGTGTAACTTTAGGCCCAGACCACGACGTCCCCGGATGTCTGTTCTGTACCTTATTTAATGGTAGGACCACCCATAGAAGAGGTGATTTTGTAGCCAGACATTTCAGGGAGAGTAGTTACCAATGCGAAATGGTGTACGGCAGTCAGTCTACCATGGAAATTCCTAAGAAAAGGAAAGAGATAGACCTTGGAAGGTTAGGCCTACAGACGATTCAAACTTAGTCAGCCAGCCTACCACCCACTAGCACAGTGGAACTCAGTGAGGCACATACGCAGTCCCTGACAGCTGTAGAGCCATCGCAGCCTCTACCGAGACCCTTTTGGAGTCTGGTACAATGCTGGATCAGGCTTCTCCTTCCAAATTGTCCATCAGTCCCACAGTTGGGTCCAGAGCCGCTTTGCAGGCACCGGCTTCCAAGGAGACCTTTCCGATGACCGATGACAGACAAAGACCGATGGCCATGCTACCAGCCAAATTTATTTCTAAGCCCATTGAATCACTGAGGCCTAAGAGGAAGGCCACTGCTAGGAAAACCCCTTCCTCAGTGCTCAGTCACCAACTGCCTACCACTCAACCTGCTCAGTCACAGCAGTTACTTAGGATGGCTGAGGATTTAATTTCTCTCATCAGGGGCAACCAGTCTGCTCAAGCTACCCAAGCCAAAAGAAAAAGGGGCCTTTCTCCAGAAGTGCTCTCGGAATCGGAGTATGAGGACTCTGACTTTCTAGATTCAGACACTGAACAACAGCCCCTGGCAGCCTTTGAGGATTCAGATGCTGAGGAATCCATTCCTTCTGCATCCCCTCCTGAGGACCTCTTATTTGGGGAGACCTTAAGTTCCCTCAGAGAGCATTTTCACTGGGAGGCTTTGGACTACCCCCAATCAAAGAAGAGATTGAGAGAGTTCCTAGACTTGCCACAACACAAACCCTTAGCCATTCCTCCAATTCTGGATGCCGTGGAAGATGTCTTCCTGGAGTCTGGTCTCACCCTGGATGCACCCCCCCCCAATCCCAGAAAGCCTGATAGATATTACAGGGTGACAGATACCCATAAGTGTTTGTTCAAGAACCCTACAGTTGACCCAGAAGTCATTACTGAGGGACCCAAGGGGGCTAGAGCCAGTTCCTCCAAAAATACCATACCCTCTGACAAGGAGAGCAGAGCCGTCGACCGATGAGGTAAAACGGTCCACACTTCAGCTGCCATAGCCATTAGAGCTCTCAGTTGCCAATTTCATATGCTTAAATATCAACAGAACATGCTGGAATTACTGAAGCAGAAAATTTTCACCTTACCAGACACTACTACTGCCAGAGAGCTAGGAGATCTGATTCAGTCCAGCTCTCAAGTGACCAAGCATTCCCTGCCTCTAGCAGGGCTGCAGTTTCTGGATCAGTGATTAGAAGGCATGCACGGTTGAGAGAGCAGCCTTTGCCTTACCGGGTTAAATCAAAACTTCTGGATGCCGCCTTGGATAGGCAACAGTTGTTTGGCACCAGGGCAGAGGAAATAATTAAGAAAATGGAAGACAAGGCCAAGTCTATGCAGACGGTTAAAGACTTCCTGCAGGTACAACCACCCAGATTCAACAGGAACTTTCGTACCAAACATTGGTCCTTTCCTGCCCAAGCAAAAGCTGTGCAAAGGAAAGGATGCATAGATAGATCTTAGCAGAGGCCTAGACAGTGGACCTCTACTGCACCTAGACAAGGGAGTTCTAAGTCCACTCCCTACCCTAAGGACTCGCAATGACTCCCTCTCTCCCCTCTGCCTAGGGGAAAGGCTTTCTTTATTCTTAAGCAAGTGGCAAGCCATCACAACAAATCAGTGGGTCCTAAACATCATTTCCCAAGGGTACAGATTCTCTCTCGTAGAGAACCCCATATTTTCAGGGTTTCCAGACATATAAACAAATCAGAGGACAGAGGCCATCTGCCAGATTCAAAAATGCTATGCTCAAGGAGCTAGTGCCAGAGGACCAAGCGGTAAAAAAATTTACTCATGGTTGTTCATAGTACCGAAAAAAGAGGGTGCCTGACACCCTATTCTAGACCTAGCCACATTAAATCTGTTCCTCCTAGTGCCAAAATTCAAAATTGTAACCCTTCAAAAGCTGTTGCCAATGTTGGCATCAAATGCTTGGCTAGTGACCCTAGAGCTGAAGGATGCCTACCTCCCTGTCCCCATAAGGTAGTCCTGCAGGAGTTTTCTACACTTCAGAACAGGCTCAGAGCACTTTCAGTTTTCTGCTCTGCCCTTTGGCTTATCTACTGCTCCCACAGTCTTCACCAAGTGTCTGGCACCTGTCATTGCCTTTTGCAGACAGCAAAACATACAGATCTACCCCTGTCTGGACAACTGTCTCATCCAGGCAGACACCAAGGAGAAACTCTTACAGGATCTCACCTATGTCCAAACCCTCCTAACCTCTCTGGGATTTACTGTCAACAGTGAAAAATCCCATTTCCAACCCACAAGACAGAGTATCTTCTTAGGAGCTTTCCTGGACACATCTACCCAAAGAGCTTTCCTCTCTCCAGAGAAGCAGAGCTTTCTTCCCCGATACTTTTCTCAGCTAGCTTGCAGAACATACCTCACAGCAAGGAAATTCCTGCAAGCACTCAGACACATGGTATCCTGTTGGTGTCTTTGACCAGGCTTCACATGAGAAAACTACAGTGGTACCTCAGAAACCTATGGTGCCAGCATTCCCAGTCTCTGGAACACCAGCTGCCTATGATCCTTGTTTAAGGAGGAAACTCTTATGGTGGGTGGAAATCTGTACCCTGAACAGGGATCTACACTTAATCACCCTTCCCCAAGGCCAGACTATCCCCACCGATGCCTCAGACACAGCCTGAGGGGCTCACCTAAGAAACGTGCACTCAGGGCACCTGGGATCAAGAAGATCTAACATTCCATGTCAACCTGAAGGAAATGCTGGTGGTACACAGGACTGTTATAGCCGTCAAGGTCCACCTCAAGCCAGGTGTACTCTTGATCAAAACAGACAACACCGCATTCATATGGCCCATCAATAAACAAGGGGGAACACACTCCTACCCCCTTTGTCGACTAGCTATGCTTGTCTGGCAGACAGTCTCAGTGATGGGATTACATCTGATAGCCCAGTACATTCCAGGGGAACATAACACCCTGGCAGACCACCTCAGCAGAAGTGTCCTGAACCCCCATGAGTGGCAGCTACACAAGGAGACCTTCCTCAGCATCATACACCTCTAGGGGGGCCTGGAGGTAGACTTCTTTGCAGCAATAGAAAACAGACAGCTGACCGGATTCCACTCCAGGGAGTTCTAACCATGAGCTTGCAAGTTGGACACTCTCTCCTTTCATTGGGGCAACCTGTTTGTATATGCCTTCCTCCCTCCCTTGCCACTGATTCCCAGGGTATTTATAAAGATCAGGGACGAAGGTCCAAGGGCTATCCTCATCACCCCAAACTGGCCCAGGCAGCACTGGTACCCCTTACTCCTCAGCCTGACCAGGGAACTACCCATGAGCCTGCCTCTCCCAGACAAATTGGTAACCCAAGAAAAAGGGTCAGTACTGCATCCAAATCTTCAAACACTCAGCCTGTCCGCATGGCTTATACCCCAGAGGCAGCTATCAGGCCACCTTTGAGCAAGCAGGTTCTGAATATCATTAAGGAAGCCAGGAGGCCCAGGATCAGAAAATCCTATTCTGCAAAATGGAAAAGATTTACTGCCTGGTGCTACAATAAGGGTCAAAGCAGCACCCATGCCAGTCTCTCTCTGGTTCTAGACTACCTAGCGGAGCTTATGCAGAAGGGATTATCATACTCCTCTATCAAAATTCATGCCTGAGCTATCTCTGCCCATTCCCTTACAGAGCTACCTTTGTTCTCCCATCCCCTGTTAAAACAATTCCTTAGAGGGGTGTCACACATCAGACCACCTAGAAGACCACCGACTCCTGCATGGGACCTGAACTTTGTCCCAGAAAAACTGACTTTACCTCCCTTTGAACCAGATGCCTCAGCAGAATTGAAGCACTTTTATTGGAAGACTGCCTTCCTGCTGGCCATAACCTCGGCCAGGAGGGTTTCCAAGCTTCAGGCACTCATGGCCATTAAACCTTTCATTATTTTCCATGCAGACAGGCTGACTCTTAGAACCAACCCCTCCTTTATGCCTGAGGTGGTATCTGACGTGGCCCTTAATCAGGCTATCCATCTCTCTACCTTTTTTCCAAGCCCACAAAATAGGGAAGAAAGGATTCTCCATACATTTGGTGTGTACAGACAGCTTAGATACTGTCTGGATAGGACCAAGCCTTTCAGAAAGACTGACCAGCTGCTGGTCAGCTTTGCCCCAGGGGCAGAGGCAAAACCTATATCCAAGCAGACCATTTCTAAATGGACATCAAACTGCATCCATTTCTGCTACTCCTTTCATGGAAAGATGCCTCCCAAATCAGTCTGAACCCATTCTACTAGGCAGCATCAACTTCCACTGCCTTTCTTAGAGGCGTCCCTACCATGATATTTTAGAAGCTTCCACATGGACATCAGTTCACACCTTCACCAGACACTACCAGCTGGCTATTTTCTCCACGTCCCAAGCAGGCTTTGCTTCAGCAGTCCTGCAGGGCATGCCTACTCTTCCTTCCCTCCCTTCCACTCTACTCTTCAGTTTTGGGAATCTTCCCACAAGTGATGACTGCAGCAGTGAAACACGATGAACATAGTACAGTTGTGTACTCTTACCGTAAATGTAGATGTTCGAGTGCATTTGCTGTTGCAGTCCGGGTTTCCCTCCCTCCTTCACCCTCATTATTTCCATCATAGCTTATGGCCCCCCCAGGTTGGCTTCTTGGCAGGGCTCTTGTAGGTTGGGGCAAGAACAACTGATGCAATGGTGGTGGCTGCCTCTCTTTATAGCCCTGACGACCTGACATCAGTCTCAGGTGACCTGCAGCCAACACAGGAGGGAAATCCTTTACTTTGGTATTCAAGCCGGCTGAGGGCTACCCAGCAGGGATAACCCACAAGTGATGACTGCAACAATGAATGCACTCGAACGTCTACATTTATGGTAAGTGTATGTAACTGTAGTTTCCTTTGCCAGCTTCCTCCAGTAAATTCTATCCCTCTCTTGCCTTTGCCCTGTATCCCTAATTCTAATCATCCCTATTGGCAAAATCCCCTTCTCCATTCCAGTGTTGACTTGGTTCTTAGTATACTGTCTGTTAATTTTTGAATATAACATTCTTTTTCACTTTTAATTTCTCCAAATCCTCTGGGTATCTAATACCATGATGGGAATGGACCTGACTCCTAAGTCAAAGTATGATTAAAGTTCATGAAATTAATATTGTTTCAGTCTTTGATTTTTGCCAGAAGTGCTCTTCGCACCACCCGCAGTGCACCCAGTAATGACTCCTGCAATTCATAAGCAGTTACATGTATCGGTAATATATCGAAATATGACTGCAGATTTTTTTTTTTTTATAAGACCCAGTTGCTCCTACTAGTATTGGAACTGTCTGAGTACCTCCCTTCCACATTGCTCTCGTTTCTGTCTGTAGTCACTTGGTGTAGCGATTTCAATGAACAATGCTACTTTTGTCTTCTTTTCATGGACCACTATATCTGGTTTTCTCACATCTATTTTTTTAACTGTTGGTAATGGGTGATTGAATGGGATGTAGAATTCATAATTTTCTATGATGCTTTGTGGCAGATGTTTCCAGTCTTTTTCAGCTACTTTAATATTATAATGTTTGCACAATCCCCAGTGCAACAGTCTTGCCACATTAATATGTGTTTCAGTATATAGCCCTTCTACCATTAATATATCACGGGTTCCTATTACCTAATCGAATTTCCAGAAGGTCGAACACCAGAAGTTCGAACTTGGAAGTTCAAAAGTTGAAAATGTCGAAGCAGTGGATGTCCGAATTCTTTCTCAGGGAAAGAATTCGGTTGGACGTTTCTGCTTCGATATTTTCTCCACTGTGGTACGAAAGTTATGGAATGGGTTAAGGTAAATGTGTGATTGTGACGAACGTTGGGGTTAGGGTGCAGGTAAGGTAAGTGTGCGATAGTGACTAACTTTAAGGTTAGGGTGCGGGTAAGGTAAGTGTGCGATAGTGACGGACTTTAGGGTTAGGGTGTGGGTAAAGTAAGTGTGCGATAGTGATGGACTTTAGGGTTAGGATGCTGGTAAGTGTGCGATAGTGACTGACTTTAGGGTTAGGGTGCGGGTAAGGTAAGTGTGTGATAGTGATTGACCTTAGGGTTAGGGTTTGGGTTAAGGTTAGTGCATAGATGTGTATGTAAGTTTTAGTGTAGGTTTATAAGGTTTTTGGTGTGCTTGTGTTGTGTGTGTGTTTTTCGGAACAGCAATTTTTTTCCCTGGGAAAAAAATTTGCTGTTCTGATGTTTCAATGTTATTTCGATCTTCCAAGTTCGAACATCTGGTGTTCGACCTTCTGGAAGTTTGATAATGTAATAGGAACCCTATATCGTACAAGGTGTGCAACTGTTTCTAATTCTGTTTTACAAAACCTACATTTGTCTGTTTGCCCACATGTTCAATGTACTTTGTAAACTAATGTGTAAGTAGTCCACTTTCTTCGGCCGACAATATTCACCTTTCATCTTTAAGTGTGAAATCGGCTCTCCTTAACCATTCCTGCATTTCATGCTGATCAACATGAGGTTCTTCCAGGAGTTTTCTATACTTGCAACTATATTTATGCATTTTCCCCATTTCTTGCCTTCTTATCTGGTCCTTCACCTTATATTCTTTATTTTGTTTTTTGGCACATTCAGTTGCTGCCTGATTTCTATCTACTTTTGGTTTGATTTCCATTCCTGCTTGATGCTGATATGCTTCTGCTAGACTAAGAATAGAAGTCATCTTAGATTTGTTCTCCTCATGTTTCAAAACTTTCACTATGTTTGGGTCTTGTGAGGTCAGCAGATATGTATGCAGGCCCAAGATCTATACATGTAATCAATTTCAAGGAAGACCCATCCCTCTGGGGAGTGGGGAATGCATGATCTTGGTATGCACTAATTTTTGCAAATCATTTGCTGAGCATGAAGCATCCTTCTTGTTTTCCTGTCTAATCTGTCCAACAGGTTTTGGGGCCAGTCAATCCATCCAAAACTGTAAGTTAGGACAGGAAGAGCAAATAGGTTTATAGCTTGAATTGTGTTCCTAGATGTCAACGCTGTTTTCAGGATTAATTTAAGTCTTCTAAAATATTCCTTACTGAGTTGCATTCTCATTTGTTCATGTTTTATTGTTGATCCTTCGTCAATTCCCAAGTATTTATACACTCCCTCTTGCTCAAGTCCTTTTATATCACATTCTTGTCCCAAACTGATTTTTCCTGGTGCTGCAGTTTTCCTGCTTTAAAGGTTGCTTTTGCACATTTATCAAGACCAAATAACATTCTTATTTCATCTGAAAAAGTTTTGACAACTTGAAGTTGTGCTTTCAGTTGCTCATCTGATGAGCTATACAGTTTTAAATCATTGACAAAGAGAAGGTGAGATGTCTTTACACTTTGTTCTTTTATAGGAGCCAAAATTATAGCCATGTTAGGTAGGCAGCTTAATGGGTTAAGGACAAGGCAAAAGTGCAACAGTGACAGACAAGTTACCCTTGAATATCCCCCTTTGGATTTTTATCCCTGGAGTAGTAATTTCCCCTTCATCATGGCTTAACTGCAAAGTGGTTTGCCACTGTTTCATGGTCACTGTGATGTAATTTATCAGCGTGGGGTGTATCTTACACATTTCTCCCTTTTTCATTTCTCCAAATCTTTTGCATTTCTAATACCATGATGGGAATGGGCCCCATTCCTATGTCAAAGTGATTAAAGTTCATGAAATGAGTATTGTTTTAATCATTGATGTCAGCCAGAAGTGCTGTTCGCAGCACCTGTAGTAATGACACCTGCTGCAGTTCATACAGAGTTATTGTTGTTTGTCCTTCGGCTTTTTCCCGGTAAGGGGTCGCCACAGCGGAACTCCGGTCCGCTAATGATTGGCAGTAGATTTTTACGAAACGCCGAGGTGCCAGCTCGACGCTCAACCTTCAGCGAAGGCACGCCCATTTACGCACGCATGTCTTTTGAATGTTACCCAACCATGGGGAGGACATACAGACTCCACACAGAAGGCACTCCCAAGCCAAGCCAAGAATTGAATGGGAGAACCTCTTGCTGTGAGCTAACAATGCTACCGCCGTTCCACCGTGGCTTCTACAGAGTTATGTGCATTGGTAACGTATTGAAATACGATTGTAGATTCTTTTTTTATAAGACCCATTGCTCCTGCTACTATTGGAACTGTCTGGGTATCTTTCTTCCACATTGCTGTCATTTCTGCCTGCAAATCCTGATATTTTATGACTTTGTCTCTTTCTGTAAACAAGATACTGTAGTCAGTGGGTGTATCGATTTCAACGATCAATGCTACTTTTGTCTTCTTTTCATAGACTACTATATCTGGTTTTCTTACATCTATTTTTTGAACTGTTGGTAATGGGTGATCCCATGGGATGTAGACTTAATCATTTTCTATATTTATACACTCTCTCTTGCTCAAGTTCTTTTATATCATATTCTTGTCCCAAACTGATGTTTTCTTGGTGCTGCCGTTTTCCTGCTTTAAAGGTTGCTTTTGCACATTTATCAAGACCAAATGACATTCTTATATAATCTGAAAAAGTTTTGACCACTTGCAGCTGTGCTTTCAGATCCTCATCTGATGAGCTATACAGTTTTAAATCGTTGATAAAGAGAAGATGAGAAGTCTTTACACTCGGTTGTTTTCTAGGAGCCAAATTATAGCCATGACCTAAGCTGTTAAGTAGACAGCTTGATGGGTTAAGGGCAAGGCAGAATAGTAACGGTGACAGAGTCACCCTGGAATATCCTTCTTTGAATTTTTATCCCTGGAATAATAATTTGTCCTTTTTCATGGCTTAATTGCAAAATGGTCTGCCACTGTTTCATGGTCACTGTAATGTAGTTAATCAGTGTAGGATGTACCTTATACATTTTTAAGCACTCTTTTATCCATGAATGTGGGATACTATCAAATGCTTTTTTGTAGTCAATCCATACCACACTTAGTGTTACATTCTGTATGACTGTTCTTATTGTCCTTAAGAATCTGTGTCCTAAATCAGTTTCCTTCCTTTTTTTCTTGAATTATCCCCCTGCTTCAACATCATCCCTTTCCGCTTTGAACTGTAGCTTTCTGCTTCCATTATGTACAAGAGCCTTAACTGTGTAGGTCTAAATATCCTTTCAAATCAGATAGTTCTTAACCTCCTTTTTGTTGGGAAGATCAGCTTTCCCCACTTGTCTCTTGCCTTCCTCCCTCCATTAAAATCTTACTTACTGTAACTGTGTAGGTCTAAATATCCTTTCAAATCAGATAGTTCTTAACCTCCTTTTTGTTGGGAAGATCAGCTTTCCCCACTTGTCTCTTGCCTTCCTCCCCTCCATTAAAATCTTACTTACTGTTCATAACTTCTTCTCTGGTTGATAAAAAGAAATATGTATGCCTGACTTGTGTATAAAACTAAAGTGACTAAAATATTTTTGCTGCTTTGCATCATGCTAACCATGTCCATAGGCAAGAGCTACCAGTTACTCAGTTTTTGTATTATCGGTTGTTTAGTTTCTTCACACACATCCTTAGCTGCCATAACCAAATCCTATTTAGCCCATACTCCTAAATACTATTTTATTGTGTCCCCGTAAGTATGGGTATTGCAGAACTAATTCATGTGAGGATACATAGTTTTATAGCTATAGGCTTTGTTTTATCTTCATTAATTTTATATACCAAAACCCCCAACAAGACCTTCCTTTGGGCCCATTCCTTCCTGCTGCTTCAGTTAAGATGATGTTCCATCTTTTCTTTTTAGTCTGTGGGTCCTTCACATTTGTGTATGCAGCCTTGTTTGATGACAAGCCATTGTCTGAGAGGGACTAAACCAGAGCAGCATCCATTTTGGAATGGACACACAGTGCCAGTGCTCCATAAGACAAGCAAATGCAGCGACACTGACACAATCACACTGCCCATCACTGATGTGAGCATCGGGGTCTTTTCCATATCTGTGGTTTCCATCAGGTGGAGTGCTGATTCAACTTGTGTTTATTATCCTTCCCACGAACATGTACCAAATCCAATCAAAGCCACTTGTGACCTAGGCAGTCACTGTTTCCATCAGCCAAACCAGCTTTTTTGCAACTCCTACTGTTTTATTTTTATCAGTTTGATTGAAGTTGTATATAATTTTGCATTTTGAAGGCAAATTCTTTGGATGTAATGCAGCCTGTGGTGCATTTTGGAAAAAGTTGTGTGATGTAATACAGGAAATAATGATCCTGTCATTGTTCAGTGGATGATGTACTACAGGAAACGATGATCCTGTCATTGTTCAGTCGTGATGTAATACAGGAAATAATGATCCTGTCATTGTTCAGTGGTGATGTAATACAGGAAATAATGATCCTGTCATTGTTCAGTGGTGATGTAATACAGAAAATAATGATCCTGTCAATGTTCAGTGGTGATGTAATACAGGAAATAATCCTGTCATTGTTCAGTGGTGATGTAATACAGGAAATAATCCTGTCATTGTTCAGTGGTGATGTAATACAGGAAATAATCCTGTCATTGTTCAGTGGTGATGTAATACAGGATATAATCCTGTCATTGTTCAGTGGCGATGTAATACAGAAAATAATGATCCTGTCAATGTTCAGTGATGATGTAATACAGGAAATAATGATCCTGTCATTGCTCAATGGAGTAGAACATGCTGTGTTCTTTACAGGTTTCCGGATATGGCTCACTAAGGAAAAAAATGAAAGGTTTATTCAGAAAAGAAATACTTCAGGGCAGGAGCTTAGTTTCAGGGGAATTGCTAAACTCTCAAGCACTGGCTAGTTTAATTCAGCTGCTTTGCTCCTCTGACTACAAAATGGTCACACACGCATTATAGCTTCTGTAGTTCAGAAGGGAATTAATTGTCTCTGTCATCAAACGTAACCTTTGACATTTAAGAAGCCTCTGTTTTTCCTTTCATGTCTGCAGTGTACATGCTTCGGTAGAAAAATATTGTTCCATTTTCATGTTGCTTTTGCTGGGTTTTTGTAGATGGTTACATGTCCTTTTATGCCGAAGATGAGAGCCATACCTTTCTAAAAGAAGCTGGGAATGTCTTCACTGATAAATAAATACATACTTTCATTGTAAATTTCACTGGCAGCTTCTCTCTCCCGTTAGTATGTTTTGTTCAAGTTCTAGTCATGTAGTGACTGTTAGCAGTAATATATAGGTTAATAGGTTCATAGGTTCATAGGTTCATACTAGGCTATCTGCCCTAGGGCATTTATAAGCCTAGCCAGAGTGTGTTTGGCTTTTGCCACCCATTTTAAATTAATTTTGCTATGCCCTTTTTCGAGGTTAGTATACTGTGCCTCTGTCTAACAGTGACACAGAAGTGATACCCGGGGTAAACCTACGATCTCCCATCCACTCATCAAGATTCCTCTTGAAGAGAGTCAATGAGGGACTCTGCCTAACCTGGACTGGGATTTTATTCCAGAGTGAAGGGAGCCTCTGGGTTATGAATCTGTCCAGCATGTCCTATTTATTTCAGTGCTGAGGTTCAAGTCTCGAGCTGTAGCTCGATGGGATTTGATTTTCTGAGGTGCAGCATGTCCATTAATTCCGGTTGGACATGGCTTTATCGTCAGGCACAGATCGCCTCTGAGCAGGCGGTATGCGACTGAGTAGTGCTGGAGTTTCTTTAACCGGGCAGCATATGGCATCTGTTTGAGTCCTTTGATCCTCTTGGTGAGGTACTTTTGGGTTTCCAGTTGCTGCAGGTGTCTGGTAAGGTACATCCCAAAAGGGCATTGTACCCTCAATTATGGGCCTGATGAGGGATGAGTAAAGAGGTACGATGACCTCCCCTGATCTAGATGTGAATCCCTTCATGATTAGGTGGGCTATATAAAATGTTTTTCTAACCACTTTGGCCACGTGGTTGTCAAATGAGAGATTGCTACTTGGGTCCCAGGTCCCTAATGACTTCTTCTGTACTTAATGGATTACCACCTATGTGGTAATTTGTGGGCACTTTGTTTTGCCAAAGGGGATGACTATACACTTTTGGCGTTTAGCTTGAGGCCACGGCTCTGGCACCAGTTGTCTGTTTCTATGAGGCCCTTTTGGAGGATGCTTGTGTCGGCTGGAGAGTTGATTATGACGCCCAGTTTGCAGTCATCTGCGAACTTGGTCAGCCACAGTCCTTCCGTGTTGGCCTGTAAAGAAATATATACCGAACAAGAGAGGTCCCAGGACTGAGCCTTGTGGGACGCCACTTGTAACTGGTTTGGAGTTTGACATGGCTCCAGCAATTCTAACCATGTGGGTTCTGTCCTTGAGCCAGTTTGCAACCCATCTAGTGACATAGGGTTTATATTTAAGCTGGTGAGCTTATCTATAATGCCCGAGTGGGGTATTGTATCGAAGGCTGGTCCAGGTAGGCTGTGTGGACCACCTTCCCTCGCCAATGGCCTTGGTGACTGTTTCAAAGAAATCAACCAGGTTTAAGAGGCAGGATCTGCCCTAACAAAGCCAAACTGGGTAGGATCCAGTGTCTGTAGGTCCCCAATATCTTTATTTATGAGGTCCATGATGATCCTTTCCATAGCTTTGCAGACCAAGCTAGTCAGGCTTATGGGGTATAGTTTACAGGATCCGTTGAGGCACCACCTTTGTTGAGAGGGACCACTGTTGCTGTACGCCACTCTTGGGTACATATCCTGTAGTAAGGCTAAGATTGAACAGTAGTTTTATGTTTGGGTTTAGCTCTTCTTGGAGTTCATGTAGGATGCAGCCGGGACACCATCTGGTCCCATTGATGCTGTGTTTTTGCTTTGGAGGCGGCTCTTACCTGAGCATCTGAGATGTCAGGGGCAGCACGTTGGGATAGATATTTGCCCCTTTGGTGGGGAGAGGGAGAAGTTTGCACTGAACCTGTCAGCTAGGATGTTGGCAATGTCTGTGGGCTCGGTGTATTTTTTGTCATTTTGGACTAATTCTGAGCATGTCTGGGAATTCCCACCCAGGTTCCTAACATAACTAAAGAAAGCCTTGTGGTTATCCTTAGTGCCCTGTGCAATTTTTCTTTCTAAGCTGGCCATAGACGATTTTATGAGTGCCCGTAGTTTTTTGCTAATACTGATTAGAGATGCCTTCCCTTTTTGGGATTTTTCTCTATCATGTAGTAGCTTCTTCCTTCTATTGTATAGTTTGTTTATGGCTGGGGTCCACCAGACAGGGCCTGCCTTTGGAGGATTGGGTCTTGGTTTTATTTGGGATTGCATGAGCCATGCATTCCTGAAGGTGTTCATAGAATGCGTTTATAAAGGATTCTGCGGTTTGATTTTATAGGCCCAGGGGTTTGAAGGATTTGCCGTTTTGAGGCATGTGAAATTTGCTAGAGAAGTTTTTCACTGTGGTTTTCTGGGCAGGAGGTGGGTCGGGATGTGAATATCCAGTGAGATTGGTTTATGGTCTGATCTTACCAGTGAGGGATACACTTCTGGTCTGGAGCATAGTGTCCCCATGTTGGTGATGATCAGGTCCAGTATGTTTTCCCTCTTGTGGGAGTGGTAACAAGTTGTTCCATAGCATTTGAGTTTATAAATTCTAGGAACCTTTGGGCTAGGGTGTTGGAGCTAGAGTAATGCTCCCAGTCTATGTTTGGGTAGTTGAAGTCGCCCAATATAATGGTGTTTGGAGAGACCTTCATATTTTCCAGTATTCTCAGGAAGGCCAACTGGGGTTCCTGTGTTTGGGAGGGTGGTCTGTAGCAGGCTATAAACTGGAAGGCAGTTTTACCCACAGTTAGTTGCACATGGATAGTCTCTGATGCTTGTGCCACCAACCTGGAGGTGTGGGTATCTTTGTGAATATTGATACTCCCCTCCTTTTGTGGTTCGGTCCAAGTTTTGGGGCGAAAAGCATGGTATGAGGTATAACCTGGTAGTGCTGGGGTGCTCTCAGGAGCCTTGAACCAGGTTTCTGTTACTGCACAGATATCGATGTTCCATGCTAAGGAGAGAGTTTCAAGGTGCATCTTGAGGTTTAGACTTCCTTGAGTAGCATTATCTTAGTTTCTTATCCCTTGTGATACCTATGGAGGTGGGTTTGTCTTTTGAGCCTTGCCTAAAAAGGCACTATGGGGGTAGCAAGAGCCTTTGCCAATATCCAAGCCCAGGGTGACAGGTGCAAGCCCCTAGCGAAGCATCTTGTCGAGCATGTCATCCCAGGCTGACAGGCATTGATCCCCTTTGAATGACACCAACACTTAAGCCAATTGTTGAAATTGATCATCTTGTCTTCATATTGTGGCATCATTCTTGGTGAGGGTAAGATGCTACTCAAGGTCAGGGTCATACCGGCCTGGGCTACATGCTCAGAGAGCTCCTCTATGTCTCTTTTCATGTAGTCCAGGGAGGTAAGTCTCAGGTCATTCACACCAGCATGGACAATGACTGAGTCATATTTGTACTTGCCTTGGAGTGACCTGAGTGCTTGTGTTATGTGGCGGATCCTAGCGCCCGACAGGCAGCTCACCGTGACCGTCTATGTTTTGTTTTAATTTTGACAATTACTAGATTTCATTCCTGACCGTACTAGATGATGTGTCTGCCTGCTGAAATTGTGAAGAATAGAAATGCTATCCTTGGAGCAGCAAGACTGTACATGGTAATGTGGGAAAACATATACTAAGTTTAAGTCTGCAGTGTCTCCACATATTCCCTGTAGTTGGATATACAGCCGTCTGAGTTCAGTACCAGAGATGAGGCGCTGTAGCACCACAGATAAGGGGTACACATACAAAGCTCCCCAGCAAAAACAGTTAATGGTGTTATAGTAGAGTCTGATTTTTGTGCTTTTAGTTTTGCTAACAATATTTTTTGTTTAAGTTATGAGACTTGCACGTGTATAGGTGGTTACTTGGCTAACTACCTCGGGGACGTTTTAAGCCTAACCATGCTTCCCAGGTATAGCTGACATATTTTGATACCCCAGGGGTATTTTAAGGAGCAAATGTAGGCTTGGGCATGGGTGTTCAAGCATTTGCCAGCTACATTTGTCTAAAAAGAGACGTAGGTGCCAGACCAGGGGTGAATTTCCAATTCCTATGCAGTTGTTCAAATTATTCTTGAATTGGGTTATGGAAAATCTCTGCTTCACATGGAAGTGAAACCTGTACCGGAGAAGGGGTAATCATCGAGACATATGCCTGTCTCTCCAACATGACCTATTTATATTGCAGATGAGGTTTAGGATCCTAAATTAAGTAATTCTGATGATATTTGTTTTGCAGATGTACGACAGGTCAATCAGAGCAGGATAAGAGCATGCTTTGTAAGCCAGGTGTAGATCGCCTCTCAGCAGTTTAGCATATTTAGTTTATGTCCTATATTTTTTGTGGGGAAGATGTGTGGAAACTCCAGTTGTTACATATGCCTGGTCAGGTACACACTGAAGGAGGTGTTGTACTCTATGGCTAGTCTGACAAGGGCCGACTACAGAGGAACAATAAGTTATAACATCTTTGGACCTACCCTTCTTATAAGACTGATGTCCTTATTACCATAGATATGTGATGGTGAAAGGTCATGTTACTGTCCACATGCAATCCCAAATCTCTGACCAGTGGGTCTACTCTTAGGGCTGTATTACCAGTGTGGTAGTTTCCAAGTACTTCCTAAAGGATAGTGTTGTTACTTTCTTGACAATGAATTTTAGACCATGGCTCTGGGACCAGTTATTAGTCTGTGTCATGACTTCTTGGAGAGTATTTGCATCTTTGAGGGATTCTGTGACCTGCATCTTGTGAGTCTGTTGCTACCTAGCCCACTCTTGCATAGAGAGATGACAGTTGCAGTTTTCCATTCAGTTGGCACAAAGCCTACCTGAAGACTGCAGGAAAGTAGTGATTCTAATGGTCCTGATAGATCTTGTTTCATACTATTGAGGAGGCATCATGGGGTATTGTTGGAGCCCATCGATAATGTGTTCTTGGCCCTGGAGGAAAGTACATTGAGAAGCTATTCCCTAGTGATAGTTAGGGGAGTTATGGTTTATGGCATTTCCCGTGGGGTGTGTGTGTGTGGAGGGGAGCTTAAAATTTAAACTAAATCTGTTGGCCAGTTGATTTGCTATATCTTACAGCTCAGTATAGGTGGTTTCATTTACAGTTAGGTCTGCACATTTTTGTGTATTGCCTTTCAGGTTGCAGACATAACTGAAGAATGCCCTGTGATTATCCTTTGGCTGGGAGGCTATTTTTACCTCACAGTTGATGCTGGTAGACTTGATTATCCCACTGGGTTGCTTGTTTAGGTTGATGAGGGTGATCTATTTATTTATTTTACATTACTGGGCATTGCACTTCATGATTTTTGCCATGATTTTCTTCCTTTTTCTGTTTATGGTGGGGTTACACCATGTCAGCTTGCTTTTTGAGTTTGTCCTGTACTTATTCACTTATTCTGGGTAGGTACAGCTAACTCTGTGCAGCCATTAACATGATTGCATAGGATTTTTGTGAACAATTCCACATAGCAGTGTTTCCAGGGCTTTGAAGGGCTTAAAATATTGCTAGGGTTTCACTTAATAGGAAGTTTGCATTAAATAATTACTACAAGTTCCATGGTTAACTGGGGTCACAGCTTTTACTTTTAGTTCAAAGTAGACCGCTTTATAGTCTGTTCTGGCCAGTGAGGATACTACACTAAGGGGTAGGGTGCAAAGTTCTCCTGCCTTTTTTTTTCATTTTATTTAAGCTCTCCCATGTTTTTTAAGGTTATGGATGTTAGCACTCCTGTTGGTGTAAGACCTAGCTGGTTCAGGGTGTTTGTGTTCACAACATCCAGGAATCTCTGGGCCTGCATGTTTGGGGCTGTATACAACTCCCAGTTTGTAGTGAGACAGAGAAAGTCACTATTGAATATAGCGTTGGTTTGAATGGGGTTTATAGGTATGGATATCTCTGTTGTGATAGGGAAACTTTTGGAAAAACATAATTCAGACAGCAGAGCAACATTGCATGCCTCAAGTTTACACATGGGTGGAGAGAATACTCACAGTTTATAATTTTTAAATGCTTCTTATGAAACAAATAAGTCACATTTCAAAATGTTTACATTTCTGGCCTTTGTTTCATAGGCACTGTTTGCAGATCCCTTTTTTCTCCTTGGTCTTGTATCGCCATTTAAGTGAAAAACAAAAGACAATGAAAGTGGAAGACTGTTTTCTTGTTATTTTGACCTGCAGATTGATTTAACAGGCTATTTTCAGATAGAGACGTGCTGAGATAAAGATGGGCATAGAGGAATGTAACTTGGAATGTAACTCCACCATGCTGTTACTTATAGCTGCTGCTAGCATGTTTTCTCATCATGCTATGGGATTGCAGAATACAAATTAAATAATGACTCATTTGTTCTTGTACCATCTGAAATACTGGAGAGCTTCATGTGGGCTGGGTATGCCAACTGTCTCTCAGGAGGCAGACATAACAAAGGCAGTAAACCGCAAGTGTCAGACAGAGCTCCTATTTTCATCTCTGTTTTAAAGGCTTCTGTGTTATGTGTATGTTTATGTTAATTTATTTCTTAATTTCAAGCTGTGCCTTTAGTCTAATAATGTTGGTTATGCACAATTTATCCATACCTACTATGCTGTTGGGATTCCATATGAATTTCAGTGTGACCAAGTAAGATACAGCCATCTCCAAAGAAAAGCCTGGCTGTTTATGTGACTAAAAGGAAAATAAAATGTAAAGGAATTTTACATAAGGTCCATTTAGCATTAGTTTTAGTACACAAGTTAAAACACATAGTTCATTGTTAAAGGGAAAAGACGAACTTACAAGGATTGTAATGTATTCAGAGTATATTTATTGCCATTTGGAAACACTTTCTTTTTTTTTTTTTTTCATCCATTACAAGTTTAAAGTAGGATTCGAACTTCAGGCCTAATTAGAAATTTTTCCACAGATTGGGCCTTCCTTGAGAATGTACAAGTAATTTCCAAAGGTCTGATAACCATTATTTTGGGGGCATTAGTTACTTTTAATGGTTTCCTATTGTAATTCTGAGCACCAAAACTGCATGTTGTGAAACTTCCGGAGATGCCATCTTTGCAGTTTCAGTATGTTAATATTTTTCATTTAGGCCTTGGTAAGGACCAGCTTAGTGGGATGGTTGGATCACAGCTCTCAGTAGACACTGGCTAAATAAACAGGGTGGATGACACAGTACAATATTTTACAAACACTGCAGGTACACCTTCCTTAAATTAGAGATAGCTGGAGCAGAGATGTAGCATATAGTGCTGCTGTCTCATTGGGCTGTTTTCTCCAGTCCAATAGGACGTTGAGGTATCTGTTTTTCTAGATATTTTTGTGACCTTCATCTGTCCACATGGGTTTTCACCAGGGCTGTGCTTTCCTCCCATATTCCACAGATATGCTGACTAATGAATTGATGATTGATTCAAATTGGTGCATAAAAGTATGTGTGAATGAGAAAGACAGTGTGTGTGCGTGTGTGTGTATCTTCCCACAATGGTCTCAGGCCAAGATTTTCGTGTCTTATGCCTCTTGCTTTCAAGGACAGGCTGTGGCTTCCCTGTGAACCTGACTACAGTAACAAAAATGTAAACTGTATTTTGGAAGATGAGTGAATGACAAACTGTGTAAGCTGTGCAGAAATTTAAATTCACTTCATTTTTAGGGAAAACATTGATGACCAAGGCTTAATCCAAAGATCTCTCATTCTAAGGACCACTCCAAAGAAAGGTCCACTGTATAAGAATGGCTGAAGACGAGGATAATAATCTCTGACCATTTCTTAAGAGAAACTCCTCCTTCTGGAATGTAGTCCTCTGTGATATATGTTTACCACAATCTGTGGTCGAAGAAAAGGGTTTAATAGAAAACATGGATTTATACATGAAAAGGTAATAATGGTGGTGCGTTCCATGGGCCTGGCACAGAACTCGTCTGTGCTGGTGTCATTGACTTTGTTAAGGTCTGGACTTTAAATACTGTGGCTGTGTATATGGCATTGAGTCAGACTTTGGTGAAGCCCGTCCTCATGTCGGGTCTATATCAGAAGCTCGAACGGTTAAAAGAGCGAACGCTCTTTGATCGAGCTATAAATATCGAATGCACTAAATAGCAAAGACATAGAACAGCGATCCCCCCCCAGGGGAAAAAAAATCACTGGGCCGTTTTCAGGAGTTTGCCATTTCCTGCACTGTGGTGCAATCTTGGAGTTGCGGAAAAAAAATTGCCGTGTCTTTGCTATTTAGTATGTTCGATATTTACAGCTCGATCAAAGAGTGTTCGCTCTTTCCAGCTTTCGAGCTTGTAATATAGACCCTTCAGGTCTGCTTAGCTACCTGCTTTAAAGTGTTTTCAGGCACGTGTTTATTCAGCTTCCAACCAGTAGTAAAAGAGAGAAGCTTAAATACCTGCCACTGAGGAAAGAATGCTGGGGTAATTAGAAACAGAGCTATCAGGTGGCCTCTTGAGTTGGGAACTCTCAACTTATCTGTAGTTATGAAGCTTTTACTGTAATCTGAGAAGAATCTTCCCAACAGAATCAGACTTTCAAACCTTGCATCTTCTATGGTGGCACTGGATTCCATGCATTCTGCTACTGTCAGTGATGTAATTTTTTGTAAATGGTGGCTACTTCAACCCTGGATCTGTTTTTAAAAGGGGAAGCCAGGGAGCAGCCTCTTGTCTGCATCTCTCATTCGTCAGGCAATCGACATATCCCCAAAGGCAGAAATCTCCCTGAAGCTGCAAGTTGCTAGCACGAAGGGGGTACACCCTCTGAGAGAAACAGAAGAGTTTAGAGTCCTTATCCATGAATTTGTGATATGTAACACCTGACTGCCTCATAGCAGGAGCCGTAAGATCAGTGACCATTGGAATGTTCATATAAATGATGCAGTTTTATTTGCCCATCTTCAGACTCCAATTTCTTGTTCCGGGTAACATTTATTTGCAAGTTGGCATGCACAAGGCAAAGCTTAGAGCTTTTTAATTGTGAAGGCTTTGAGTGGCATTGTTAATCTGCTATCAGTAACTGCAGTTAGTCACCATTTGAAAGTTTAAGCAAAGCAGGCAAACTTATTGATATTTTGTGATTGTCTGCTGAGCAGACATGGAATTCAGTGGTCCATTAGCTTAGACACCTTTTTTTTTTTGCACTGAAGGTGGTACTTTCCCGTGATGAATATAAAAAGACGAGAACTGAATAAAATGAAAATGTAATGATGAAAAAAAACTCTCAACTACATTTTCAGAAGACATTTACAGTGGTGATGGGATGAAGTGAGAGCTTTCTAGAAGGCAGGTGTTTGTTTTTTTTTCATTGTGTAAGGATACATCCTTGGCTTGGTCTTCTCCAGATGTCCTGTTTCCAAGAATCTTGTGACTTTTACTCCTGACTGATACCTAAGCATCTGACCCAATTAATCTCCTAACTTTCAGGAGCATATTCAAAACCATGGATCTAAAATCAACTACCTCCTTTTCTAGGCGTAGAAGATGTCTTGATTCATTTCATCACCAGCTAGGGCAGCTATTTGGAAAGTTATCCTGCTCACACAACTTAATTATGGCTTATCTGTGTATTCCATCCCCTTTAATAAAAGTACATCAACACTACAGACCTTATCTAGTAAAACATGCTGCTTTGTCAACAATTTCCCAAACATTAAACACTAGTGCCTCACCTCATTCAAGGCAAAGTGGTCCTAGTGCAAGCACCTCTTCAGATTACTCCACCAAAATGCCCCTCATCAGTGTCACCCCAACCCATAAATGTCCGTTATCAGTGTCACCCCAAACTATAACCACAGAATTCAGGCTCGTTAGACTCTGCTGTCTTAACTGCCTAGCTCTGACTCTCTTTTTTTGTACTTGCTTAAAAATTATGATAATCCTTCCCTCACTATATCACTGACCATACTAACTACACTATGTCCAGACCCAACTCAAATGTATCTGAGCAGTACAAATATAAATGTGAATGCCCAAATGCAGGACATACCACTAAAGAAACCCTACTCTCTGTAAGGTTAAGTGCCACACAAGTCACCAGATGTACGCCACTATACCTCCTGAAATATGTAGGTAACTTCTCTCTCTCCTTATTCACTGTCATCTTGCATCTTTTAACTTTCTCTGCCCCTCAGTCTCCATGGCTCTTATGTCTCTTACCATTCCTTATCTCTTGCTTTGTGTTAACCCCCATCATTTCAAGGGCCTAGTCCTGCTGCTTACTCTCTTCTTATTACTCCTCCGATTTCAGTTTTCCACTTACAAAATATACACCTCAGCATGATGTAAAATTTGTGCATCTCTCACTCTCTTTTTTGTGAGTGTTTTTTACTATTTTTGTATTCCAGTGTCTGTTGTTTATTACATTTTTGTTTCTACTATTTTGAATGTAATGTGTGCTGACCCTGCCATGCTTCGATCAGTTTTGTAAGCTGGAAAGCAAATTGATGATCAGATAAAAAGTAAAACTGCATCTCCACACACAGTTTAATAAGGCAGCTCCAGACCTTTCTTTACTCTTATTTGGCCTATAAAAAATTTGGTCTACATGTACCCATTGCATTTACATTGGTATTACAGCAGATTTCCAAAAAATACCTGTCAGCCGATAGCTAGTTAAGTTAGTGCATTTTTCAGGAATGTCCTCATGCCCTTTACTGTTTTCATCAGTTCATTCATTTTGTATATTTTTCTTTGCATACCGCGAAGGGAAGGATTTATGTACATGGTTGTTTTCTTTATTCCTGTAGTCAAGATGTGCACTTTACAAGATAAAATGCAGTTTTTATGATGTAATTTAAGTATGCTTAACTCTTTCCAAAATTTATGCTGTGTTTTAGGCAGACATTTTGTTGAACTTTTGATTTACTAATTTATCAGCTGTTTTAATTTGCTAACCTAGTTAAATAAACTTGCTTCTCTTGGAACCCCGTCCAGCTTCATCACAGGGCATCAGGGCAGGAATAAATAAAATTCATTTGAACAATTTAATGCAGCAAGTTAACTAGAATGTTCTTAGACTGTTGGAGGTAGTCACTCACAGAGACACTGAGAGGGCATGTTAATTCTTCAGAGTGATCAGAATTCAGAAATGTACCCCAGGGACAGCAGCTGTGAGGCAGAAGCCTTAACCAGCGTGACCCTTCATGCTGCCATGTGTGTGTTGCTTTGGTGTTGTAATACCAGATGGATAATGCATGTGTATGTCAAATCATATTCAGGAGTAAATCACAGAATATTAGAATGTGCAGTTCTTTTGGGCCATTGGCAGATATTAAAGGTTAGTGTAACAAACTAATGGTACTAGAGCAGCGAACAATCACCATTGGCTATCCCTTTGTTAGCATTTGCATAAATCTGACTGTGTGTGAGTGAGCATGTGAGTGTGTTTGTGTGAGAGAGAGCGGGAACCCTCATTGTATTCTTTGTTGCTTGTGTGGTATTTGTTTTCAAGACTGTCTCAGCATTAATAATCGCATTCCACCATTAATTGTGAATACCAGGATGTAAACCGTCTGGTACAGAAGGCACCACCTAGCATGGCAAAATTAGTTTAGGTAATGATCTGTCACCTGAGTTTGGATCACCCCCACTTTTGTGAATCTGTTCTGAAAGTGCCATGTATGCAGCCCAAAAATGCCCATTATCTGCTGTGTCATTCCCAAAAAATAGGCCATGTTTAATGACACAAGTCTTGATTATAACTACAAATCAGATGCTTGCCATCGGATATATTATTACTGTGACTTTGAACATATTTTTTTTCTAAGACATCAGCTATTCCGTCTTTACTTGGAGACTAAGTATCCTATAATCCCTATAGGTGCCAGGGGCCTCTGGATGTATATCAGTCTCCCTTCCTCAAATGTTTCTTTCGCTAAAGTCTGATCCAGTCACCAGCTTGTTACAGTTCTTAGCCTTAATTCTCTGGAGAGTCTAATGCTTTACCGACTGAGTTTCCTGGGCTCCTAGGTATTAGAAGAAAGATGCACAAAACTCACGGGGCTGTGGATTTAATGAGAAAAAGACCTGTTTTGTCAAAGAGATCTGTTAAGAATGGAGAGAGTTGCAGTTAGTTGCCTGTTGGGTGCCAGGATTCACCACATCGTTAGTGCATTCGCCTCCTTGGATCACAAGTACACATATGACACAGTCATAGTACATACAGTGGAAATAAAAAGTTTACAGATCCCTGTTAAAAATGCCAGGTTTTTGTGATATAAAAAAATGAGACCACAATAAATCATTTTAAAACTTTTCCCACCTTTAATGTGACCTGTTACCTGTTCAATTCAATTGAAAAACAAGCAAATCTGTTGGGGGAAAAATATAAAAAATAAAAACACACAGTAAGCTGGTTGCATAAGTGTGCACACCCTTAAACTAATACTTTGTTGAAGCCGCTTTTGATTTAATTACAGCATTCAGTCTTCTTGGGTACACACGTGCCATCAGTTAGCGACTCTGATTAACCACAAATAAAGTTCAGCTGTCCTAGTAGGATTTTCATGACATTTACTCAGTTGTCTGGTACAGCAAAAGCCATGGCTTCCAGAGAGCTTACAAAGCATCAAAGGGATCTCATTGTTGAAAGGTATCAGTCAGTTGAAGGGTACAAAAAAAAGTCCACAGTATTGGATATACCATGGAACACAGTGAAGACAGTCATCAAAAAGTGGAGAAAATAGTGGACAACAGTGACGTTGCAAAGAACTGGATGTCCCTCCAAAACTGATGAAAAGTCAAGATGAAAACTGGTCAGTGAGGCTACCAAGAGACTTACAGCAACACTGAAGGAGCTGCAGGAATTTCTGGCAAGTACTGGTTGTGTACTACATGTGATAACAATCTCCTGTATTCTCCGTATATTTGGGCTATGGGGTAGGGTTGCAAGATGGAAGCTTTTTCTTACACAGAGAAACATCCAGGCCCGGCTAAAATTTGCAAAACAATACATTGTCTCCCAAAAGCATGTGGGAAAATGTGTTATGGTCTGATGAGACCAAGGTTGAACTTTTTGGCCACAATTCCAAGAGATATGTTTGGCACAAAAACAATACTTCACATCACCGTAAGAGCACCATTGTCACAGTGAAGCATGTTCATAGGTTCATAGGTTCATACTAGGCTAATGCCTGCCCAAGGCATTTAGCCTAGCAGCCTATAGTTTTTGGCTTCGCCACCCCTTTAGTATGGGGGAACTATACATATTTTTGCTGTGCCTCTGTTGAGCAGTGACACTGAGGTAATCCCTGGGGTATATCTGCGATCTCCCATCCATTGTTGACATGTTGGTGTCAGTATCATGCTTTGGAGTTGCTTTTCTTCAGCTTGAACTGGGGCTTTACTCCAGGTGGAGGGAATTATGAACAGTTCCAAATACCATTCACTTTTGGCCCAAAACCTTTAGGTGTCTGCTAGAAAGCTGAAGATGAAGAGGAATTTCACCTTTCAACATAATGACCCCAAGCATACATCCCAGTCAACAAAAGAATGGTTTCACCAGAAGAAAATTAAAGTTTTGGAATGACCCTGTCAGAGCCCAGACCTAAACCCAATAGAAAATCTGTGGGGGACCTGAAGAGGGCTGTGCACAAGAGATGCCCCCGCAATTTGACAGATTTGGAGCACTTCTGTAAGGAAGAGTGGGCAACTATTGCCAAGTCAAGATGTGTCATGCTGATAGACTCCTACACAAGAAGACTGAATGCTGTAATTAAATCAAAAGGTGCTTCAACAAAGTATTAGTTTAAGGGTGTGCACACTTATGCAACCAGCTTATTGTACGTTTTTAAATTTTTATATTTTTCCCCTAACAGATTTGTTTTTCAATTGAATTGTTCAGTTTATAGGTCACATTAAAGGTGGGAAAAGTTTTGAAATTATTTTCATTTCATTTTTTTATATTAAAAAAAATGCATTTTAACAGGGGTCTATACACTTTTTTATATCCACTGTACGAGTGTAAATGACTTGCGAAGTGCCTTCCTGAACTATATGAAGAAGAAACATGATGGAGCTGTCAGAGTAACTGATCAAAGCAGGAAAGAACCTAGCCTAGAGCAATATTTTACTATCCATAATGATGCACTACAAACAAGATCATTGACTTCAACAAACACTGGTATCATTCAGAAGAGTCCTATACATATATATATATATATATATATATATATATATATATATATATATATATATATATATATATATATATATATACACACACACACACATATAAATATATATATATATATATATATATATATATATATATATATACACACACACACATATATATATATATATATATATATATATATATATATATATATATATATATATATATATATATATATATCTCTCTGTATATATATATATATATATATATATATATATATATATATATATATATATATATATATATATATATATATATGTTTATATATATATGCATATGTTTATATATATATATATATATATATATATATATATATATATATATATATATATATATATATATATATATATATATATATATATATCATACATATATATATGAACACACACACACACACACACACACACACACACACACATATATATCAGTCTGTCTTCAGAAGCTACTGACTTAACAAAAGATAATCCAATTTTCTGGCAAATCGAGGACTGAAGTAACTAAATAATGATATACATGTGAGTTTCAGACTTCATATCCTTCAGAAAATGCATGCTAACACAAATCCTGTTATTCTAGCAACTTTCTAAGTTTCTAAGAGGAATATTTAAATTCTGTCCCTATTATTAAGCATACAGAATATCCATAGGTTCATAGGTAGGTACTAGGCTAGCCGAGGGCCTGCTAGGCAACAAGGTTCAAATACCACCCAAGAAAGTTGTTTTCCTATGCCACTGTTGTGCAGAGACACAGAGGTGATCCGTGGGGTGTATTTCCTATTTCCCATCCACTCATCAAGATTTTTCTTGAAGAGTGCTAATGAAGAACTTTGCTTGACATAGATGGGTAGCCTGTTCCAGAGTATGAAAGTATCTGGGACAGGAATCTATCCTCCAGTATGTCCTGTTGACCCTAGAGCGTGTAGCTCGGAGGGATTGAGATTTCTTTAGGTATAGCATGTACAACAGTTCTGGCTTTGACATAGCTTTAGATGTCAGGCAGAGATCACCTCACACTTTAAGTGTTAAGTAGACTGCTGTCTATGTGGTAGTTCATGGGTACAGAGTTTTTACCAAAGGGGATAACAGTGCACTTTTTGGCATTGAGCTTGAGGCCATGCCTCTGACACCAGGCATCTGTCTCAGTGAGGCCCTTCTGTAGGATTTCCACATCATTCGGGGACTCGACTATGGTTTCTAGTTTGCAGTCATCTGTGAACCTCATTAGCCAGAGGCCTTCTGTGTTGGCCTGTACTTCAGAGAAGTAGATACCAAACAGGAGAGGTCCCATGACTGAACCCTGTGGTACTCCACTTGTCACTGGTTTGAGGTCAGATTTGGAGTGTGCAACTTTTACTGTGTGGGTTCTGTCAGTGAGCCAGTTGGCAGCCCATCTTGTGACGTAGGGATTTATACCTAGTTTAGCGAGTTTAGCTATAATTCCAGAATGGGGGATGGTGATGAAAGCCTTGGTGAGGTCAAGATTGGCCGTATGAATCACCTTACCCTCATCTATGGCTTTGGTGACTGCCTCAAAGAAGTCAATTAGGTTCAGGAGGCATGATCTCCCTTTCACAAACCCGAACTGGGTGGGATCCAGAGTTTGGATGTTACCAATGTCTTTGTTTATGAGTTCCATGATGATACGTTCCATGGCCTTGCAGACCAGGCTCATCAGGCTAATAGGGTGATAGTTCCCGGGATCAGTGGTGACTCCCCCTTTGTGGACTGGGATAACTGTTGCTATAAGCCATTCAGTGGGCACAAAGCCTGATGTGAGGCTATGATTGAGCATGGTGCTTAGGTGGGGAGCCAGTTCATGTAATACGCAGCCTGGGATGTTAATTAAGCTTAATGCCAGCAAGTTTCCTGGACTCGATGACATGTTTGTGTCTTTCGGCTTTTCCCGGTTAGGGATCGCCACAGCAGAACTCTGGTCCGCTAATGATTGGCAGTAGGTTTTTTTACGTGCTTGCTTGCTGGGCCTAACGCACAACCTTCAGCGAAGGAATGCCCATTCATGCATGTCGCCACACAGAAGACGCTCTAACTGAGAATCAAACGGGCAACATCTAACTGTGAGGTGACAATGCTACCGCAGCACCACCACCGCAGTGTTATCCTGGACTCAATGACATGCTTTTTGGAATGAAAAGCCTATCAGAACTGAGCTTATATAAAAAAAAGAGGGGGGGTTGTTACTATGGCTGATCAATATATGTTTACAGGAGGTAGCTGCTATATACACTTTTACTAGTATGTCCTGTTATGTGTTACTTGCTTTTATTCAGCATCAGGAAGGTAATGATGTTTGTAAGAAAGAATGTACAAGGTTCATGGTGTACTGTTTTAGATGCATTTTACTAAATTGTTAATTGGTTTATTCATTGGATTGTCATGTGACGTCTTTTTGTATAAAATGGCTTTAAGTACAATGTATCGTTATTCTGATGAGGTCCGCTGATTGATGCTGACTAAAGTGCTAAATAAATTGAATTTCTGCAGTGCTTAGAAAGTTCCTTTCTTGGTTTTTAACAAGTTTTGCAGCCTGGGATGTTGTCCGGTCCCATGGATGCTGTGATTTTGGCTTTAGAGAGTGCAGCATTTACCTGTGTAGTTGTGATTACAGGGACTCTGCATTCTTCCTGTATAGATATGGGCCCTTTAGGGGGTGGGGGGGTGGTAAAGTTAGCACTGAACCTATCTGCCAGGATGTTGGCAATATCAGTTGGTTCTGTAATTTTTGTGCCGTTGTGCTGTAACTCGGAGCAGATCTGAGTGTTGCCATTGAGATTCTTGACATAGCTATAGAATGCTTTGTGGTTGTCCTTAGAATCCATGGTGATTTTGTTTTCGTAGCTAGCTTTGGAGGATCTTATAAGGGATTGCAGCTTCTTACTGAGGTTGACCAGGGAGCTACCCTACTCATGGGGTTTTACTCTCTTTTGCAACAATTTCTTCCTTCTCTTGTACAGTTTGTTTATGGCAGGGGACCACCTGATTGGCTTTCTTTTTATTTTTTTGGAGGATAGTGTCTTGGTCCTGTTTGGGATAATACGATCTGTGCACTCGTGTAATGCTTGTAGTGTGCATTTGTGTAGGATTCAGCAGTCGTAACTGTATTGTCCATCTGCATGGGTGTCATGAAGTTCACCACTTCTGTCTTAAGAAGCTTGAAGTTGGCTTTGGAGAAATGTTTTACCTTGGTTTCCTTAATGGGGGGTGGGGGCGCGATGTGGATATCGAGGGTAATTAGGTTGTGGTTGGATCGGACCAACAAGGTGTTGACTTCAGGTGTGGAACACCGGTCACTCATGTTGGTATTGACTAGGTCTAGGATATTGTTGCCCCTGGTGGGGGTGTGAATAAGTTGATCCAGGGCATTGGAGTTTATGAATTCCAGAAAGAGTTTGAAGGAGTTGGTACATGAGTAGTTTTCCCAGTTAATAGTGGGGTAGTTGAAATTGCCCATTATTAGGGTGTTTCGTTGAACCCTAATATTTTCCAGTACATCAAGAAAAGAGGAGTGGGAATCCTGGGGCATGGTGGGGGATCTGTAGTATGTTACAATTTGGATTGCAGTTTTGCCCAGAGTTAGTTGCACTTGAATAACCTCGGATGCATTATGCTGAGCAACTAGCCTGGAGGTGTGGATATCCGTAATGAATATGGACACACCTCTGCCTTTGGTGTTCCGGTCCAGGTTATATGGCCGAAAAGTATGGTATGTGTTATAGCCTGGTAGTGCATGTGTGCTCTCTGGAGTCTTGAACCAGGGTCTCAGTCACTGCACAGATATCGATGTTCTCCATTTTTAACGAGTGCCTTGAGTGAGTGCATTTTGAGATTTAGACTTCTAGCATTGAGTAGCATTACCCTCAGTTTTTGCTTGCCTGTTCCTGTTACAGTGGCGAATTTGTTATTTGAACCTTGCCTAAAAAAGGCACTATAGGGACGGCAAGAGCCTTAGTCAGTATCCAGAATACCAGGGGGCGACAGGTGCAGGCCATCTCTGGCAAAGCATCATGGTCTGTCAACCATGTAGTCCCAGGTAGACAGATACTGGTTCCCCTTAGAATGACACCAGAAGCTTAGCCAATTGTTGAAGTCAATCATTTTGTTCTTGTACTGCGGTATCATTCTAAGCAATAGCAGGATGCTACTCAGGGCTAGGGTCATACCTGCCTGGGCTACAAGATCAGAGAGCTCTTCCATGTCTCTTTCATATAGTCCAGGGAGGTGTGTCTCAGGTCATTCACACCAACTGAATGCATGGGTTATGTGGATGATCCTGGCACCCAACAGGCAGCTGACAGTAACCTTCTCCTTGTTTAGCCTGGTGAGTGGGACATCAGTGTGCCTGACTAGAGTCGCCTATGACTAGTGTGTTGGGTACGTTGTTTTGCCTTATTGGCAAGATCCAGATTTTTGTCTCATACATTTCGTCTTTAAAGTCCGTGGTTTTCTGACAAATTACTGAGGATTGAAGATACTAAATAATGAGAAACATTTAGGTTTCAGACTTCATGTCAATCAGAAAATGCAGGCAAATACACATTCTGTCGTTACCAACAGACAGCAAGCAAAATTTACCATTGTCTTTTGCTGGTCAGTACAGGCAGATTTTACTGCCACATAATAAACCAGACCTTACCAACTTTAGCAGGGTGTTCTTAACATTTGTTAAGGTCGGGTCTCTCCCCACTCTGGTGCTTAACTGATTTGTCTTTTTCCAAATATTAGAGCATAATTAGTGCTATCCATGCACTGCGTGCTTATAGTGATCTTTTTCTATATAAACATTCTTGCATCTGAAAAGAAATTTAGGATTTTGTGTTTTTACCACTTCAGTAAAACTCTTGATGTGAATATGAAAGTATGCTTATTTTAACAGCAAAATGCAAGACATATGCATGTGGAACGTAATCAGAACTTCCTTGGAGTGTTGCTTGCTGTTTTAAGGCCACACACATCCAAAGTATTGGAATAAAGGTTACAGTTTTACAAAGAAATGGCCCGCAGTTTTACCAAGTACTGTTTTATATGTTTTCTCTAACTACATGTAGTTTTATATATATATATATATATATATATATATATATATATGAGTAATTGTGTTGCACGTTCTATTAAAAAATGTAAATGCGTTTCACAAGAGTTATTAATACCTCAAACTCCATGTTAAGTATTCAGGGTGAGTTCCTTTTCTGGTTGATGTCCATTTGATGTAAATATCATGATATCATGTTGTAGTTTTTGTGATGTAATACAATTAAGCTGCTGATAGTACAAATGTACAGTGTTTGTACAAAGATTCTTTCATTGTGTTGTGATTTTTACATAGTGTTTCTGCACCAAGTCATTCTCAGTTTACAGTATTGTTCATCCGATATAGTGCACCTCTGCCCCGTGATCGCTCAGGCCATATTCTGCTGCTTTCATTGTGGTGTTAGACTTTATAGATGCTTTGACAAGTACAACATGGTCGAGTCACCAGAGGCATTTAAATGTTAGGAAATAATCACTGACCTTTATGAGACCAGCAGCTGTTCACTGTATGAAAGCACATCAATCCCTGGAATAAGTACAAGCAAGTCTGGAGCATGGTTTGAAATGAAGACCCACAACAGTGCTGATTAGTACAGCAGATGTCAACTAAACTGCAGTACTAAAGCTGTTTGACGTGTGCATATCTGATCCGTCATTCATTTTGTATATACAGCTGTAATAGAAATGAAAGCACATAAAGCAAATTTCTGCACATTGCAAAATATCACCTTAGCAGCTTTGCAGAACACACAAAAAAATCCTTGTTCTGGTTGCTCATAGATGAATTTGGTTTATTTGTCTTTATTTATTGGGAAAGCCGACTGGGTAATACCCATTTTGAGCGGAAGCCTGGGGAGAAAAGCTCCATTTGTTTACATTGCATTGCACTCAGTTCTAGTTAAACACAGAGTAGTTGCATTTCTTTTTGCATTTATACACAAACAGTTACATTTATATATTCTAAGATTTTACAGAGGTGGAGGTTACTAAAGAGAAAGCCCACATGATACTTAATAGATTCTACAGGCAGCAGTTATGTATAAAAATGGTTTTGTCATTTCAGTGAGAGGCTGACAGTATTCTGTTTAAGGAGCGTATTTGGAGAGTATCATATGGTGAACACAAATTCTTAACCTTGTGATGAGCATGTGCAGGACCAGATTGGTTAAGATGTTGTTTAAGCAGTGATTTAAAGCTATTGAGTTACTCAGAGAGTTTTATTTGTGTGGAGATACTATTACAGAGTTTAATAATGTATTGGGACTAGAGCAAGTCTCCTGCAACATTATTTGATTATTTTATAAGTTCATAGGTGTGTACTACGCTAATGGCACTGGGGCCTTTACAAGCCTAGCCCATAGGGTTACCCTGGCATCGTGCCACCCAACCTTCATTTCCAGTGCCTCTGTTGAGTAGACCCACTAGAGTGATCCCTGGGTTGAATTTTCTATTTCCCATCTACTCATCAAGATTTCTCTTTAAGAGGGCCAGTGAGGTGTTCTGTTTGACATGTATGGAAAGTCTACTCCATAGCATGGGCAGTCTCTGGGTTATGAACCTGTCCCTGCAACACGTTCTGTTGATTGTGGTAATGAGGTTGAGGTCTCTGGAGTGTGTGGTAATGAGGTTGAGGTCTCTGGAGTGTGTGGTGCCGGAGGGATTGAGATTTCTTTAGATGAAGCATTTCTAACAGAGCTGGGTCAGACATGGCTTTGTAGGTCAAGCAGAGATCACCTCTAAGTTGGCGATATGAGACAGACAGTAGATGGAGTTTTTTGAGTCTGTCCATATACGACAAGTTTTTAAGGCCTAGGATCCTCTTTGTGAGGTTATTATTATTTATTTATTTGAAGTTTGTTTGCCAGGATAATCCATTGGGCCGAATGAGCCCATTTTCAATGGAGTCCTGGGGAGAAAAGCTCCATAGATACAATGTCAACATATACAACTAAGGATAAAGTAAAATATAGTAGGATAAATATAACATAAACAGTTTGTTAAAGTATCAGAGTAGTACATATAAGCAGAAGATAATGTTAATGCAGCAGGACAAACAACAGAAGAGCATATGTAACAATACGAAAAGTTTACAGTTTGTAACTTCTATATTCACTAGCAAATGGAAAGAGAAAGTATTAGGTAAGATTTTAGTTAGTAGGTGTGCACAGAGAATATTTACATAAGAGGTTAACTACAGTATGAATGTTCTCAAGGAAGGGAAGAGTTGTAGATTAAGGAGTGACTAGTAGCTGGAAGGATTATGCAGGGTGGGTACAGGAGCATTCCCAGTGAGAAGATCGGTGTGAATGGAGGAGAGATTTAAAGATAGGAAGGCTGCTGGTAATACGGATATGTGATGGGAGGGAGTTCCAGAGGGGGGCCAGGGAAAAGGAACGTAAGAGTTTACCTGCTGGACAGGCAGGTTTATGGAGTTCAAGTAGGTTCTGAGTGCTGGTTCTAAGGGGTCTATTAGGATAGTGCATGATGAAGGCTGAGGACAGTGAGGGGCAGAGTGAGGGCTTGAAAATGAGTTTGTGAGCATGAGTTAGTTGAGTGTAGGTAAGGTAGTTTGGGAACTCTAGCCAATTTAGTTAGTGGAGGGCAGTACAGTGGTGGGAGGAGGATCTGTGGCCAGAGGCAAATTTTGCGATTTTGTTGTAGCAGAAGGAGAGTTTTGTTTTAATAGAGGATTTAAGGTTGGTTAGAAGAGGGGCACCATAAAGGAGAGAGGGCATGAGGTATGTGGTAGATAGGAGGAATCTAGTGGATGGGGAGAGGAAGCGGATATGCCGGTAGAACATACCAAGTTTCTGATGTGTCTTTTTAATGTTTGTTTGTATGTGGGAATCAAATGTGAGCTGATTATCAATGAGAGCTCCTAGCAGTTTGGCATTGGAGACAATTTCTAGGGATGTGTTATTTTGACTAGTTATGAGGAAAGAGTTTATGTCAATAGTTATTCTTTTTGATGGGGTGAATAACATGAGTTTGGTTTTTGATGAATAACATGAGTTTGTTTTTTGATGAATAACATGAGTTTGGTTTTTGATGAATAACATGAGTTTGGTTTTTGATGAATAACATGAGTTTGGTTTTTGGTGAATAACATGAGTTTGCTTTTTGGTGAATAACATGAGTTTGCTTTTTGGTGAATAACATGAGTTTGCTTTTTGGTGAATAACATGAGTTTGCTTTTTGATGGATAACATGAGTTTGGTTTTTGATGGATAACATGAGTTTGGTTTTTGATGGATAACATGAGTTTGGTTTTTGATGGATAACATGAGTTTGGTTTTTGATGGATAACATGAGTTTGGTTTTTATTGGATTGAGAGCGAGATGATTATCATGCATCCATTTTTCGGTGGTTGAGAAGGCATCTTGAGTTAGTTTTATAAGGGAGGGAATGGAGTTTGCAGCGCAAATAATAGTTGAATCGTCTGCATACTGGACTATTGTAGCATTTGGGATGTTGTGGTGGAAGTCATTAATGAAGATGTTGAATAATAACGGACCTAATATGGAGCCTTGGGGTACACCAGTGACAGTGTTAAGGTAAGAGGAGGTGGATTTCTTCCATTTGACTGATTGCTGCCTATTAGAAAGGTAACTAGAAAACCAGTTGATGCAAGAGGGGGAAAGATGTAGGTTAGAGAGTTTGTTGGGGAGCAGGGAATGGGAGATGGTGTTGAAGGCCTTAGAAAGGTCTCGGAGGAGAGTGGAGACAATATAGTTAGAGTCTCTAGCTTTATTTACAGTTTTGAGGAAGGAGAGAAGAGCAGTAGTAGTGCTGTGACCAGGTCTAAATCCATGTTGTGTTGGGGTTAATAGGTTATTGTTGGTGAGGTGAGGTAGTAGTTGTATGTGGATACATTTTTCTAGTAGTTTAGAGATGGGGGATAAGATGGCAATAGGTCTAAAGTTGGAGATGGTGTTGTTGTTGCCTCCCTTATGGAGGGGAATAATGTAAGCTTCTTTCCAAATTTGGGGAACAAAACTTTCTTGGATTGACCGATTTATAAGTATACAAATGGGGAAGGCAATGGCTTCAGTAGCTATCTTTAGGAAGAAGAAAGAGATGTTATTGGGAGCGTTAGAGCAAGGTTTTAACTGAAGAAGCAGTTTTTTTATAGTGCATATGGGTATGGTTTTGGGGGAGAAGAGAGGGAGGTTGGAAGTCGAGGAGCCTAGATAGGAAGGGAAGTTGGAGTTGTAGCTGGGGGAGTAGAGTTATTAGTAAATGATGATGTTAATTTAGTTATGGAATCAATAAAGAAGTTATTGAGTTGGAAGGCGAGGTCGGTATCAGAAGTATTTTGTTCGGGTTGTGGGTTTTCCTTTTTGCCAGGGTTGAAGAGGGAGGAGGTACTATTCCAGAACGTTTTTGGGTTAGTCTTATGATTATTTTGGAGGGTGATGTAGTAGGATTTGTGGTCAGAATTGATAAGTTTTTTAACTCTGTTGCCGAGTGTTTTGTATTCGTTTAGGGAGGCTAGGGTTTTGTATTTGTAGTAGTTTTTCAAGGCTTTGTTACGAAGGCGCATGATAGCTAAGGTGTCTTTTGTTAACCGTGGGATAGTTTTGCTTTTGATTCTTTTTGTTCTAAGGGGGGCTAAGGTGTCGAGAAGGTTTAGAAATGATGTATTAAAATAGGAGACCGCTTCATCTAGGGGTAATGTATATAGGGGACTCCAGTTGAATTGTTTAAGTAAGTCAGAGAAGGTGTTTTGGTTGAAGTCCTTTAAGGAGCGTACGGAGATGGTGGTATGTGACAGCTGTATAGAGGGAGAGTTACGGCAAGCAAAGGTAAGAAAGTGGTCACTGAGAGGGTCAGGGAGTGTACCGCTACTTGAGATAAGGTGAGGGTGTGATACCAGAATCCAGTCTAGGGTGCTTCTACAGGAATGGTCCTTAGATGGTCTGGTTATTGACTCAATTAATTGGTGAAAGTTGTAAAGGTTTATATTTTGGGGATTTGTTGGGCATTGGGCAGAGGACCAGTTAATGTTAACGTCACCTAGGATGACAGTTTCATTAGTGATGCTGGTGGAGAGCCAAGAGAGGATGTCCTCAAGAATTGGTATGTTATCACCAGGAGGGATATAGAGGTACTTTTGCATCCTCTCCAGTTGTTGCAGATGTCTAGTGAGGTACATGCCAAATGGGACATTGTACTCGATAATTGGCCTAATGAGGGAAGAGTAGATGGAGACAATGGCCTCTTTCTTCCTGGATGCAAAACCCTTAGTAATGAGATGTGCCAAATAGAAAGACTTTCTGACCACAGTGGCAATGTGGTGGTCAAAAGACAGGTTGCTGTCAACCTGTGTTCCCAGATCTCTTATAATGAATTGTAAATTCATATAGTGTACTGTATGAATTGTGTGTTTTGCTCTGTAGGGATGAATCGTTATCTGTAGATGTGCCAGGACTGTTTTTCTGCTTTTATTTTAGCAGAGTGAGTCTTGGTTTTACTATACTTGTTTAGTTAATTCTTTACATGAAAAACGGATATTGAGCTTACAATAATATCAATTGAATATTCAGTGGTATTTACACAGTGAAACAGGAAATTCTTTAAACAATTCTTTAAGTATTTGATTTATACAGTATTATTTGGTGTAACGCCAATATGATTTATGAATTGCTGTGCAGCTAAAAATTTACTAATGTAATAACTGCTTAAATGACAATGCAAAGAAGAGATAGAAGTGAAAATTAAAACTAGAAACGGCAACATTTATTCTGGAATTTAAAGTTTATTTTTTTTATATAAAGACTAAAGTTAGAAGTCAGGTTCAAGATGAAATTCAAGAAGGTAGCTATATTATGGATTTATAGGTAGAATGATTTCCTTTTGCATGCGTGAGTACTTAACGGATGTACTATTTACTGTTAAGTATGCTATTAGATACCACAAATCACTTCAGCTGTTCAGGATTATGAACTGTAATTCATTACATTTTGCAGCCTGGCTTAATATAATATGGATTGCAGTATGTGCCTATAGAACATAGTGCCCATTTTGAGATAGTGTGCCTCCTTGTTTTTACGCTGGGCTAGTCATAGCTGAGCATAAGCAACTGTGTTCAAGCACTTGCCAGAATTGTTCCTTTTGTGGGGCAGAAGTTCTAACCCCCATCCCCAAAGTTTCATTATGGTCTTTGTAGCTGCTAGGGGCATTATGCTAAGGAGATGTGTCTGCTTAACCGTAGGTGTAAAACCAAGTGCTACTAAATTTTTTTTTTCCTCAAAATCTTTTGTGGTTTCTACCTTTTCTGCCTACAACTGGAATTTTGACCAAACTCCTGTAAGTTCAGAGCAGTCCCATATTATGTGTTCACACATCTGAATTGTAGGGTAAGTCAGGCGATGCTAACATTGCAGCTGCACACTGCCACCCACTTCTTAGAGCGAAGAACAGTTGATGTAGATATGTCCACACAAATATTTTTCCACTTTGATGATGCTATGGCTATAATATTACGCAGCTGTTTATCACTTAACTCAGTACATGTGTGGGAGTACTAATAACGTAACACTGGAGACAGGATTATAAGAGGATTCTAATAAAATCTTGTAAATTAAAGACAGACTAGGTATGTTGAATCCCATTTCCTCTTCAGATTTAGACAATGTTTGCAGTAGGGCAGTGGCTTTTATTCTTTCATAGTTTCCAGGTAAAATAGAAACGAAAAAGGAGAGCAGCTTGATAATAGGGCATGTGAGGCTTTAATACCGTGTTCCTGAGATAGAGCTCTTTGTGTCTTGACAACATGCAAGTGATACATAAAAATGAGACCTCTTTGATTCCAAAATTGAATGAGAAGTGTATCCCACAGAGCTTTGTTCAAGTTTAGGAAGTGATGCAAACAGAAATATTAAGAAAGCTAAGGTGCTGGGATTAACTAATTTAAGAATTGTTTATGCTTCGAATGTTGCAGTTATCATTTTAGTTTTACTTTACATTTCATTAATATTTCTAGATGTTTCCATATCTCCTGTAATATGACAGAGCAGCACATGAACACAGTCTCTTCAGCTCCTGTTCTTCCTAGTCACAAATACGGACTTTTCTAATATCGTGTATTTTAAAAACATTTTGTCCATATTTTGTGCTGCTTCGTGAAGTTTTATTTATTTGCATTTGTTTACTGGAATAAACCAGCTGGATATTCTGACTCCTTAACAGTAGAGTACTGGGTAACTAAGCAGTATATTAAATTATAGAACACAAAAAGTATGTTACATAAGAATGCATTTCGGAATAGACAATACTGTACACTGTGTATGCCACTGTAACTCGCACGTGCATTGTATGACTATTGTGGATTTGTGTTACATTACAGAAAGATGGGTAGCAGACAGCTAGTACACGCTGTGAAGAATGATGCATATTTATACATCACATCTGAGTAAATACAGATACCTGATGATACATATGTACATACTTATGTCCAGACACTTGTTCTCTGCTAGAAAACACTTTGCAGTCGATCCTTTGTTATAGGCAGTTTTCGCAGAGCAGTGATATGAATGTTTAAATAAAAAATAAAAGGAATAATAGACCACGATATGTATGATTTAAGGTAAGTATGTGGAGATTTAGGAAGTTTAAGGATGTCCAGGATCAAGGGAGATGTCAATTAGGCATGACATTTCAAAGATGGATAAGGCTACAAACTGATGGTAAAACAGATTGTGTCAAAGTGGGTTTGATTTTCACAGCTTCCACTTAAATATTTCTGTGATGGGCATAATCACTTACTCAGGTCTGAGCTCATTGGTCCTGCATAAAGACAGTTCTCATACCTAAATGTGTTTATTACTTTATAGGCTTAAAAAGAAGTATCTGTTGTAGACTTTGCTATATAGACGCACTTTCTTCTTGTCCTTGTGAAATGCTACACACTTCCAGTGTCAGTTTCCATAATTCTGATTACTTTAAAACAGCGTCTGTGTACGTCTGTAGTGACTATATATTTGTAAGAAATGAGTAGGGTATTCCAGCTAGGATACCACCAGGTGCCCCCACAGATTGACATCAACGTGTCCTTTTTCCACATAAGTACTTAGGTGTACCAGTGGCTGTGGCATACTATGTCATCAGGTTTTGTGTCACAGGACATTCATTACCTCCCTTCCTCGTTCATGTTTATGTATCCATAGCCCTTTATATTTCTATGCCATGCTGTTGATCCTGTGTCACACTGACTTTTGTTAAAGTTAAGTTTGTGTATACCTGATGTGTCTTTAATCTTTTTAGCTGGTTTCTTTTCATTCTGACTCTTTTTTGGTGTACAGGTTAAATAGTAAATGTTGATAGGGTGCTTCCTATACTTAGGAGCTTGTATACTACAATTTCTTTACTTGAGGAGCACTCCCTCCCATTAGAAATAGGGAGCACTCCCTCCCATTAGAAATAGGTTTCAGATTTAGTCTGTGTACACAGCTCATATCCCATTTTGTGGATACTTGAGCCCTTACTCAGTCCGACGCTGGTACACACCTGTACCCTGGCATTAATACATACCTGTATCCCAACACTAATATATGCCCGTACCCCAACATCGATAAATACCCATACCCTGACACTGATATTGACACACACCCGTACCCCGACACCAGTATCGATACGTACCCATACTCTGACATCGATACATACCCATATCCCAACATTGGTACATACCCATGTCCACCAATATCGATATGTACCCATACTCTGACGTCGATACATACCCATATCCCAACATTGGTACATACCCATGTCCCGACATTGATACTTACCTGTACCCTGGCATTAATACGTACCTGTATCCCAACACTAATATATGCCCGTACCCCAACATCGATAAATACCCATACCCTGACACTGATATTGACACACACCCATACCCCGACACCAGTATCGATACGTACCCATACTCTGACGTCGATACATACCCATATCCCAACATTGGTACATACCCATGTCCCGACATTGATACTTACCTATACCGCTTTTCCATATGTGCTCGTCTTGTGAACTCCGTGTCGTTCCTTACGGAATGAGGTTTCTCATTATACTTATTTCTCCACATGTTGGTTTTCAGGAAGGAGTTTTTTCTTAGCTTATCACAATTCCTGAAATGTAGCTCACAGAGGCCTGCAAAGGTAAACTGTTTACAGAGGGCTTAATGTTTCATCTTTAGCTTTCATGACTGAGGACTGGAAGATGGAAGCATCTGTACAGCATTCAAGGAGAAGAGAGGGAGACAGAGAGGGAGCGAGTCAGACTTGTTAAAATGGAGATACGTGTTTCTTGAGGCATTTTGTTAAAAAAATATTTGTCTGATGTCATGTTGCTTCTTCAAGGTACACTGAGCCATTGTTGTTCAGATGTGGAGCTTGTGATCAAGCATTTTTACCAACCTGCATGTGTTCATAGACTCTTAGGTAATTAGGTTGTGGATTTGGGGAGTATATGTGAATATGATGTATGGCAAGTACTAGAATTTATACATCAGTATTCTACAGTAAGTTGTTCATCAGCATTATTGTATCCTAGTACCCCCCAAGGATGTGCAGTAGCAAGGCCTGCCCAAAGCCGCCCACCACCCAACACTGGGTGACGTGTACAGATAAATGAGGATATTCATGGTGATCTGCATGTCAGACAGTTATGAAACCATTTGCATATGATATCACAGCCATTTAACATTTCAGTCATATAGGTCATACCCACTTCTACTGTGGTGGTGGTGCTGCGGTAGTGTTGTCGCCTCCCAGTAAGACATTGTCCTGTTTGATTCTCAGCTAGAGCATCTTCTGTGTGGAGACATGCGTGAATGGGTGCACCTTCGTTGAAGGTTGTACGTCAGAGCTGGCAACTCGGCATGCAAAAATCTACTGCCAATCATTCGCGGACTGGAGTTCTGCTGTGGCAACCCCTAACCGGGAAAAGCCGAAAGACGCAACAACAAAAAGGTCATGCCCACTTCTGCACAGTCCGACCAGGGGACAAGCAAAAATTATCACCTTGGGTAAATGTAATACTTAGATTTATGGAGTCCTCTCATGCCTTTAACATCTATATGAAAGTTTCTTGCTATCTCTAGTAAAGTGCAGTGTTCATAATTTCATATGTACATTTCTAATATGCAGAATATGAAAAGAAAATGAGTGAGCATTTTTCCAAGAAGTGCGTTTATATCTTATTGAATCTCTACTGACATTCCTGTTTAGCACCAGTAGCTCACTATTCTGTGTCTGCTATGGATCCGCCACTGGGACATTCCCAGTTAAATGTAAATACAAAGATGAATAACTATTAACTTCAATTTTATGCAAGATTGTTCTACACTTCTGGATGTATTGTAACAAAGTAAACTGCATACTTTTAAAGAGTTACAGATAAGCTGTTCTGCAAACATGATGGTGAGCCATACTGTACTCTGTGGTGTTAACAGGTCATTCTCCGACTCTCTCCTTTAGGTCACACCAAGACCAAGTCTAAGATCAGTAAGTGTTCCCTACTCATATTGTGTCGGGCAAATGGACTTCACCTGTTGTATTTATTTTTAAATGTTTCAGAGTACAAGGACTACATAGATGTCTGGCATTAAAAGTACTGAAGCTCTTGGCCATTAATTATCATTTTTCTGAGCATTAACGACACTTTTTCCTCGGGGATAGCTGAAGGATCTTGTTAAGATAGGTCATAATAAACAGTCAGTAGTGTGTTTTTCCTTTGTACTCTGAAAACGTAGCACAATATCATATGATACTCCACAAAGTAATCCTGCTGCAAATGATCTGCTAAGTGAGATGAAAGCATTAAGTGTACAAAAAGTGAACTTTGTAGGTAAAGACAGAAAGGTGAATAGAACCAACTCAAGAAAGCAAAGCAATTTTCATATTAATTTTTTTTTCTTCCTTTTTTACGTTGCCGTTTAACACCTCCTACAAAATTCTCTGTCTAAAACTTCAGGTATCATAATCACTTTTATGACTTCATTACTGTGTTACTTCATGGATCTGTGTCTACAATTTTTTACAACCCTCTTCACTGGGACTTTACTAAGGCAAAACGTTACAGACTATGCAGGAAATGTTAATATGCATGCACACACCAATTCTGAAAATTGCACACAGTAATCTGTGTGTGCTTGCTTTTATGTTCGGTAAATGACCCCAACCAGGTACTTTCTGAAATGACACTGCTATGTTGGACTCTCCTTTGCAATCTCTCTTAAGCCTTGCATACGCAGAATACGCAGACCCGCTGATTAAGTGCACAGTGGGACACGACTGGGTTTGTTACAGTCATTTTGAAATGTTAACTGACATTTACTAATAGAAGCTGGGGCATTATTCTAGCCTAGTACCCTCCAGGATGCGCAGTAGCAAGGCCCACCCAAACCCCGCTGAACACCCAGCATCCAGGGATGTGTACATATAATGAATGAATATTCATGGAGACCTGCATGCCAGTCAATCATGAAACCATTTGCGTATGACATTACGGGCATTTGGCATGTCAGTCACACAGGTCATGCCCACTTCTGAGCATTCCAACTGGGAGGGGGGACTACAATACAGTTCTGCCTTTTATCCAAGCATTGTTGCGTAGGAGAATACTTTCTTTTACGGTACACATGCTCTGATCTTTTCCTGATCTGCTGTCACTTCAGAGATGCAAATTTAAGAGATGTGGTGCATACTCTCAACCTGCAATCATAAAAAAATCTAGACAAAGGCCCATTAAAAATGGGTACAGCTGGCCAAAAATCTGAATGCTGATTAACATAAAATTTGCTTACATAATTATGGAACCCCACCCACTCCAATGGAATTATGGGATGCCAACTTTTAAACACAAACTGAAGACCAGACAAAATATTAAACACAAAGTAAACAGAAGAACAATAGTGCTTTATTTGTATTAGTATTTGAACTTGTGTCAAAGTTTGAATTTGTGCAAATGACCTTGGACTATATGAAGAGAGAACATAATAGAGCTATAGGATGAGGTGTAACAGGTAGATATGAGCCTAGCATTGAGCAGCATGCTATCTTCTCCAAGTATGATACCACAATATGAAATCAAAGTGATTAATAATTGGCTTAGTTGTTGATGTCACTGCAAAGAGGTACAGTATTTGTCAGCATGGGAAGATATGGTCAACAGACCACACAGCTTTGTCAGGGATGGTCTGCACCTGTCTGTTCTAGGTTTTTGAATATCCGCTAAAACATCATACTCGCCCAGTGTAACTTTTCTTGGCAATACCAAACTGACAAACCTTCTAACATAGCAAAACCAACACCAGAAAATATAAAGGTGTTACTACTCAGTGCTAGGAGTCTAAAAAAGAAACTCCACTCCCTACAAGCTCTCCTCATCCTGGAGAATGCCGGCATTTTTGCATTGACCAAGACATGGTTTAATTATGCGGGGAGCACCCCAGCAGTGCATGGGCCAGGACTACAATACCTTTCACACGTTTATAACAGCCATTGCACATTTGGCTAAAGGTGGAGGTGTCTCACTTTACCTCAGACAAACGTACCTCAAGGCTGGTCAAACAGGATGATGGGCTTGAGCTTCTCAGTGTCCAAATTACCATAGTTTATTCCCCAGCTGCATAGAAACTGCTACATTTGCCTAAGTCTACATCTGCTAATTTTTTAGTTTATTTATCTACAAGGTGTTTCTTTTCAGGTCCAAAACTCTGTTATTTTACTTTATGAAGGTCCCCTTTCTCCCTGCAATCAGAAACAGTGAAATCACTGAATACAAAGTCACTTTTTAAATAGACTCAAGGTTTCTGTAGCTACAGTGTTATTTTCAAGTTGTAAAGTATGCAGTGCGGTTCAGTTGTCAGATTCAAGAATTGTCGCTGTTATTGAGCAAGTTAACACTTGACTTAAGGTCACCACCTCGGCACCTCCTAAATACAACTCAGGGTGAAACTACACAGTCACTGTTATTCATGGAAAACTTTGCAGCACTCCAGGTCAAATGGAAAACACACAGACTTCAACATAAGTGCTCATTACAGCATGTCTGTTATACTTTCCTTAGCTGTCTGTTCTCTACTTCAGTGTATTCCTTGCAGTTGACTATACTGCTAGATATTTTCACATTTTACTGTGCACAGTAGTAACCTCTACTAAGTGATGTTATGTACTACAGGTCATAATATAAAACTGTTAGTATCCATGGTTACTGATATTTTACAAACATGATGCTTCAGCCCCCTGTCATCCTCTGTACACAATCAACAACTCCCGCTGTGACTCTGAACCACTTTCTCTTATACTAAGTACCTGCACAAATCATCAGTTACATAAGCATGCCTCTCAACTGTCCAGATTTTCACAGAATGTCCAGATTTTTGCTTCATATTTTTGGTGGTGTCCTCATAAAATTTAAGGTTTTCTGACCAATCTGTGAGGATTTAATTCACTAAATAATGGCAGACATTTAAGTTTCAGACTTCATATCCTTCCGAAAAAGGCATGGTAACACAAAAATTTTATTCTAGCAACTTTGTAAGTTTACAAGAACAGTTTTTAAAATTTGTCTATATTTTTGGGCCTTTGGGTCCCCGTTATTCTTGGCTTTGTCCATATTTCTTGTGCTCAAAGGGTGAGAGGTATGACGCATTTTAATTAAGGTACATTTATTGTCATTCATAAAATACACAAGCACATCTCTGTTTACGTACTACGCGGCACCCTTACAGTGGCTGTGCAATAGTTTTGTCACTGTTCACAAAAATTGTAAAATGCCCTGCCGCCTAAGAGTATAAGCAAGGTTAATACAATGATACACTCTTTCCATTTCTTATTTTCCCCAAATTACCTTTCTTTTAAAAAGGGCGTGTATTTCTTAAGAAACTTAAGTCACAGAAAATATGACTATGGAACGTTTGCAAACACAAGTCAGGTTTTAGGTATTTCTAGATACCTAAAATATGCTTTCAGAAGTACCACTTAAATATTCGTTATTCAGTCTGCTTTGCATACACTACTACTACATTTATGCTGTGCGAGATGAAAACTTAACAGTTTGCTGACTGCCGTCAGTACCATAGTGCATTCAAGAGCTGTTTTTCTAGTCCAGATGCAAAGTTAATGAAATGCTCTTAAATACATTTAAATGTTAAGATAGCACTCACGATTTGCCATCAAAATCAAACCAGCTCTATTCATAACTGATTATTTTGCAGTCGTGTTTTCTAGGACTTGCAAGTTCTTGCTAACTCATGACTATTTTAAACAGGTGTCTAGAAAAATCAAGTTCCATATTGAAAATAAAAGTAAAAGGGCAGGACTCTGCAATTTTTTTTTTTTTTTTACCTGGAGCATGAGGTGGTCAAGCCTCCAAAGACAAATTTTTTCATCCTCCTGAATTCCTGATCCTCGGTCTAGGATTCATGGGAGTTCAGTGCAGACGCTGAGTGGACTGTTGCAGAAAGTGCTTGCTTCTTTGAGTTCTTGGGCTTGGCTGGCAGATTAAGTTAAGTAACTTAAATCTTAAAATTAAGTTAGTATAACTGTGCAACACCTCCTTGCTCATTTGTCACTACTGTCTGCTGTGCTGCCCTGTCTAAATCCACAACCTGAACGTACCTTTTAAAAAGGTAAACGCACACAGACACATTCCAAGCCCTCAGCTGAGTTTCTGTCTGCCTCATGATGCTGAAGTCATCACGTATGCCCCTGCACGTGATGACATCAGCAACAAATTCAACTAAAAAAAAAATCTGGAATTGAAGGGGCCACTCAGGAATTAGTGAATTTGTTGCACCCTGTTATTTTGCCCTCAAAGCTGGTAAATATCACGGAATTCAGTATGGCTTAGAGATGTGGTGGCATGAAACCCAGGATCACCCCCCCCCCCAGTTAGAAGACATCCCCTCCATGTATTTTTATTTTATTTAATAAATGATGTGACCACCTTGATGTAGCCTGCAGTGTTAAACTGGATGTTGGTGACATGTCAAACATACAGTGCACTTATGTTTCCATCCCCCTTTCACCTTCTCAGGATGTAATACTTTGGTCTAAACTGGACTTTTATAGCCAGTTGTTACCATATTCCCACTAAAACTTGCATTCCCCTGCCCCATAGATTATGCTAAAATACAATAGTGTTAATGTTATCAAGTGGTGAATTATTGGATCTACTGCAAATACTCAAACTGCCATTACATTGACTCACATAACAGCAAGATGACATCAGCAAAAGTTTAAAACAAAAAACTCCTGAAGTGGTGAAATTTCATCTCTGGGGAAACTAACCACTTGGCCACCACTGACTAAAACAAAATCTGAAGGAAATTAAACTCACCAAAGTGGGGGGCTTTGCCTCCCCCACAGCCCCATGTGGGAGGCTATGCCCCACACCCCTCCCAACTAAATGTACCAACTCTGAGATTGCACTACAGTGATGAAAAGGGCAAAGTTTGCCATTCCCGGAGTTCATTCTTTTAAACTTTCGCTGACGTTGTATCACTGTTATGCGAGTCAACATTATGGCAATTTGACAATTTAAAGGGAATCCAAATTATTGTGTGTTGTCTTCTTGATTAAACACTGACCTGTTGTGCCAGAATAAAGCGGTGTATTCGGTCACATTTTATCTGAGGTGGAGTAACGCATCATTCAGGGTATAGGTATCTACAGTATTTTAATTTCAGCTGACCATATGGTTTTAGTTAAAAACACTCACAGTACTTTAAGTAGAACAAATTACTTGTGTACCTATGTCCCTCTTTGATAAGGGCAGTTGGTACTGATTGTACACTCTGCTACAAATATAGACCATACAACTTGGTCAGTAAGAGAACAAGGGTATAACATGGCTAGGCTTTTAAAGGCCCTAGGGCCAATAGTCTAGTAACCTCATATGAACTTATATGGCATAAAGCTCCTGCCAAACCCTTGGGTGGTCTTGTACTTTTATTGAATTCTTTGTAAACCAGGAAGCAAAAAAGTATAACATTAATTTGAAGTTGTAGTGTTGGGAGGGTGAGAAACGTCACTTTTATGCAATTCTGTTTCATTAAAGACCCCATAGCTAAAGGAGCTTCTTTCATAGTTTACAGTTCCTAAAACAGCTGTTTAATTTCCCACACATTATAATAATATGAAGTGAAGGAATCTGAGTGAGGATAATTTAAAAATGCATTTTGATCATAGGAATAGTTTTGTGATTCACAATATCTAAAATATGGATGGCTTATTGTAGGTAACCTAGCTGTGCAGAAAACTGAATTATGCTTCTGACTCAGAAGCATTTGGTTTGATATCCAAGGTTAATAAAAGTTGAAAAACAAATGTTTGCTTACCTTTGTACATGCATTTTTACTCTGTTGTATTCTTGCATGGTTTTGCAGATACAGCATTCTTTTGTTAGATTCGAGCTGTAGTGTTTCACAGTATGAAAAGCACAGTGAAATATAGTTTACTTCTGCCTGTCACAGAGCTTAACAACAGGACTTGCAGTAATCGATGCCTTGTCCACTCGATGTCTTGTCCACTGACTGATAGAAAAATGGCAGGGTGGGATGAGGTAACCGAGATGGGTGGGATGAGGTAACCGAGATGGGGGTACACGAGGGATGAAGTCGCTTTTGTTGCATCCCCTCCACGAGAAACCTACTTCTGTCCTCCTTTGCTCACTTGACCTTCAGGCATCTAGTATGTTTGACATTTATTATCTTGATGAGATAGCAGTCGTACCAAGCTCTTAGAAATGTGATCACTGCATGCTGATGCACGTTGAATTATGTATACCTTACCAGTTCACAGAGTTGGACATCTGTCTGAAATATCTTTTATGGGCAAAAAGCATTTGGTGTCAGGGGCAGAAATTTGGACATGATAATTGTAGGTTTTCTTAAGTGCTCTTTCTGACTTGTTTGCCTAAGATTTACACTTTCAAGTTGCAGTCTTTACCTTACATGCTATGGTAACCTGCAGTAGCTAAGTCTGTTTTCAGTGTTGTCCCATCTCTACAGAAAATGATATTAGATTTAGTCATCTAAGGTCACATAATTGCAAAAGGGTTCCACCTCTTCAGGCAGCAATAGTTTGGTTTGGTGTGCTCTTGAGTACTATGGTGTATTATAATGTAAGATTTGGTATCTGTGTTTTTAATGTTTTGTCTATCATGTTCCTGCTGACAAGGACCGACAAACAGTCATTGACTTGCTACAGTAAAGCATAGCAGAAATTGTGTATATTTCACTGCTTGGTGAACACAGCTGCTGTTTATGCAGATGTCATCACCTTGCACATTTATGAGTAATTTAATTACAACAGCCTTGTAGAATGAAAGTAGCAGTGTAACACACACTGAAACCCAAGCCCAACGCTGCTTCCTTATCCGTGCCTTATGAAACCCAAGCCCAACGCTGCTTTTGTATCCGTGCTTTAGTTTTCCTTTCTCTCTTTGCTCAGTCTATGGAATGTCAGATCTTCTACCAAAACAACGTTGTGAATTAAAATCTTCAGTGCTGCGGAACAAGCCAGTTTGTCCCTAATGTTGTGCAATGGCTTTGACACCTGGTGTCTATACCTTTATTCAAAAAAATTCTCAGTTTTAAGAGTGAAATGCTCAGAACTGCAACAGTTTCCAAAAATGATTACAAACTTTCGGAAATAGAAATGATCTGCCAAGAGCGTAGTCACAGGACCAGTGGAATGTCATGCTTTCATGCATAGACAGAGTGTTGTCGATGGATTTGTTGTATGAAGATAAAGTTTAGCTGCTTAATGTGCTTCAGTGTGTCTGACATCGGGTTACTCGAGTGCAGGCCAGTGTCTTACCCATGTATCTATAATTAGTAAGTCTGCATGCAAACAAAGTGATGGCTGTCTTCTGCATTTCAAGAACTGAAACTGCTCTGTGTGAACTCAGATGCTTGTTAATGGAAGATCGCCATCTTGGTTGAACTAACTAACATCATTGTTGCTTTGCATTGTTTTTCTGAAAGGGAAAGGGAGGCAGAATAAAAGTGTCTGCTGTTATAACGCATATGCTTGTGAATGGAAGATGACTTTCTTACCCAAACTAACTAAAATATCATTGTTGCTTGTGTTGTAGTTTTTGGGACATTAGGCAGAATAGCAGTGTCTTCTATTTCCTTCACAGGTGCTGGGGTGTTTACTAGGCAACTGTTTACTGGAAAGCCGCAGTGTAGGACAGGCTATCTGTCCAAGACAGTTACTGCCGCATGTTCATAAAATGCTTGTACACCAAAGAGGTTTGACATTGCCCTCCTGGGAAGAAAGTATCTGGGTGCTTTTAGAAGTAGAAAAGTTTCTCTGGTTATGTTGTAAACTAAATATCTAGAACTGTCCATGCAGCTGCCAAGAGAGAAAACTGATCAATTTTGGATGTCTGTTTCATCGATGGTAGCCAGTCATGTCCCGACGCATTGCAGGAATGAATTTGAAAGCTTACCTTATAGCTGCTAGTGTGCTGGGACTTGTCACTGCGAGCCACGGGAGAGGATCATACTTGTGCATCTTAGGACGTCAGATCTATGCGTCTCTCATCTGTAACTCATGGAATTATGAGTGGTAATTCCAATGAAGTGAGCCATGAATGGGTAGCAGACTGCTGTTTTTGGAGTTGCATGAAATGTACTTACCCATATAATATTTTAACAGGATTTCAAAACAACAGTATTAATATACAAAACTTTGTATCTTAGGTGGCAACTACCAGTGGTAAATGTGTGTGCAATACTATTAGCTATATAAGGCTGAAGCATTTGTTTGCATGTTATTTTTATACCTGTATCAAATTATTGCTAATATCACAACTGCACTGGTGACCACTAGACTGTGTACGTCTTCATGTTGCTCTTTACGTTTTGGGGGTGATTTGAATAGTTTGCACCATTTCCATGGCACCCCTAACATGACAATGTTTTACTCCATTTTTTCATACCTCTCAACTTCTAAGAGCAAGAAATCTGGTCAAAGCCATAAATAAGTGGGACAAAGGCCCAAAAATAGCGACATATTTTAAATATTGTTCATTACAAACTTAGAAAGTTGATGGAATAACAGGTTGTACATTATCATGAATTTTCTGAAGGGTATAAAGTCTGAACCTCAAATGTATGCCATTATTTTGTAAATTCAGTCTTTAATGATTTGCCACTAGTTTGCCAGAAAACCACAATTTTATGAAAAACGGACCAAAAATATGAGGAAAAAATGTGGACATTCTGTGAAAATCTGTACAGTTGAGAGATATGCTTTTTACATTGTTAATGGAAGTTCAATCAAACCCCACTTAAACCAGATATGCAGGCCCCAGATAATTAATTTGGATAACTGGGTGTTCAGTTAAGCAAGTGTCTATCATCCCCAGAAACTGAAGTATTCAGGAGTGCAGGCAAGTTTCTGGCAAAGTAGTAATGAATGTCAACCATTAAAATCTACACCATTGCTTTAAGGGAATACTTTTTGTTTAACTGAATAGGTGTATATTATAACTGATGGCATGTTTAAATTGTATACTAATGTACTGCAATTAAAGGTAACATGAGTTCAGTAATGATAGACAGTTGTGGTACCTACTCTCCCAAATCTCTTCATACTATGTAAAGTAATTTTAAGGAATGACACTGCCACATCTTTTTAACAAAGGTCGCCTCAACTGTCACGTTGAAAATAGCCTGGATTCATCACAGAGATTCAACTCAAAACAGAACTTAACATATTAAAGTAAATTTAATAAAATGACAATGATGTTAAAATTAAAAAAAAAAAAGTTTACCATTATTTTTAACCATTCCCTTTAACTGGAATCCTTTATTAAATAAAATAAAATAAATACAAGTAGGAATCCTAATTCCAAGTGACACCTGAACCCCATGTGTAAAAAGGGAAACAGGGGTTCAGGATGGATGGAAGGAAGAAAAAATTGCAAGTGCATGTTTTAAAGTTAGTTTGAAGGGGCAATGGTCATGAGTGTGAAGACTTAATGAGCATTGGGATTTCCAGTAATCAAGTTGGTGGTCAACTCCAGTGGCACAGGCACATAAAACTCTTCATGTGACTCTGGTAACTCAAGTTCATATAGCAGCTCGGGGGTCTGCTGAAGCTGGCATGGGGGAGGATAAAGGAGTGATGGCACATCAGAGTAGCGTCTCTTTTGGGAAGAGGTATAGAGCATGTCTCATTATCACTGTAGACTTGATGAGGGCATGACACTTGCACTGAATGGTATTGTAGTTTGTTCAAAAGGGCACAGGTGAGTGACCCAAGAAGTCCGCTCCCCATGTACGTCACCACCATCAACATGAGTACACAGTGTTGGGGAGTTATTTCCTTTCTTTGGCCTTGCCCTTTTGATCAAACTAGATTCCCAACTCAATGTGGGCAAAGTTCTGAATTGCCCAAAACCTTGCCATGTTATATTGCTCTTATACAATGGCTTAAAAAAAAATGAAATTTATTACCTTTTATAAAATCCATTTTTATTGAATGATGCGAGTCAGCTGATAGGGAGCTGAGACGGAATGTGCTTGCACATACCTTCTGTGCTGGGATTCATTCAAGGTGCATCATTGCTGACGCACTAGATACTGCAAAGGAAGTCTGTTGACCTACATGCAGGACTGTCTTGTTTTACAAACACTGAGCATAAGTAGGTTCATTAAGTTATGATTCAAAATATTTAATGCATATTTAACTGAAATGTATGTTTGGTACAAAAAAACTGTACGCCAAATGTCTAAATGGTCATTTACATAGTCTTGGTAAGTAGGAGTGTGTAGGAAAGCGAATGACTGAAAAGGTTCTTTCAGTGAGTGTGCATGTGTGAGTGGTCATGGGTGAGAGAGTGCAAGGCTAAGTGAATATATTTACTTTTTAGCATTTGTTGTGGTGTGAGTGTTCTTTTGTCTTGTCTACTGGTACTGTTAGGGGAAGGGTTTTTAGTAAAATTAATATGTGGTGTTAGGATTAGCGTACATCAGTAAGGTGGTACTGGGTGTGGAGGTGGATAAGGGGATCAGTCTTAGTAGGCAAATTATAACTAGTCCAAAGTGTGTGTGTGGTGTGGTATTGTGATAGTGTGAGGTAAATGCCCAGTTTAGGGCGTGTGTTTCTAAGTAAGGAAAGAAGCAGCAGAGGAGGTCACATGATTGATTCTGGAGATGCATTAGAAATGTGGATTTTTGGGGTGGGAAAGATGCAGTGAGGACATTTTTATTGGTATGGAAATTGTACTTTCTGGGGAAGACAGCTGCATTAGTTTTGGCTGTGGTTCATGTGACTCTGGGAAAGACAATATTCTAGTCTAGTAAGAATGAAAAAAACAGAGATTTCAGCTCTTTGCGAGGTTAAGGTAGGTTTACTTAGAAATAAAACCAAGATAAGAACACATATGGGCACTCAGTTTGGATAATAAAACAATGTGAAAGTCCATAACCTGTGGGTGGGAGTGATAATACAGTATTTTTTTGTCAGAGCTGTTTAAGTTGTGGACTTTTGAGCATGTGGATCTAAGAGTAAAAAGGTAGGAGGTGAATTCTGAGCTGCTTACAGTGGAGTGAAGAATGCATTCTTAGTGGAGTTTTGGGGACAAAGGAGACCCGTGTTGCTTCAGAAGTGCATAAATGTTTAAAAAGTGGATATGGCTTGCGTTTCCCTTAGAAACGTCTAGTACAGTTTCTGCACTCTTGAACACAATGAGCCAACAGTGTCACACTAACAAAGCAGGTGCTAACATTTAACTTGACCTCAAACTGAATTCCATACTGCAGAGAAATGGACACCTCAGGCTTCAAAGGCTGTGCTGAGATGCTTGGCATTAGGCCGGAGTGAGCTTCATGGCTGATGCACAGGATTATGATCAGGTTTCCAATCGTAATGAGCATATTGCATGTTCGAGACATGAATGCCAAGAACACACAATTCTTTATGATTGGAGATCTGATCATGATTCGTTGTAGTGCATTGAGATTTATCTTCTTCATGTACTACTAATTAGGCAAAAAATAGACAAAAAAAGTGGTGTAAAAGCAATGGGGGAGGATGACTTTCTTTCATATTCCTAAAGTCATGTTGTGTTCTGCTACTTCTGCTGTTTCCTGGTCAGTACTGGCTGTTTCCTGGTCAGTACTGCCTGCTTTTGGTGCAGACTCTATGTTAACAGCGCTGGGGGGTAACAACTGTTAAGCCCTCCTCTAAGTGCTGTTAAGGTCGGCTCTTGATCTGTAGCAGTGCTGAACCAGGATGTAGTTTAACCACTTTTTAAGCATAATCATCACACTCCATGGACTACATGTAAGTTTTGTACTGACTCTGGAAGATTCCTTTGGTCAGTATACTCATGAATAATCTGACCATGTGGAGTCCTAGGGTAAACCGTAGCCTGACTCCATATGTTTGTGTAAAATGCCAAGGTTAGTTGTTACCCCAGTATTCTGATGAAACAGTGATTTCATATGTGAGGAATCATTCACTCAGCTGCTTGGCTTATCGCCTGAGTGTAAAATATTTAAGTACAAGTGAGTCATAAACATTTGGTGGACAAACTTGCTTGTATTTCCCAGTGTGACAGCAGCCATACCTTCTGTTCTGGCTGCTCTAGGTGCAGGATCAGTTACTGGTGTGTCACCTCTAGCAGTGCAGGTGGCAATGGCTATTACAGCTTAGCATCATTCTAGTTGGATTTCTGCTTTTTGATCAGGCTTTGACTAACCAGTGGTATTAATCATAAGAAACTTCCTCTGAGCTGCTGAACCTTGCAAATCTCTACAATCCATGATACCTTCTGCCAAACTATGTCCACACCTTGCCCCTAAGATCAAAGTGTTTTGAATCCGACAACAGATCTGTACCTGTGAGCACCTTGAGATTTTGCTCTGTAGCTCTATCACTTAATTAGTCCTGAGTGGACTGCTCCGAATAGTTTCCTTCTAAACTTGTTATCCTTTGGCTATTTTAGAAGTTGATAGACCAATTTTACCACTTTTGTTCGGTGTCATCCAAGTATGAGTGAAACAAAGGTGAAGAATGTCTTACATCTCTTAACTTTTGTAAGCAAAGTAGACTCAAAGTTTTGCTCTACTGTTCTAAGTTCCTGTACAACAAGGCTGTTGTGGAGGTATCTTTCACTGTAAATGCCCCAGAGTATGACACCTTTCTTTTACACTAGTGGAGTTCAGTGGTATATAGCCCATATTGTACCATCACAGAGCGCTGAGCTAGATTTTCATAACTGAAAGCACTGATCCCGGCTCTCTCTCTCTCTGTCTGTAGAAGCTGTTTGTAAGTAAATGGTTTGATGCTCTTTATGTCTCAACATCAAGACTGTTTATTTGACAAAATGCTCATCGGGGTAAACACTTTGGCAGCAGAATACACGCAAACTCTCAGCAGTTACGATAAATATATCTGGGCACTAAAACGTCATGTCTGTAAGTCTGTGTCTCAGACTCTAGTCTTTAAAACGAATATAGATTTGTGTAATGAATAACTAACAAATGCATTTGTTTCATGGGAACGGTTTAACAAAAATATTTAAAACAAAACAAGATGATTTATTTTTTTCAGTGCGATACCATCTGTGAAATTATTGTAGATCTGTAACTTATCAGCTGTTACAGATTTCCTGTTTTGAATCAGACCTTCAGCTTGCATTCTTAAATGTGTGGTTTTGGTTACATTACTCATGGGAGAAAAGTATATTTAGCACATAGTTCATTTAAAATAAATGCAACTCTTGTTTATTCCTTATGATGTTTGTATAACATTTACTGGCACAGACTGTACAGAATTGCAGCAGAAGTGATGAAAATAGTTAGGATTTGCTGTTCATACTTGGTGCTGGAAGAATTTTTCTGTTTTTCTGTTGTAGATCATTGTTAGTTGTACCACAGATGACAGACATGTTGTATACTGCCATTTTTGTAGCGGATTGTTAGCTGTTCTACAGATGGCTGACACATTGTGTACTGCCATTTTCATAGTGGATTGTTAGCTGTTCTACAGATGGCTGACATGACAATCATTTTAATTTCTTCTTCAGATCATATGATTGACTATCTGTGCTTTTTCTAAATTCTCTTTTCTTTCGTAGGATGCATGAATGCATATTTTTTTAGATGCAAGTTTAGTTGCTTTGTTTCCAGGTTATTCAGCTGATGTGACGTACATACTGAATGAAGCAATATCCTTGGACAGTGTCTTTCTGCACCATTTCAGTGTGTTCTTCAGCATAACAAAGTGATTAATATAATGTATGAAAAAAGTGGGATCATAAAGAGAAAGAAAATTATATTTTGAAAGCTGAGTATAAAACTGAATGGGCAGTGGGGTAGTACAGGTACAGTGATTAAGTGCTTTAGCTGCAAAGCTGAGTTTTGGATTAGAACCTTATCATTCCCAGATGTGAATGATGTAATCCTGGATAAGTTGTCCACCTTTCCTGTTATCCTTGGCTGTCCATAATAAAAGGCAAGGTGCTGTCATCGTGCTTACTTGGTTAGCAAAGTGGCCCATATCACCTTACTCGTGTGCTAATCCTAACCCTACCACAGCTACTAACCACAGCCCTGAACATGTCCTAACTGAAAACCTGCTCCCTAACAGTACCCCTACATGAGATACACAGTCATATGTGCTCAGCAGTAAAACTATCCCCCTAACTAGCCTTCGCTCTAACCCTCACAGAGAGAGAGACAAACACGCACAAGCACACACACATTCATACATGCTCAACAATAAAACTATTCCCTTAACTAGCCTTTACTCTAACCATCATACACACACATGCCTACCTCTATTGTTAAAACTGTACATATCCCAAAGTTTTGGCATTAATGCAACTCAAAACAGATCCTCTGTACAAATTGAACAGTTGACATTCCTCCTGTCACTAAATTCAACACTTCAGCAAAGACTGCCTTTGATAAAACACACACACGCACACACAGCAGTACACATTGGTATCAAAGTCAGCATTCAACAAAGAGAACTGATGTGCGTACATTTGTAAAATGTGCTGCACACAGACATGCATACACAAGGTATAGGTTACATACGTGTTACACACACACACACGCACACACATTAGGCATACATGCTTGTGTGGTTTATACAGTGTGTATATGTTTATACTGGTGTTTTGCGTGTTTTATAAAGTGTGTACATGTTTATACTGGTGTTTTGTGTGTTTTATACAGTGTGTACATGTTTATACTGGTGTTTTGCGTGTTTTATACAGTGTGTATATGTTTATAACGGTGTTTTGCATGTTTTATACAGTATGTATGTTTATACTGGTGTTTTGCATGTTTTATACAGTGTGTACATGTTTATACTGGTGTTTTGCATGTTTTATACAGTCTATATGTTTATACTGGTGTTTTGCATGTTTTATACAATGTGTATATGTTTATACTGGTGTTATACATGTTTTATACTGTGTGTATATGTTTATACTGGTGTTTTGTGTGTTTTATACAGTATGTACATGTTTATACTGGTGTTTTGCATGTTTTATACAGTGTGTACATGTTTATACTGGTGTTTTGCATGTTTTATACAGTCTATGTTTATACTGGTGGTGTGCATGTTTTATACAGTGTGTATATGTTTATACTGGTGTTTTGCATGTTTTATACAGTGTGTATATGTTTATACTGGTGTTTTGCGTGTTTTATATAGTGTGCATATGTTTATACTGGTGTTTTGCGTGTTTTATACAGTGTATATATGTTTATACTTGGGTTTTGTGTGTTTTATACAGTATGTACATGTTTATACTGGTGTTTTACGTGTTTCATACAGTGTCTATATGTTTATATTGATGTTTTTTAAACAAGACTTAAGTACCCCAAACATTGCCATGGCTGTGCTTATGCTCCCATGCTGACTAACCTTCTTTCACACGTTCCTGACCCAACTGTTACTGTCACCTACTGAATGTCTCTTCCCCACTAACACTTTTTCTCATTCACCAATAAGCTTTATTTTCCTCTTCCTAGCACATTTTGTAGGTATCTCAACTATCTACCTAAGTAACATTTCTGTCTCGCCAATTCTGTCCTTCCTCATCTGTTCTTCTAGCAAGCCTTACATGTTTATAACAAAAAACTCTTTGTAAATCTGTTGTATATAAATTATTGTATGAAAATTTAAGATTCATGTTTAAACACATTACAATGTTAAGCAACAGTTCTGCTCAACTGTCAACCCTATAAATAATGAATATAAAATGCCTTTTTCCTTTTCTCATGCAGTGTATTACCAATATAAAATTTGTTATGTCTAGCAAAGTAAACGTCTTTCTTTCTGTGCCAACACAATTTGTGCTGTTATAATAATATTCCCACTGTCTGCATATATGCAAAGCTATATTGTGAATTTCTTTTCAAGGAACTTTTCTCTCTAGGCTTAAGCGCAGTTGGACTCTGCCAGAAAAGACAATCAGTTTGTTTGTGTCATTCGGCTTTTCCCAGTTAGGGGTCGCCACAGCGGAACTCCGGTCCGCTAATGATTGGTAGTTGATTTTTACGTGTCGAGTTACCAACTCTGATGCAAACCTTCAACGAAGGTACGCCCATTCACGCATGTCTCCACACAGAAGACTCTCTAGCTGGGAATCGAACTGGACAGCATCTTACTGTGAGGCTACAACGCTATAAATAAATAACTGTGTGTATCTATGTCTTTCTACCTGGAAACAGAAAATACACCCCTGGGATCCCACCTGTGTCCCTGCTGGACAGGGGAAACAGTTGCTGACTTTGAGGGAACATGGGCAAAACTGTTGGTTAGGCTTATAAGGGCCTCCGGGGCCGTAGCCTAGTATTCTGTGAACCTAAGAACCTATCATAGATATAGGTATAGATGGAAGCCTAACCTTCATTGGAAAGTGACACCTCTCAATCCAGCAATAATTGAAACTTAGTTGTCAAAAACCTAAACAATCTACAAAAGACTGAAAAAACCCCTCCGCATACACTTTTTTTTTTTTTCAAGGGGAGGGCCAAGACACCCTGCACAATTCCCACTAATTATAATATACCAGTTCCAAGAAAGCACTACAGTGAGGAAACAGCAGATTCCCTGATCCCCATTGTAGCGTAATCTTGCACAGATAAGCCTGGTATACTTGTTCAGCTGACATTTGATCAGTTGTACTGTCTGTGACACATTTGGAATGGACTCTGCTGTGCAAGGTCTGCTGCTACACACACACACACACACACACACACACACACACACACACACCCACAAGCATCGTACCTCTTCAGTAATGATCATCGTATTGTTTTATCAGTCTCACAACTAATTACCTTTCCATTCTCTTATAACTTCATATTCATTTAACAGTGTGATATGCTGCAATTAACTTTCTCAGAGAATCTGTGTGGTTCTCATATTTGTCAGATAAACTAATTGGAAGACCCTGTCATGCTGTCTTCTAGAAGAGTGTGCATTAAAACTGAATTTCTTGGAGGACAGAATGTCAGTCTTCCATGAATTCAGTAGTAATTACAGATATGAAAAAAACAGTCATGCTGCACTCAATATTTTATCTCAGAAATTTGCTTTTTTACTTTTTATTCTGTTTCTGGACAGTGTCCTTTAAGGCTTGGCTGTCTTATACAGAAGCTTAATTTGACACTTTTTTTTCATCTGTGGTATCGATGTTAAGTTAGGGTGTGCCTGTTACGTAATCCTAACCACAAATGCTGTCAAAGCAGTCCCGATGCTGTTTTTCTTCACAGAAAGTTGTGCCTTTTGTGCCGTTTGCCTTTCACCACTCACTAGCTCTGTTCAGAGTTTGATGTTTGATTTTGCTATAGAAGGTTAAATGGTAGAAAAACACAAAGACATAGTGGTCTTGCTGGTTTACTCTTGTCCTTCTCATGCGTGAAATTCACTGAGTGTCACTGTGGCAGTTCTTTTCAAGGTCTAGAACAGTCATGTCTGAGACTCGGTAGCAGTACCAGCACTGGAGTCTAGAACTTCAGCCATGCTTTGTGCTGTGACCATTGCTACAGCAAATGGGCACCCTCTGACATCCAGCAAAAAAAAAAAAAAAGGTACAAGTTGCTCCTTTCATAACTGGTGTAAGTTGGGACTGCTACAGAACGTTGGTAGCCCATTCAGTCTGCTACATAACAGTAAAAAAATAATTCCCTTATGTCTCAGACTGTTTCTGAACACTTCCACAAGAAACGAGTCATGTCTGTCTGGAGAATGTGGTGAACAGACCATGTGGATGGGATGGAGATGATGCAACAATTATTTCCCTTAAGAACATCTGTGCACCATTTTCATGTTTTATGATATTTGTCTTTGGAGTCAGTGCTGCAAACATTTCCCATGCCATCTAATTTAATCCTAGGAGGGTACATGGAAATATGATGTCTAGAAGTTACCATGTGCAAATTGCCTGCTATACAGGTTTTCATGTATGTTTGATTTATTTGTAGATCAAGACAATCTTGGTGGGAAGTGTCTATTCTCAGGGGAGGCCCTGTAGAAAAACTGGATGGATGGACAGATGTATGTAGCTAATAAGTACAATCACTGTCCTCTAAACACACCTGTAACAGAGCTGCTACTCTGTTTCCCTGACTGAGCCTCATTTATGTGTCTGTCAGAATTTGTTCTGTGCTATAAATAGCTGGTAGCTAATTCCAGCAAAGGAAAATGGGTAAATAGCAGGCCTTTGTAAAGGAATTCTTTTGTAGTTGTAAAGGAATTGACAGACCCTTCCCTACCCTCTTCTCCTCAGGTGTGAAAACTATCACTAAATAATCCTTGCTGTGTCATGTGCAGCTGATTGCTACTGCAGGAAAGGACTCCAAAGTAAATCTGTGTGACTTCCGAATGCCTTCAGTGGAAAGTTTAGTTTTTTTCTTCTTCTTTTGAATGATGCAGAATTAAAAAGTGCTTTACTAGTTCCGTAATAATTTCTTTCATGCCCTCATTTTTTCTATTTTGTGTTTGTTAACCAGGAAAGTGCAGTGGTCCCAGGACCTTTTTCAGCCACAACCTGGGCTTAAATGGAAAAGATAATAAGGACTAAATGTACTCTGCAATACAAAGATAAAAATATACTGCTGTAAAGACATTTGACAAAGATTGCTTGTACAAGACATAGCCAAAGTGTGATAGTGAATACATAAAACATTAAACCTTTAGTAGAATGTATACATTAATAGTTAACTTTTATTATAAATAACGAATTGTATGCACCAGTATTGTACTGCTCACAGTATAGCATGTTACTATTCTCTGTCTAGGAATCAGCAAGTGAATGTCTTATGGCTTCACAAAGGAAAGGGTGGGGACTTGCAAATGGTGCATGTCATGTCATGATACTTTAAAGAACAAATATTTTCTGACTTTTCTCTAAATGTCACAGAAATCATTGATACTACATTAAGTTATATTTATATATAAGCTGTTGTCATAGCGCTCAACCAGTAGGGACAAATCCAGAAATAATGAGGGATACTAACTTGAGACATTGACAGAGTAAGAGAATGTGAATTAATATACATTTTCTGCAGTAAAAGAAGGCTGTAACATTAATTATTGTCATTTTTATCAAGTGTAATTCACCATTTTTTCTCTAAAAATCACTAGTTTTAGGGAGGATTAAGAGGGACAGAGCTAAAATTTGAGTCAAAATCAGGGGCAATTCAGAGGTCTGAACTATTATAAATAACCAACATTTACAGTTGCTGCTTATGGAAATTTGTCAGAGGTGACAACTGCCATTAAACCCCGACTGATTTAATTGCTTTGTTTTGCTATGAAAGGGGAGTGTTCGGTTCTTCTCTCTGCAATAAAAACATTGGAAAACAGTTCCACTCCTTTCAGTCTTTTTATAGCAGCTGCTGTGCTCCTGTCATCAGCACAATTAATTGCCTAAAATTGACAGCAGTATACATGACCGAGTAAATACAGATTTTTCTGCATCTCCAGTATGTTATGCAGGTGGAGACTAATTCCTCTCTAAAGTATGTGAGAAGTTAAGCTTTAAAAACAAAAAACAATAGGTGGGCTTTCCCTTCCTTTGATTCCAAGACAAAGAAATGAACGTTTTATAAAGTACAAGTAGGTTTCTGGCACCTACGTACACAATACTGGAACCTTAATGTAGGGAGAAGAGAAACCCAAGGACTTAGACTGAGTTTAATTGTACGATGCAACAGAGTTTTTCTTTAAAGTACTTATGGTGGGTTCTAGACGTATCCTGGATTAGTGAGGGACACTAGCAGAACAGAAAAACTGGTTTTGCCTTGCTTTTACACCAGAATATTATAGGCCTCGCTGTCATGCCATTTATGTCAGATTGGCAAAGTCTCAGGCATTCTGTCATCATCTGCATTAGCTGCCTCAACACCAGTGTAACGTCCTTGTGGGAGTTTATTCTATCTGCTTAGTGTGAAAAGAGCTTAGATGGTCTTTCCTTCATGTTCCTTAATTAGAAGTTAGTTAAGTGGAAGTCCCCCCCCCCCCCCTTAATATTTTTTTCAGTAGTTGTTCTTGCTGTGCAAAATAAGTACAGTTGTAAGAAGTATTTTTTTTCTGTAGAACAGACATGGCGGCTTTTGTGCTTGGGCTTGTACGTACATTTATTTACATGTGACCCCCATTCTCAAGAAATGACCATGCTGGAGTAGACCGAGGAGAACTTAAAGCACTGAAAGGGAGGTATACCATTGCTTGCTTCTTTCTGCAGGGTGAGTTGGCCTCAATTTTGGGGGTCCCAATTGGCCCCATTCACCTCCTTTTCTGCTTTGTAAACGTATGCTGAGGATAGAGGTTAATACGGTGTCTGCCTGCTCATTATCTGTGGAACAATTGCATTTGTATTAACTTTCTAGATAAGATTTTAGTTGTTTCTTGAATTTTATCACATTTCTGTTGATCTAGTGTTTTTATAAATAGCATTTCAATAGGTAAGAATTGATTTTTTGAAAAGCTTTATCAGTAGTAATCAGGCTTCATAAGGGAGGTCACCCTTGACATATACCTTGAGATCCTGTAGTCAGATACGTACGTTTTCTCCATTTCAAATGATCAACTTTTGGGGGAAAGTAGGTGTGTAGTAATTTATAGGTAGGATTATTTAAGATTAACATAGCTCTAACTGACATTGGCAGACCGTGACGTTTGGAGATTATGATGCAGTAGTGTTCCCTATTGCTTAGCAGGTAAATAAATCTGAGGGTCTGTACTTTCTGTTTGCAGTAGAGCAGAGTTTGGAAGCACAGAGCGTGTGCAAAATTATGGATAGTGCCTATTCTTATCTTGGTGTTTATTTGTGTCCCCTCTTTCAGTTATGGAGTCTAGCCTGAAAAGAAAACAAAGTAGCACTTTGACTTGTATCAGTCCCATAGTCTGCAGTCCGTAGGTTGGAGTACATTATTACAAAATTGCCTCTGCAGTATCACTACTTTATTTGTAGGTGTACATTTAGGTCCATAGTGAGGTGGTGTGTAAACTCAATGGTTTTGTATCAAAACAGGAGGTGAAATAAGACTGGGTCTTTCATGGCTCGTAAAGTGAGACACCAGTCACCTTGAAGCTGTCAGTGGGCTACCAGGTATAAGGAGAACCATGCTGATCTGAGGGGTGGTAGATGAAGGATTTAAGGAATTTACTTTTCTCGACCCCTGACCGGGAAAACCTGAAAGAAAAGCAAGACTTTTCTTTGTTAGAAATATCTACAGCCTTTCCTGTAGAGTGATGTGCTTGGATTTCTACATTGCAATGGGGGCATTTTATCCAGTGATGGGTCTGATGAGGGAAAAGTACAGGTGTAGGATAACTTCTTAGGCTCTTTGGGGTAGTCCCTTAGAAATACTGGGTCAGATACAAGGCTCTCCTCCAAGTTTGGAATCGGGATGATCAAGTAAGAGAATCATTCACATAAGACCTCAGACCAGGTATGTGCATATTCCACCCCTTGTTGGAGCCATGTAGGTATATATAAATATTTGTTAGTGTAAAGCATAAACCTGGTGCAGATTACTCAGCTCAGGCGTAAGCATATTTAAAAAGGTTCACTATCTAAATAATTTTCTATCTGTTTTCAGTATGTCTCAGCTGTTTGACTGTGTGCATGACTTTGTGCAGTATTCATTACTGTAAACTGCAGGAATTCATGTCACATTGCCTCTTTCCTCATTAGACTTGCTAATATCTCCATGAGATCACTCTCCTACTGTTAATTTTCATACATTGTAGAGGCCTACTATGCAGAATTGTTGTGTTTTTATGTTGTTACTGTGCATTAGTTAAGCAATACCATGTGTGGGTAATGCATGGTTTACCCAAGGTCGACATTGTTTCCCCGCATGACCAAACAGTCAGTCATGGGTAAACAAGTGTTACCCTCACCCAGCCATGGCTAATTGTTCTTACTCAAATTTGTTACTGTTGTGTAAAGTTGTATTCTTGTTGTTTATTTTATTGTGTGTCTAGTTGTGTGTTTTTCCACTTTTTGAAAATAAAAAAGTTACACATTTTTAATTTTGGTTATGTTTTTATTTTTGCATATTGTTTTATTTTTAATTTAGCAAAATCTTACTAAATATAGATAGATATAGATGTGGAAAAAGGAAAGGATATTCTTTGTGTTGTTCTTTTGGTTCCCTGTACATTTCTGGCCTGGATTTGCTGTTTTCATCTTGTATCTTCATGTGTTGAGTTTTATTATTCTTTGTGAATTACCTGTAATGAAATGTTAGATTTCTGTTTATTTAGATGTGTATTTCCTATAGGCATAATTTTAAGTTATATGTAGGTAAAATTTTACTTGTTCTGCTGGTTTTCTATAGTGTAGAAGTTTAGTGGTCCGTAATTATTTTTTCAAGTGGTTGGTGGAGATTGAGGTGTGTCTTCATAGTTTGGTGTTTCTGTGTTGTCGAGTTCATTCTTTTTTGTGGGGTTATGTGTTGTGTTTCATCACTTGTAATATGTTGATTTCCTTGCGTTTTCAGCATTGTCCTGCTGCGTACCTGATATTATTTCCCAATGTTTTGATGACTCACAGCAGGAGCGTAGTTGTCTCACTTTAATGTCCTGTAATGCTCATTATCTGTATTGCTTCCATTCTAGATTCTGTTAATAAGGTTCGTAGCTTTGCTTCTTTACATATCTGTGATAGCATTTTTGATAGGTAACTGATTCCTATTGGTTGTGTTGTATACTATGTTTCCATTTTGTCTGTTATGTGTTGTGTATGTCTCTTTGGGTGTAAAATTGTAATGTAGTATTGAGTGGCAGTTTTAATAGATATTTGTTGAAGCAAATGTGTATCCTCTGAGGGATTATCTTGTGTCCTCATTGAGTTCTATATGTTTTTTGGTCTGTTCATTCAAGTTGTTGGTTATGTATTGTGTGCCATCTTCATGTAGTTTTATGATGGAGCTTTGTCGTGTGAATTTTCACATTATTTATTTATTTACATTTGTTGACTGGGAGAGTCCGACTGGACACAGGTCCATTTTCAGCGGAGGCCCGGGGAGAAAAGCTCCACATTAAGTATTACTTGCATTATACAGTTAAAAAACATAGCATTTAAATATAGACATTAGTCCAGCTGAGGATGTAAGACGAGAATAAAGCATAGATGTAAAACAGCTGTAGAACATAGTACAGTTTTAAAATATGGTGACATATACTAAACGTGGTTACAAATGTAATTGAGATTTATCAGTGAACAATTGATACAATCTGTTTTTGAGGTACATAACAGCCATTAGTAGATGTTCTTCATGTTTCACTGTTGCAGTCATTACATTTGGGTTATTTGCTTCCAGGTAGCCCTCAGTTGGCCTGATTAACAAAGTCTTGGGTCCTGCATCAGTTGCTGTCCCTTTGTCCATGATGTCAGATCGTCAGGGGTATAAAACATGCAGCCGACTCCATTACATCAGTTTTTCTTGCCCCAGATGTCAGGTGCCCACCTAATGGGAAGTAATTAAATATAAAAGCACAAAGATATACCAACAAAAAAGCAAATACACCAAAAAGGCTTTTAAGCATAGTAAAGGAAAGTAGAGGTATAGCCAAAAGAAGTTAGGGAGCTGGAGGGAGGGTAACCAGGACTGCAACAGTGAATATACTCGAACATCTACATTTATGGTAAGTGTACACAACTGTACTATGTTTTTCTTGTTTCACTGTTGCAGTCATTACATTTGGATCGATTCCCAAAGCTATGTTTGGGAGGAGGAATTTAGATAGCATTAGGGCCAGCTATAAGGCAGAGCATACAAATAGTACAACATATAAAGACACATTGCAGTTAGAAGTACAGAATGGGGGGGGGGGCAGCTAATGTTCTGAAATAATAAGGAAAATCAGTAGGTACTTTGGACTTACTTGTTTTGCAGACCTTTCCTCTGAAATAAAATAAACACTTGTAACCAGGAGTATGTGGGGTTTAAAAGACCACAAGTTATAGGAGAAAGGGTTTAGTAATACTAGAAAAACAGCAGAGCTCTCAAATAGTTGAAACAGCTTGCAAAGGGAGACTGCTGTTAGGAAGTACAGTATGGGCAGGGGGCAAGCTAACGTCTGTGATGGAGTGCTTTACTTAAAAATAGAAATTAAACAAGGGCTAGCAATTGATTTTGTCTGGAGGATAAAACATACTTTTTGTATATTTTGAAAATAACACTCATTCCAAGCTTGCCCGGTTCTGTTAAAGGGCAGTGCAGGCCAATAGATGGAACTTGGCTTGGTGGGGATCCAGGAAAAGTAGAATTAAAAGGAGAGGTTTAGGTATGAGCACTCCATCCAACGAGACAAGCAGCTACACCAAGAGGGGATTTTAAAAATGGCTCCTTCATTTCTATGCTTTCTGAACTGGACTTGTATGTCAAACCGTAAACAGTGTGTAGTGTCCAGACAAAAAGCTTTGCTGTTTCTTAATTGTATTTATTTAATTGTTAGTGGGTCGCGTGGTGTTTTTCTGTGCCCTTTTCACTTCTGTATTTTTAATTACTGCTTTAAACACATTGTTTCATGTATTAAGCTTGTCTGCCATTGTGTTGATTTTTTGGTTTAATGGAGGATTATTTATCTGTTGAGCCCTACTTGTATAGCTGCAAAGCTGCCTAGAAGACATTCTTGCCCATCTGTGTTTCTTACAGTAGCATAAAATTCTTTTAGGAGTGTGTTTAAGTTCTGTGGTATTAATAGTTTGTAAGTCGGGCATGGGCAAACTACGGCCCGGGGGCCACATGTGGCCCGTTAAACGTTTTGATTCGGCCCGCCAAACTTGAAAAAATTTAATAAATTAACCTTGTTAATGTTTTATTTCCCCTGCAATTCTGATGTTTCCTCACTAGATGGCGCACTCTAGATATATTGGCTTTGTTGAGGTGAAGCGTAGGCCTATTACTCCATGTTTGCACTTTACCCTTTGACCCACTGCCCCTCTATGAAGATGAGCGGACCCAAGAAAAGGAAAGTGGACAGAGAATGTCGAGTGTTCAATAAGGAGTGGACAACTAAATATTTTTTCACTGAACACCGATCATCTGCTGTTTGCCTGATATGCCAAGAAACTGTGGCGGTTTTTAAAGAGTATAATATTAGCCGTCACTTTGCCGCAAAGCACGCAAATTACGCTAGCAAGCTCTCAACAAAAGAACGGGAAGCTGCTGCTGAGAAGGTGGCAGCTAATTTGAATGCTCAGCAAAGTTTTTTTCACCGTCAAACTGCCATTCAAGAGTCAAGTACCAAGGCCAGTTTTATGCTTTCATTCAAAATAGCAAAGGCCAGCAAACCACTGTCTGAGGGCGAGTTTTTAAAAGAATGTATGGTAGAGACAGCAGGTATTTTGTGCCCGGAGATCAAAGACAAATTTGAGAAAATCAGTTTATCACGGCGGTCAGTGACTCGCCGTGTGGAACTAATAGATGAAGATATCACCAGCAGGTTAAACAAAAAGGCAAAGTCATTCACTTTTTATTCTTTAGCACTGGATGAAAGCAACAATGTCAAAGACACTGCTCAGCTCCTCATTTTTATCCGAGGAATCAACGAAACTTTTGAAATAACGGAGGAGTTTTTGACAATGGAGTCTCTGAAAGGACAAACACGGGGAGAGGAACTTGTTTGAACGGTTCTGCTGCCATCGAAAACATGAAGCTTCCCTGGAGTAAGCTTGTTAACGTCACCACAGATGGATCTCCGAATTTAACGGGAAAAAACGTTGGCCTGCTAAGGAGAATCCAGAATAAAGTGAAAGATGAAAACCCTGACCAGGATGTAATTTTCCTCCACTGCATCATCCACCAGGAATCTCTATGTAAATCGGTGTTACAGCTGAATCATGTTGTGAATCCTGTGGTGAAACTCATCAACTTCATACACGCACGGGGACTTCAGCACCGTCAGTTCATTGCGTTCCTGGAGGAAACTGATGCGGATCACCAGGACCTGCTTTATCACTCCCGTGTCCGCTGGTTGAGTTTGGGCAAAGTGTTTCAACGAGTGTGGGAGCTCAAAGAGGAGATTGGCGTGTTTTTGGAGCGGCAGGGGAAGACTGATGAATTTCCTGAGCTGAGCAACAATAGCTGGATGTGTGACTTTGCGTTTGCTATGGACGTATTTTCACACTTGAATGAGCTTAACGTGAAACTGCAGGGGAAGGAGCAGTTTGTGCATGACATGTACACAAACGTGAAAGCCTTCAAATCCAAGCTGGCTTTATTCTCCAGGCAGATTTTGAACAAGTCATTCACTTATTTTCCTAGACTAGCCACGCTGAAAGTGGCCGGAGCAAAAGTAAAGAAATACAGTGAGTCACTGGATGCACTGCACGGAGAATTCTGCTGTCGGTTTTTGGATTTCGACAAAATTGACAAGTCACTTCAATTGGTGGCCTTTCCTCTGCCACAAGACCCCGAAACAGCTCCAGAGGAGCTTCAGCTCGAACTGATCGACCTTCAGTCCGTCCCTGCCTTAAAAGAGAAGTTTAGCTCTCTGAAACTAAATGACTTCTATGCTAGACTCAATGATGCCGCGTTTCCAAATCTAAGGCGAAAAGCACAGATGATGTTGGCTTTGTTCGGCTCTACCTTCGTGTGTGAACAGACCTTCAGCGTCATGAACATCAACAAAGCCAGCCACAGATCCAAGTTAACAGACGTACACCTCAGATCCATCCTGAGAATCGCCACAACAAAACTAACTCCAGACTTTGATGCGCTGGCTAAAAAAGGAGACCAACAACACTGCTCCCATTAAAATGTGTGTGTCTCCGTGATACGCACGTTGTTAAAATAAACAGTGCGCGCAGATCAAATATAACGCTTCACAGACTGACATGCTGCAACTGTTTCGTCCTTGCACTGGTTGTTGTTGACTTTTGGCACCGGGGAAACAAATTGAATAAAAGGAACAGGACAAGTACATCTGCATCTCCTACCGTTTTTGAAAAAAAAGAGAGTCAGGAGGAGAGTGATGGTGATATCCTGAAGGATAACAGAACTTTCAGTGCTTTAAAATAAAATGGTCATTTATTTGATTTTCAGTGTTTAAAGACTCATTTTAAGTCAGAGATTTTATTGTAATGCTTTTCTTCATTTTCATTGGAAATTAAAGCACATGTTTTCTCCATATCCCAAGATGTGTATTTTTCCCCCAATGAGGTGATGTTTTCAAAGCATGCCATCTATCTGCTCCTGTTCCGGCCCCTTTGTCAAATGTTAGAACTCAATGTGGCCCACGAATCAAAAAGTTTGCCCACCCCTGTTGTAAGTCTATGTCATGTTGTTTTTGTTTTTGCCAGTCTTGACATGCATACATAGCCCACCTTCTTTGTTTTCTACTATTTTTCTCCTCTTTTTTTCTAGTTCTAGGTTTTATAGTTATTCTGATGTTATTTCTGTGTGCCATTTTGTTTTTTTTTGTTTTTTGCAGCTATACAGATTATTAATATATTCTTTGTTTCTATAGAGCTCTCTGTAGTGTTACCACTTCCTGTTGGTGTAGTTGAACAGTGCTGTTGCTGGTTAAAGGATTGTTGTCTTCTTGTGGTATTGTTCTAAAAATGTCTTCTATTTCTGAGTCGCTGATCAGGTTGAAGTTGATTGCCATATTTTCTTTTGTTTTAATTCACTGTATTGTAATGGCTTCCATTTTCTGTAGTGTGTTGTCATTTTATAAGGTATTGTGTTCTTTGCATAAGATGTACTGATTTAAGAACAGGACATTGTGGTTATGAAATTATTATTTTGTGTTTCTTCACTTTGTACCAAAATGTAAGTTTTGTTTGATTTGTAGGCTTGCATGGAATTACAGTCATTATATTTTGATTTGACAAGCTGGATATTTCTGTGTGCCCTGTTTGTTGTGAAACTCTGTTATAATGGGACTGTTTGCATGAGCCGTATCAACTAAGCAGTGCAGTTGCAACTTTGTTTTATAATAAACAGGGACTGGTAGATAAGTAAATCTTTTCATGGTCATTGCAGGACTTGTAAAATTACATTTCAGTGGCGTGATCTAGTTTATTTGTCTAGGAAAACTTTTCTGTGGTAAAGTTTTCTCCGGTCAACTGAAATGCTTATAGAAATGTAAGAAAAAGATCATGTGGAACAATTTGGAGAAGCAAACCATATTTGTAAAACAATGGCATTTTTTTCATGTAAAGCTTCTTCGTGCTGTATTTTAAAACCTGAATAAGCTTTATGTTAAAAAAGCGGTTGCTTGCTTTTTCAAATATACATAGGGTGTGTGAAGTGTTGCATGGTCCCTTGTTCATTTTTTTTCATATTTCTGCTCATCAGAGCCAAGGAAGGTACATTTTTTTATTTATTAAGTTATGTGGCATGTGTAGTCTGTTGTTGTAAGCAGGACTTGGTTTATCTACTGCCTATTATGGAAAAAAAATAGTGGCATCTTATATCTGACGGATAGTGTGCTAGTCAGTTACTAGGTTAAGACTCCATGAGGTATTTTTAGGCCTAGCCATACTTAGAAAAATATCAGATATTATGCGGAGGTGTTTAGAAATGCCAGGACTTCTTTTTATTGGTAATGTTTTGAATTACAATGAACACACTGATTAAATTCTCCAGTCGGCATGCACATGTTTGAAGTTTAATTACTTTATGTTATATAATGATGCTTACTTATATTCTGTCTGTTGTAACACTGAGCACATTCTGACATGTTAGTGATGCTGACGTTTTACTGTTTGTTGCATTCTTTTACTTTCAAGAATGTATTTAGATATCTGTTTTATTCGTTATAGTTCTCAAATGGATCTGGGTTGTGGCTTAAAGGGTCTGCTGTCTGCTGCACTTAATTAACATGGTTAAATTAAGAAAAAAACAAAGAAACAAATAAATGCATAAGGGTGTTGGAGACGGTGCATACTATTTTTTTATATCACTCAGCAGTAAAAATTCCAAATTTTCTGTTATCTTCAAAATATAATTTTGTATTTTCTGCGTCTCTTTTCACCCCTTTTTTTCCACACGGGTTGTACTACTGTTTTGTCCATTGTCACAATAATCGGCTACATTATTGGTTATCCTCTGAGATCGTACTTTATGAGAACTGTAATGCATGCGGCCAAAACCTATGTAGCTCTGCATCACAGGAAATGCAGATGTCTTATGGCTCATGGGTAGTTACTAGGAATGCAGTCCATTAAGGAGCCTAGCCCAAATTTCCAGTTACCCCAAAGCAGTGCCTGGTTAAGTGAGTTGCTGAGGGTCACACAGTAGTCAATTGAAAATGGGAAGATTCATACACTACAGGAAGCAATAGTTTTAGCCCTCTGTAGGAACTGCCAGTCATCCTTGAAGTAGAAAGTGTATTATGTTTACATGCTCCTTGTAAGGATATTGCAGTATCCGCACATTTGATTAATAATCCCGTGTCATGTATGTGCTGTATTTGTCATGCTTTTCATGCAAGTTAAACCGATGTTTTTGTACACCTCCCATTTTGTTAGCAAAGTGAAACAAATTGAGTTTACAATGCTGTTTAGGATGAGGCATTTTATGTTTCTTTGCCTATAGTAATAAACCTCACTGTTCTCTTCAGCATATGGTAATAGTCCTATTGTTACCTATTTCTCTCTCTGTGGTCTTTGCCATTGCCTACAGTGGTCTTTCCTATGATTTGTCAGAGGTTGTAGAAGGAAATCTTAATAGCTGGGATTCTCCAGAAATGAAAATGGCTTTCTGTGATGAGCTGTGTGTGTTATAAATTCCAGATGTCTCCCCAGAAACAGGAAAGGCTTTCATTTAAGTCATAGCCTGCTGTTTATGAAGCCTTGGGAACGGAGTCTACATTTCAGTAAATGAGCTCTTTCAGTTTCACTTAGATTTGCCATGGTACTAGGATGCCCTTTTAGAAGCTGTGTGTTAACAAAAGTGTTGCCGTTTGTTGTTGTTTACTTGAAATAGCACAATTTGGCATTGCTGAGCATTTGCCAGCTCCTTTTGAGGATTTAAAAACAGTCTTTCATTTATACATCACAACTACCATTCTGTGTGAGATTTTTGTCATCCAATTGACTGAGTAAACATTTTTTTGTTTAAGTCCAGACAGAGCTTTTCTTCTTTCATTAAACAGTTAATACATTTGTTTTCTGAGGTTAAAGTGGTTACAGAACTGAAGACGACTATTTTCTTGGCAGTGTTCTAGCTACTTCTCTTTCAGCGTCAAACAGAATTGATTCATTTTTGAATGTGTCTGTTTATAATTTCTACATACAAGACAAATTATGTCACAGTGGTGCAGAACAGGAACACTAACATATCTGATAGTGTATGATTGTTATATTTTATGAGGCTTTATATTTTATGAGGCTTTATAGAAAACGTTTAGTTTTATTTATGTATTGCATTATAGAATGTTTTATGGTGCACGCACATTTGCTTGTGAATTCTTGGATTAACAAGAAGCTTTAGCGACTTGTTCCAGGTCACGTAATAAGCATGGGAACAACGATGACATTGAAACTCTTGTTAAGCCTAGAAACGGAACACCATCACCAGAACTGGTGCCGGGTCTGCTGGGTTTGATTGCTAGAGAAGTTCCCAACAGATACTATCCCAGCTGGAGCTGACTGATGATATGTATTCAGATTCAGGCGCACTATCCAACATTTTTGCACTGGAGTGAAATTAGAGGTACTGCATGTAGAGATTGGGGACAGGGCCCAGCAAGGGAGGTGGTGTAGAGCTCCTCTGAAAAAGTATTTGCATTGAATTTTACATTACTTTATTGTACCATGGCTGTCTACTGTATAGCACCATTTGTGCAAAGGACACTGGTCTTCCTTTCTGAATCCATTTTAGATAGAATAAATCAGTGCACAATCCATTTCTTACAGACCCTTGCTGGCTGCAAAACTTGTATAACCCATAAATAAAAGAAAATGCTCATTGACTTAGTAACCAAAGTATAGGGCAGCATACTGCTTTGCAGGAGATCTCCATATGAGAGTAAATAGTCATATTTGTAATATGCCAGAGCTCAAGCAGTGATTTTGAAAATAGAATGCTGGCCTCCGTTTCAGTTGTACTTCGATGCTGTGGAACATGTTTATCCTTACAGATGGACCTCGAGGTGTCTAGCAGTACCTATTTTGGCATGTTTGCACTACAGAGAATATCAAAAAATATTCCAGCTTGGACAGTCTGCATAATTTTGTTTTGCATGAGGAGTGGCTGTAGCTTTGATACAGTTTAAAATTTGTAAACGTTCCTGTCATATGTGTTGAGAGCAGCATCCGTGAGTGCACCTAAAAGCATGAGATTGTAGGTGTTCAGTACAAAGGAGCTGTAATTTCAATATATGTGTGGTTTGCAACTCAGTTCTGGTATGTTACACTGACTTCTTTGTGAATTAAATTTTCAACAACCACATTCTGTATTAATGTGTTAACACAACGGTCTAATATTCTTTAGGGCATAGCACAGTTTATTGTAGTTTACATAAGATTCAACTCCCTGAAGTTGTAATATGGTTATGAACAAACCATAATTAACAGCAGTATGTTGATATACATCAATATGCAGTCAGCGGGTCTCTGACAATGTGATATTTGTTTAGCAGCAAACCACTAAAGTATTGAATGTTATGTACAGGGGCGCAGTGGTTTCTCATTAAATGCTGCTGGTTTGCAGTGCTTAGTTCTCCAATTTGGTTCCCATTTTGGGTGCAGTCTGTGTGGAGTGTGTGTTCCCTTCTTTTCATCAGAGATCTACCGTTGACACATTTGTGATTCTCCAGATTGCTGTGTTTTTTGTGTGTGTGTGTTGCAATGGGCTAGTGCTCTTTCTAAGTTTAGTTTCTTTGTCACATGCACACTGTTTATTAGACTAGTCCCTGCTTCCTTAATATACATGAGTTAGATAAAACAGGAATCGGAGAATGAATAAATGTGCCTGCAAGAAAGGAAAAGTGCATAAAGCAGCCATCTCTCTGAGGTACAGAGTGCTGACTGTGGCTCAGACATTCCAGGTGTGTGTAGGAACCCAGAAATTCTGGGACTGGCCAGGAAGGAAGTGGAATTATTTGGGTAAGTCTTCTTACCTCTTCCTGGGAGAGGAATGCATGCATCCTGTCATTGTAGCCCCACTGGAAAATGGAAACTCAGTGGGATGCCATGGGCTTACATAAGATGCAGGGGTGCATTGCAATGACATCACCTGCATGGACAAGAGTCATACCGTTCTGCTTATTACATGCGTGTGTTGCTCAGTCCTAATGAGAATGTTTTGGAAACCAAAAGCCAGAAGCCAACCTTGCCATTCAGGTTTAGGCCATCCTGAGTGTGTAGTTAAATCTGCAGACAGAGTGGCACTGAAGAGTAACTTGGAAGTTGCTGACCTTCAGCTCCAGTAAAACAACCTCCTAATCTGCTTCATACCTGTTTCTGGTACAGTTTACGTTGTGACTCCTCTTTGAGTGATGAATGTTTTCCCTATTAGACCTCTGGCAGCTTTGCATTTACCTTTAGTTGCATGCACTGCTTGTGTTTATAGTCACTTCATATCACAAAATGTGAATGCTAAGGTGTCGGGTGCTACCAGTATACACGACATCCAGGTAATAGTTTTTGGGACACTGTAAGTGTACGCGCACGCATGGGTGTGTATGTGTATTTGTACCAAAAGCTTTTGAAGTACATTCACTGCACAACTAACTAAATATGAAAATCAATAAATGTGCCGATCTGACTTATCATATCTAACCTTTCTTTTAGGTTAACTCAAATCTATGAGTGTGGCTGTCAGTTTGGGACTTTTGTTCCTATTAGGAGGAAAAACTTCAGTATTTGAAGATTTACATAGTTTTATGTGTTCATAATAAGTTAATAGGTTTTGGGGGGGGTATTGGTGATGTGTTTGGTTTTTTGTTTGAGGGATTTCAATAAAACAAAAAGCTTTGTAAGATGTGATATAGGTTGAAATGGATATGACAAGAAACAATGGTATACAAGTTCAACCTGTCAAACAGTGTATGCATGTAACAAAAAGCTGGAAGTAGACATTTAACAAAAAAGGTGGGAATAATACATTTTTAATGCAATGATGCTTTCTGTAATGTCTTTCAATGTCAATGATCTCACAGATAAATACAAAAGAGTAGTGAAATATATTAAAATGTACAGTGCAAATAGCTATGTTACAGGAGATGCACATAGAAAGTGAACATGTGAATTTGATAAAATTCTTCAGGATGGTTATTCAGTGGAATGCCTGTGACAAAGGAAAAGAGGAGTACATATATTAATTGCAAGATGAGCTCCAGTAGTGATAGAAGGGGATAAAAATATATTAATGGCAGATTTGTAGTGCTAAGGGGCTACTGGCAAGGGAGGAGGATTACACTGGCGTGTATTTATATTCTACCTAAAAGTGCTGTAATGGAGCTTAAGAAAACTCTTGGATAAATGATCAGTTTTCAGCAAGGAATATGGCTTATAGGTGGGGAATGTAATGTGATTTGCATCAGTGAAGATGTGTCTGGGGCCTAGAAAGGAAAGGTATAACAAAGGAGGGTAGATTTTTGGAGACATTTATGAAAATATTTGGCATAGAAGATGTGCATTCAGTAATAGAAGTTCAGAGTGAATTTACATATTATTCTCCAAAATGTAAAAATTGGACTAGGGTAGACAGAATTTACATTTCACAGGAACATGCATTTAATTGAAGGTTTTGATGCACACCCAATAACTATTTTGGGTCATTTGCCAATAATAACTAAAATAAAAACAGAGTTCTACATGAACTACAAAGTGACATGGCACCTCAGCTGTGTGCCTTGTTTAATCACAGCCACACCTCAGGCTTTGTCCCTACCGAATGGCGCACTGCTGCAGTCATCCCTCTCCACAAAGGAGGAGTGACTACAGACCCCAGGAATTATCACCCCATTAGCCTGTTGAGTCTGATATGCAAAGCTATGGAATGCATCATCATGGACCTAATAAACAAGGATATAGGGAATCTCCAAACTCTGGATCCTTCACAGTTTGGTTTTGTGAAGGGTAGCTCATGCCTGCTCAACTTGGTTGACTTCTTTGAGTCAGTCACCAGAGCTGTGGATGAAGGCAAGGTGCTTCATACAGCCTACCTTGATTTGGCCAAGGCTTTTGATACCATCCCCACTCAGGAATCATAGAAAAACTCGCTAAGTTAGGTATCAACCCCTATATCACTAGGTGGGTTGCAAACTGGCTCACAGATAGAACCCACAGTGTGAAAGTAGCTGACTCCAAATCAGACTGCCAACAAGTCATGAGTGGAGTCCCACAGGGTTCGGTCCTGGGTCCTCTCCCGTTTGGCCAACATGAAGGGACTCTGGCTGACAAAGTTTGCAGAAGATTGCAAGTTGGGAGCTATTATTAACTCCCCAAGTGATGTTGACATCCTACCAATGACTGTTGTCAGAATCATGGCCTTAAGCTCAATCCCAGGAAATGTGTCGTCATCCCCCTTGAGAACAACCCATTTCCCTTGGATTACCACATTGATTGTAGTCCACTGAACACAGAAGACATTGTAAGACATCTGGGAACACAGGTTTACAGCAACCTCTCTCTTGACCACCACATTGCCACTTTGGTCAGAAAGTCCTTCTATGTTGCACATCTCATTACTAAGGGTTTTGCGTCCAGGAAGAAAGAGGTCAGTGTCTCCCTTTACTTTTCCCTAATTAGACCAATCATCGAGTACAATGCCCCATTTGTTATGTACCTCACTAGACACCTGCAACAACTGGAGAGGCTGCAAATGTACCTCACAAAAAGGATCCCAGGCCTTAAACACTTGTCCTATATGGACAGACTCAAAAACTTCAACTATTTTCTGTCTCATATCGTCTACTTAGAGCCAGTCTCTACTTGACTTACAAAGCCATGTCTGACCCAGCTCTGTTAGAAATGCTATATCTAAAGAAATCCCAATCCATCCACACCACACGCTCCAGAGTTCTCAACCTCATTACCACAATTAACAGAACATGCTGGAGGGACAGGTTCATATCCCAGAAGACTGCCCATGCTATGGAATATACTTCCCATATATGTCAAGCAGAGCACCTCACTGGCCCTCTTCAAGAGAAATCTTGATGAGTGGATGGGAAATCGAAAATTCCCCCCGGGGATCACTTCAGTGGCTCTACTTGACAGAGGCACTAGGAACTAAGGTCGGGTGGCACAATGCCAGGGTAATCCTATGGGCTAGGCTTGTAAAAGCTCCAGGGCCATTAGCCTAGTACACACCTATGAACCTATGAAATAAAAATGGGACACTGGCACTTTCCTACCTATCTGTTGAAAAGACAGAAATTTATGGAATGGATAGTGGAGATTATTCAGGCGCTATTTGAGAGGATCGAAATTTCTTCTGAAAATCTTGCTAGAGTGGGATAAATTTAAGGTGGAGATTAAAATAGGGTGGAAATAAAAGAAAGGGAGCTATGGTTAAGAAGTAACAAGAATTATTTAGAGGGACTGAGAAATGTTTAAGTATTGTAGAGTGGGGGGGATCTCACAGAACAAGAAGAGGATCAACTGCAGAATGCTAAGCAGAAAATAACACATTGCCTCAGTAAAGCACTAAAACTTTTAACACAACGACAGGCAACAGAAAGTAGAAAGGGCTGTCACCAAGCTTAGAGAGCCTGTAACAACGAAGCTAACGGGACCCTGTAGAGGTATTAGAAGTATTTCAGAAATGCTAGGAAAGTCTGTATAAAGCAGAGAAATGTGGAACTCAAGAAAAGATGCAAATGGAAATATTTATGGAAGAATTAAATATGCCAAGGTTAGAGGTAGAGGAGGCTAAATTACTAACCGTTAGGATAGGAGGAGATGAGATACAAATTATAATGTGTAACCAATCTACAGGAAAGTCCCCAGGATAGATGGTTCTTCTGTGGAAGTTTGGAAGCTAGAAGGGAAAAAACTGATAAAGATCTGGAAGGTTTTGTTTAATAGTATTTTAAGAGGAGGAGAAGCACCAACATTCTGGAAGAAAGCAGTGGTGGCTGTAATACCTAAAGAGGATATAGATCCATCAGATCCAGCTTCATACAGGCCCATTCAATCCTAAACTATGATTATAAAGTGTTTATGTCTGTAATGCCTAAAAGAATGGCAAATGTGATGCCAAAATTGATAAATATGGATCAGTGTGGTTTTGTGGTGGGGAGGCAAACATTTGACAACATTAATAGAACACTGATGATCCAGAGGGAAGCAGAATGTAAGAAAATACCCCAGTTGTTGGTGGGCCTTGATGCAGAGAAAGCATTTGACAGAGTAAGCTGGGACTTTCTGAGCAGGGCAGTGGAAGAATTTGCATTTCCTGAAAAATTATAAGGTTTGTTAAGAAGATGTATGAGGGATCGGAGGCAAAAATTAAAATGGGTGGGGTCCTGTTTGATAATTTTTGCTTGAGCAGAGGAACCAGACAGGGGTGTTCTCCCTCACCTTTTTTATTTGCATTATGTTTAAAACCACTGACATAGAAAATATGGGACTCAGAAATTCAAGGATATAATTGGTATGATAGTCAAGAAAAGCTGGCTCTATTTGCAGATGATATAATTTTATACCTTACGAAACTAAAAAGAGACATTACAGTGTGTGGAATATTTTGAGACAATTTCATATCTTTTTGTGATACGAAATTAATGAAGCTAAAACAAAGGCAATAACAGTAAATTATGTACCCACACACAAATTGGTTCAGCAATATGCATTTTTATGGAACATGATAAATTAAAGTACTTATGAGTATGGATTAAAAATGATTCTGGTGCGACAGCAAAGGATATGTGGGAAGAGACTAAACAAAAGATAATACAAAAACTGATAAAATGGAAGCTTTGTTACATGTTTACGGATAGTAACATACACGCAGTCAAACTGTTTTTAGTCCCTTTAGTCTTATGTACAGGTCTGGCATATTTTTAACAACCAGCAGAGAAGTTGTGGGTAGCAGTTAATAAAGAGCTGAAAGACATTTTCTGGGAGTCAAGTGAGATAAGATGATTCTTGCAGTAGCACACGGCAGATTGGGATTACCCGATTTGATATGAGCCAGTTAAGGCTCATATCATAGCACAAGAATAAAACTATAAGTCAAAGTGGAAAGGGATGATGTTGAAATGGGGGGGGGTGGCTCAAGAAACAAGGAGAGACTGGGATTTTGGATGAAGGCCTTTAAGGAGAATAACAATAATTACACAGAATATTATATGCATAAAGTAACAGAAAGTATTCTATGAACTAAACCAACGTGTGAATGAAGAAAGGAGATTCTGCCATTGGGGATGCCTGTAATTAGGCATACAGACAGTAGGCAAGAGGGGGCTGCAATTTATTGGAGAAAACAGGCAAAGTAACCGAAGTATTGGGAGCAAATAACTGGAGCAGGAAAGGTTATAGAATGGTAAGAGGGCAAGAATTTATTTGGACTACAGGTTAGAAACTGCCTTCCCTATAAAGGATTGATATTAGAATATAGGCAAAGAGAAAGAAATGGAGGCGTCCTAAATGAAATGCCAGCACTGGTAGAGTTATTAGTAAACTCTAGAACAGAAGTTGCCATTAATAAAGGAATAATTAGTAGAAATATTGCACAATATCTCTAAGAATCGGTCACAGGAGGTTAGTCTCCCAAATATACAACGAAATCTAGAAGATTTAGGATTTTTGCTTGGAAATGTTTACATAGATATTTTTGTAACCCAAGTAGACTACAGAGAATTTTTCCTCAGGTAGACAACAAATGTTGGAAGTGAGACTGGGAAGAAAGAGGTACTTGGGAACATATTTTCTGAGTGTGTCATGGGTTGATGGAGTTTAAGGATTCCCTGCGGGATGCACTATCAGAGATGCTGGGTGGACAGATTGGTGTGACGTGGGAGATGATTTTTCTGAGCTGTGATACAGAATCAGAATTACCTAGAGATTGTAAGGCCTTGCTATATCTAATTATGGTGGCTGTCAAAAAAAAGCAATTACTAGAAAATGGAAATCAAACTCCTAAACCATCTGTATTAGAAGCGGTGGATATAGTAACAGAGATAAAACAACTAGAATTGAGATCTTTAGAAAAGGGTAGGAGTAAACTACATTGGAAAACAATGGGAACTGCGGAAACAATATATACAGAAGAGGAATGAGGTTTAAAAAAAGCATCACTTAAATGAGCATGTAATGTTTGACTGAAAATAATTGGGTAGATTGTAAGTGATGTATAATGTTTGGAATTGGGAGTGCTTCAGTAAGGTTTGTGATGTAAAGTGCTTGCAGCTAGGATTGTGTTGGTGTGGTTTGTTTCCAATTATATAAATGTATGACCGCTTATGTCATAAGTGATGGTTTAAGAAAGATGTTTCTTGTTTAAAAAAGGGCAGGAATTGAATAATTTATGTATTGATGCTTAGGTTATATGATTTATAGCAATATATGTGAAGCGTAATGTTTAATGTTAATTTGTTAACATAGTTTGATTACTTTTGTGTAAATGTAAATTTGCCTGTGTCACAAGTGGTAGTTCAATAAATGTGTTTAAAATAATAAAAAAAAAAAAAAAAGAAAATTGATAAATGTACTTTGAAAAATATTCAGATGCACTCATCTACATTCACTGTCGACCAGAGGAGATATTTTTCATTATAGCTGTATCAGTGTCACATGTGTGCTTGGTCTCCATTGCACAGTTAACCTTTCTCAGGCAGGAGAAGAAAATTCTTTCCATCAGACTCGTGACTTGCAGGTGTGTCTGCCTGTGTAAGGGCTGCCACCACTTTGATCATATTAAGCAAATGCAGAATGCAAAAACTGAACACGAATATGTGAGATTCATACTTCTCAACTCCAGATTTTCACAAAATGCCCAAATTTTTACCTCATATTTTTGGTCTGTTCCCAATAAAATTTGTGGTTTTCTGGCAAATTACTGAGGATAGGCATCACTAAATAAAGACACACATTTGAGTTTGACTTTATATCCTTCAGAAAATGCATGCTGGCACAAAAAACTGTTGTTCTACCAGCTAGCTTTGTTCCAGCTGAGTGGAGGAAGCCACTATCATCCCTTTGCACAAAGGTGGCGCTTCCATGGATCCGGGAAGTTATAGATCCATCAGCCTAACTAGCCTGATCTGCAAGGCCATGAAACAAATTATCATGGACCTCATTAACAAAGACATTGGCAACCTCCAAAGATTTGATCCCACACAGTTTGGCTTCATCAAGGGGAGGTCATGTCTGTTAAATTTGGTAGACTTTTTTGAGACAGTCACCAAAGCCATGGATGAGGGGAAGACAGTGCACATCGCCTCCCTTTACTTGGCCAATGCCTTCAACGCTATTCCCCACTCAGGCATAATAGATAAACTCTCTCAACTAGGCATTAATCCATATGTTACCAGATGAGTAACAAACTGGCTCACTGATGGAACCCACCTAGTCAAAATAGGGGAAGTCCCCTCAAGCAGTAGACCTGTAACAAGCAGCATACCCCAGGGTTTGATCTTGGGGCCTTTGTTGTTTGGGATTTACTTTTCTGAGGTGCAGGCCAAAACCAGTGGGCTATGGCTGACCAAGTTTACAGATGACTGCAAGCTGGGCACTGTCATCCGTTCCCCTAGTGATGTGGACATCCTCCAAGAGGGTCTCACCCAAACAAATGACAGGTGCCAGAAACATGGCCTCAAGCTGTATACCAGAAAATGCATCATCATCTCTTTTGGGGAGAGTGACGTCCCTACAAATTATATAAGTCCAAAGAAGAGTGCAAACAGCCAAAAAGAACTCCCAATACTTCCGATACTTCTGTCAAAAGGCTTTAATGACACAGTACGAACAAAAACATTAACGCTTTTCAAACACTGATACTCCCATGCGTTTTCATCCAAAACAAATGGACTTCCTCAGACAACACTTTAAAATTAATTAACCATTTATATACTGGCATTCATTATCATGTTGACCAATTAATCTTGGAATAACACTTTCAAATATGCGAATCAGCCATGATCTCAGCCTCATGAATATTAATTAAAATCCCTATTACACTGTGTACATGTATTAAAAACTTTAACCACATCAATGAATCATACATAAAAATTAGTAAATAAATATATCACAATTTCATAAATACAGTTAAATAGTTAATAAAAATATAAATTATTTATTTACAAAAGTACATGTGCTTATGTTAAAATCTACTAAATGAATCTAGTTTATTACACCCTCTACTGTTAAAAAACATATACTGCATCTATATTTTATTTGCTTTAATCTTCAATAAAGAGACTAAAAAATCATTTAAACCTGGCTTTTTTCCTGCCTCAAGGTATACCTGCCACCACAATTCTTTACTTTCCAGAATCTCTTCCCATATACCTCCCTGACGTCTCTTTTAACTTGTTGGAGAACAAAAATGAAATTTACAACCTACACAATCCCTGCTATGTTTAAAGAGTGCATTTGTCTCTTTTTTCTTTTGAATATTATAGGCATGTTCATACATTCTTTTCTTTAACTCTCTTTCAGTTTTTCCTACGTAGTAGGACGGACACTTATCACAGGTTGCCAAATAAACCACTCCTTTTGTATCGCAGTTATAGTAACCATTACTTTTAATTAAAATGTTTCTACTTACTAAAAAGATTTCACTCTTATCACTAACATAGGAACATTGGTTACACCGCCCACATCTAAAGGTTCCTACTTTTTTAATATTATTCTTATATGTTGTACTTTTCTTCTTTTTCTCCAACATATTCTTTAGACTTCTAGAGTTTCTATAAATTATTTTAGGTTTAATGTTATTAATTTCCTCTATATCAGTCAGGGCTGCGAATTTATCCCATTCTTTTTGTAATATATTTCCCAAGTTAAAATTCTGTATATTATATTCCACAATTAAATTTCTTTGAAACTGTTCTTCCATAATTCTCAGTTTATTGTGTTCTTCTCGGAATGTCTTAAATTCATTCATTTCTATCATTTCTATAATGGGTTTAAATCTCTCTGCCCTGCCTATTTCCACTTCTCTTCTTATGTTGGTCACAAAATTCTTAGGGTAACCTCTTTCTGTGAACATTTTCTCCAGTTTATTGCACTTCTTTTCAAAATCATTACTTAGACTAGTCATTCTCGATCCCCTCACGAATTGTCCCTTTACTATGTTTCTTTTAACGTGTAGGGGATGAGCACTGTCGAAATGTAAATAAGAGTTGCAATAGGTGTCCTTTCTATACACCCTAGATACAAAATTTTGTTGTTCTTCATTCTTAACTATTTCTATATCTAAATATTGCAACACCTCCAAACTGATATTATAAGTAAATTTGAGAAAGTTGGTAGTGTGACTCATATATTGCATAAATTCTGTAAACTTTTCCTGCCCCCCAGTCCAAAAAATGACTATGTCGTCAAGAAATCTTCTGTACAAAAGCCATTCCTTACTAAATTCAGAATTCAACACAAATTTTTCTTCCCATTTGGACAACACTATGTTGGCGTATGTGGGTGCACACGCTGCCCCCATGGACACTCCTGCTTTCTGCTGGAAATATTCTCCATCAAATAATAAAAAATTGTATCTTAATATAGTGTCCATAAGGGCTACTGAAAGTATTTTCTCATCCTGTGTCATAGTATTGTCCTGGAATATACATTCTTCAAACATTTCCATACCACTATTATGTGGTATGCTGGAAAATAAATCCACAATATCTATGGTGATAAAGAGAAGATCCTCTTTAAAATAATCAGTGGAAAGTTGTTTTAAAAAATCCCACGAGTCTTTTAAAATAGTCTTATTTGTCCATATATGTTTTGTTGTAATGTCAACATATTTCGCTAGAGGTGTTGTTTTTGACCCTTCAGCTGTAACTATGGGTCTCAAGGGTGGGTCTAACCAATTTTTATGGACTTTCGGGATTCCAAACATTGTAGCTATTCTAGGTTTAACTACAGTGAGAAATTTATATAGTTCAAGATTTATTACACCTTCAAACATGTAATCTTTTAACATGTTGTCTATGCGTTGGTAGGCTAAATTTACCTCATTCCTTGAAACAACTGTATACTTCTGTTTGTCCCTAAGAATCATATTCATCTTTCCTTCATAAATAATATTGTCCATTATTACAATCCCCCCACCCTTGTCTGGCTTCATTACTCTAATAGAAGCATTATTCATTAATTCTACTAATGCCTCTTTCTCCCCCTTCTTCAAATTATTATTATATCTATATTTATTCTTAGTTTGTGTGAGTCTGATCTCTTCTTCCAGAATTTTTTCAAAATTCCTTAACTGTGGTAATAAGGTAATAACGGTAGATTGTAAGTAGATTTCCTTCTCAATCCTATTCTATTGTTTCCATTCTCTTTGCCATTTTTCGAAGCTAAAATACTTAAATTAATTTTCCTTATAAATAGCTTTGTATCTAAAATCATGGTGGCTGTGTCACCCTTATTACAGGGTATAAACTTGAATCCCTTACTAAGTAGGTTAAAATGGTTTTCGTTTATACTAAAATTGCCATAATTATAAATAGAAAAATCTTTATAGGTGTGTTTGACATAATCAATATTAATGTCATCCACATCCGACACAGTAGTTATGGCAGAGGGGCTGTTAATTAAAACCTCCCCCTCCCCCCCTCATAGAAAAATTTCCCTTTTTGTTTTGAGGCCTATATTCTTCATCTGTTTCCCTTTCTAGTGGGGGGAACTCCTGCTCATATTGATAATCATTTCTATGATCTTTGTTAGTGGTATCAAATTTGTTCCATTTTCTGTTATTACCATTTGTATCCCACTTAGAAACAATAGGTTTGGGATAATTATTGCCAGTTTCATATTCTAAAATGTCCCTATTTAATTTACCTAACTTCCGTTGCATGACTTGCTTACATTTTTCATCAATATCTTGCCTAATTTTGTAGTATTTATTCCTTTCCTCTCTTATTCCATGTATTAAGTCATCCTTGATGCAAACATGCAGCTCATCTATCTCTTTACCTAAACATGCTAACTTCCTTTCATTTTCTTCAATTATTAATTTAACAATATCTAACCCACACTGGTTAAAAACATTTAATAAGCTAGTGTGGAAAATAGATCCAAGTAAAACATTATTTGGATACTTGCATATTCGTAGTCCTTTAGGGACAATTTCTTTTTTTCATACATTCTCTCAAATATGCATTCTCTATGTTTAAAATTTTAAACTTAGTCATTAAAACTTTTAATTTGTCAAGTTTAACAAGATAGGGCTCCCCTTCCATATGTTTTGAGCCCACACGAGCGTCCATACCAAACACAAAGTCTTTCTTTAACCAGTCAGCAGTGGTAATACTATTGGAAAAAACAGTACCTGTGCTTGAACCAAACGAAGTCGGCTTCTTAGGTCGAGCCCCTGCATCTCCATGGGGCTCACTCCTTACCTCAGCCCCTTCGGATTCAGCACCAAAAATGTTTGGAGTTTGAAGTGGATTGAAGTTGGTTCCTATATCACAAGAAAAGTCGCCGGCGTCGTCCTCCTCGCCCATAAGCTCCCTTTTCCTTTTGCTTTTACTATTGTGGAACTGTGACCCTTCGGTTCCGTTTTCCACTCCACTTAATCTTGTTTGACTCACGAACAGTTTGTGGCAGAGAGGCGTTAACAAGTCTATGAGTTCCGTGAGTTGGCCAATCAGTTTCCTCGATTGGCCAAGCTCTTCCTGCCCATCCGAACTCATGACGCTCCGCTCTAAGTGAAGAGTTCTTACTTGACCCAGGCACAGTAACCAAGTAAAGAAACACTGAAAAGCACTCAAAAAAACCAAATAAGTCCAAAGAAGAGTGCAAACAGCCAAAAAGAACTCCCAATACTTCCGATACTTCTGTCAAAAGGCTTTAATGACACAGTACGAACAAAAACATTAACGCTTTTCAAACACTGATACTCCCATGCGTTTTCATCCAAAACAAATGGACTTCCTCAGACAACACTTTAAAATTAATTAACCATTTATATACTGGCATTCATTATCATGTTGACCAATTAATCTTGGAATAACACTTTCAAATATGCGAATCAGCCATGATCTCAGCCTCATGAATATTAATTAAAATCCCTATTACACTGTGTACATGTATTAAAAACTTTAACCACATCAATGAATCATACATAAAAATTAGTAAATAAATATATCACAATTTCATAAATACAGTTAAATAGTTAATAAAAATATAAATTATTTATTTACAAAAGTACATGTGCTTATGTTAAAATCTACTAAATGAATCTAGTTTATTACACCCTCTACTGTTAAAAAACATATACTGCATCTATATTTTGTCCCTACAAATTATCACATTAATAACAACGTCCTAAGCACTCATTCAGTCGTGGGGGATTTGGGCACCCAGGTTGATGGCAACCGGACTTTTGACCACCGTGTTGCTTCCATTGTATGGAAAACTTTCTACATGGCCCACCTCATATGTAATGGTATCTCATCCAGGGGCAAGGAGATCATAACATCCCCGCATTCTTACCTTATAAAGGCAATTATTGAGTACAATGCCCCTTTCGGCATGTACCTCAGAAAGCATAGTGCAGCAGCTGAAGAGACCACAAAGGTTCCTCACCAGGAGAATCCAGGGCCTCAAACATCTACCATACACAGATAGGCTAAAAGCCCTATCCTCCTACTCAGTTTCATGCAGACTACTCAGTAGTGACCTCTGTCTGGCATGCAAGGTGATCTCTGACCCCGCCTTGATGGGACTGCTGCATATCCACAAGTCAAGCTCCACTTGAGTAACCCACACACTGTGCCTCAACCTGGTCTGTAACATCAATAGGACTTGTTGGTGGGACAGATTTGTGTCCCAGAAACTCCCCCATCTGTCAAAACGACTCCCTCTCTACGTCAAGCAGAGTACCTCTTTAACTCTTTTTAAATGCAACCTGGATAACTGGATGGGAAACAGAAAATAAATGCCTGGGATTCCACCCATGTCCCTGCTGGACAGGGGCATCGGGTGCTGACTTGTCGAAACATGGACTAAACTCTTGGCTAGGCTTATAAGGGCATCAAGGCTAATAACCTAGTAACTTCCTATGATCCTATGAACTTTCTAAGTTTATAAGAGCAATATTTAAAATCTGTACCTGTTTTTGGCCTTTGTCCTGTCCACCCCCCACCCCCAGTTATTTCATGCTTTCTCCAGACATTTTGTGCTAAGAGCTTGAGAGAGATGGCGAGATTAAAGGGATTTGTATGGAGTGTGTATATTTTCATTGGAAATTGTGGCTTTATAAATGCAGCTGTGGTGTTGCATTTTTATTTTGATTTCCTTGAAACTGCCATTGCGCGTTATGCCATCCTGAGCGCACACTTTCCCATGCCCCTGTTGCCTTTGGATGTTGGCAGGTGTATACCTTCTGTTATTTGCTGCTGTGCTGTAATGCAGCTCATAGACAAAAGTCCTTCTTATGTACCGGTTACCTTGACCTTAGATGACTCTCTTTTGCCTTTACCATCCTTGCCCGTTCATTATGTTTAGACCATTTTATTGTAACCTTTCCCCTTATCTGTTACAGTTGGTATTGCCATATTTCTACCAAATGAATTCTCAAATACATTCTTATTTTTTCTATATTTTTAGCTGCCTTGTTACCTCTGTACCTGCATAACCACATGTATATTTAATTGGAAGCATTTCCTGATCTTTTTTTGAAATGACACATCCGTAACAGATGATGTTTTGTATCACTGTCTGTTATGCATTAAATAAAGAATAGGTAACTAAGTAAGTAAACATGAACCAGGCATTTACTGGTGTCTTCAGATTCACACACAGACTGCAATGCACTTAAAAATGTCACTGTCATCAGTATAAACCCAGATTCCTCCCCCCATAATTTAAGATGTGTAGAAGATTGATGTCTGTAATGGGCGTATGGCTACAGGGATGCAAATGCAGATATTTCTCCAAATGACTGCAGAATAGATTTGAGGTAGCAGTGCATTGTGTGTGTGTGTGTCTGTGTGTGTGTGTGTGTGTGTGTGTGTGTGCGCGCAGAAACAGGGATGCTGCTCTTCCTGTGTACAGTTAGATAAAATTTAAGTAAAGCATTTGTAATCATTTTGGTTTGTGGACAGCTAGAAGACTGAACAGAACACAAAACTGAAGGCACATGGGATGAGAATGAGTAGAGATGAGACAGTTGATCAGAGGAAGCTGAAAGTTGTGTTAGAAAGGAAAAATAGTAGAGACCAGATTAACAGATTCAGGTATCTGAGAGGAGTGGTTGAGGAGATGGGAAGTCTTAATCAGGAGGTCAAAGGTAGAGTCAAGGGGACTGCAGCCAGCAAACAAAGTGTCAGGGGTAGTGTATGACACAGGAATGCCAAAGAAGCTGAGAAGTAAGGCATAGAAAACAGTGGTGTGACCAGTAGTCCTGTATAGTACAGAAATTTGGGCAGTGAAGGCAGAGCGGTTGAGGAAGCTAGAGGTGATGGAGATGAGGTGCCTGAGATGTGCAGTAGGTTGCAAACTGTGAGACAGATGAAGACAATGAGGACATCAGAACAGAAGCCAAAGTAGCAGAAAAGGTCAGAGAACAGACTGTGGTGGTTTGGGCAGAGGGACAGTCTAGTGAAGAAGAGATGTATGGATTGTGTGAGTGAGCACCTGTGACAGTCAGGCATGAGTGCTGAAGAGGTAGGAGAGTGGCACTGAATCACGAGAGAGAGAGACACTTTGTTACAATCCAACCCCATGCTGATGATAATGGAATCCCCACAGTAATGGAAGTGTTACAATGTCATTTACACTGGAATACCCCCAGTAATGGAAGTGTTACAATGTAATTTACACTGGAATACCCCCAGTAATGGAAGTGTTACAATGTCATTTACACTGGAATACCCCCAGTAATGGAAATGTTACAATGTCATTTACACTGGAATACCCCCAGTAATGAAAATGTTACAATGTCATTTACACTGGAATCCCCCCAGTAATGGAAATGTTACAATGTCATTTACACTTCCATTTCTTTAAAATGTACTCTCTGAGATGCTTTATTGATGTGCTTTATTGTCACACTTGCCCGAATTGAATCATGTTTGCTGTCTTTATCCTCCTAACCATTCAGCCCATTTGCTCATACATTGTCCATCACTGAGCTGGTGAGTGACCAGGAAGGACCATCACTGAGACTGCAGTCAGGGGTGGTTTGAAGGTTTTCTTGTTTTGTCTTCATCACTTCTGGAATGCATCCAGTGAAGCATGGGGGATGAAAGGGGGTAGTACAATGGTCTGACAGTAAAAGATGCCCTGTCACCTTCTCAAAGGGCATCCCTCACAAGCAACCCTACCCCACCCCTTGAAGTATGAGCAGTGATCTACCTCGTCTCCAGCAGGGAGTTCACACCACCCTGTTGGTCTTTGAGATGTGCAGACCCCTACTTACCCCCATGTTGCCCCATTTGCTCCTCCACCTCCCCATCACACTCTTCCAGTGCCAGAGCTCCTAACTGAACCCCAGTCTTCTAGACTACTGTTGGGGCTCTAAGTCTCAGTGCCACAGACCTTGACTCCAAATAGAATACTTTTAATATAGCTAGTGTACAAAAAATTAACTTCAGATTAAAGTGATTTTGTAAAACTCGCTGGAATATGTAATGTCTGAGGGTAAGAAGATGAAAACATTATTTTTAATATAAAAGGAAACTTTAATGATTGAATTTCAGTAAATATGCGTTTTAGTTTTTATTTCTTGTCATAGTTTTATTTGTTTGGTATTTTTCATGTCAGTCAAGAAGTTTGTGCACCGTATCCTTCCTGTCCCATGTTTATGCTTTAGTTCTGGTATCCTTTTCAAAGTGTTTAGCAGTATGTATTCATCTATAAATACATTTCTAGTAAAAACATCAGCGAGCATTTTTCATTTCTTAAAAATAATTGCAAATAATATTCATGACACATACCTTAGCTATAATATATTGGTGCCTAAATCATTTGTCCTGTTAATCCTTAAGTTCCTAAAAGATGCACCAGATAAGTAACAACCTCATAGTACCTGTGGACATCTGGATATTCACAAATCATGTGACGATAGGTCACCAAGGGCTGATAGCACCACATCCATTTGCCAGATGGTTGCACTCTTGTAACTTTGAGGATGACTGCTGGGTTTGCTATTTTCTAAACAGTTTAATCGTTGTGAAAACTGAAGCTAGTGTTTTTCTTAAACCTCAGTCCTCCTATTCAGGACTGTGAACACTTTGAGCGGAGCAGTGAGTCAGGTGATAGCTCTTTGGTGTATATTTGTGTAAGAACATTGTGGTATAGAACTTAGTCTGCATTTGACTGCCATATCATGCTATGCTCCATTGATGACCAAAATAGCCATTTTGTTATGACCAAGTGATGATTTAGGTGGGATGGGCAACAGAGCTGTTTCCAAAAAAAAAAGTTCTTATCTGGAAATGTTGGCAAATACCGATGCCAAAATCTTCCACATTTTCCTAGAGGTGTACATATGGGCGAAAGATCTATGCGCATCAACACAGCAAAACGCACCTGCATGCATCCACTTGATCCAGAACAAGGCTGTTTGTCCACCTTGACAGCTGGTGAATTTCAGATGCACCTTGCTAAACCTTCTGAGTCAGGTTTATCTTGCTTTACTGTTGTCATTTAGTGACTTGTCCCCATCTAAAGTCCATTGGATGAATACAGCATTGGGACTGACCAATAAAGGTAAGCATGTCATTCTGTGCCACCATGGGGGAAAAAAAAAAAAAAAAAACAGGTAACCTTGTTTAACACCTGCAAGTTTGAAAATTCAGACCCTAACCTCCTGTCCATGTTAACACAGAAAAACTTTAGCTGTACTCTCCTATGGAGATTTTAAGTCCCATAGTACATTACCGAGCAACTTCTGAAACTTGTCTGGCCATACAGATATGCTGTCTGGAGCAGATTACAAAATAAAAAGAGGATCTTTAGTGTAACAGTATAATATCTGAAAATGTATTTATTCAGATGAGTTGTGAAGAGCCAACTCGGCATAACCCCTTTTCAGCAGATTCCTAGGAAGAAAAGGTCCAGCAGATAAAACATCGGTCAGCATATACAAGATTAAAATATACGCAAAAAGCATTGCAGTCTAACAATAGTTAATAAATATGTAAGAGTACATCTGATGTATGTTGTAAACTGTTTGAGTAGCAGCTCTGCTCTTAGCCTGGCTTAGAAGGAAATTTGGCCAAAACATTTACCAGAACAGAAGAGAAATGTTTTTTTTTTCATGTATGTTTTCAAAGAAAAGGAAACACTCCTGTTTCCATGCAGTGAGGTGACCCCCATTTTCATTATACAGTTTATTCAAAATGGACTTGTAAAGTAATAGCAATGTTAGGGCATAAAATGATACACATTAATGTTTAGGCCATGTTGAATGCTGAACTAGAGGAAAATGCAGAAATAATTGCTGTGTGCGCATGAATGTCTGGTTCAGTTTAATTATCTGTGATTTATTACTATTTAACTAGAGATCTAGCATCCTAGTAAATATTTGCAGAGACCTAGTAATTTAGGATTGTTTTGAGCGAATCGGTCATCTGGTTGATAGAATTGTCTGTAAATGAGTTGGGCTGCCATAGAGGTATGTTACTTTGAACTTGCATTCTGACCATCACTGGATCTTAGTTTATGTTGTTTAGAGATCAGGGGCCTCAAGGTCCCATACAGGACAGCATGGTCCAAGACCTGCAGTCGTTTCTGGTACCCACTTTGGCAAGGAGAATGTCATCTTTTCTGTGCAGGTCATCTTCTCCATGGGTGCACAGGAGGGTCATCAAAAGGAAGCTTGTGGACTCCCCTATGGAGCCTGCAGTGGCTGATGTATTTGTCCGTGAGGCAGTCACTGATTTTACAATGTTCCTGTTTTTGACCCCAAAGATGGTGAAGTCCTGGAGATAATTAAGCAGAAAGGGGTAGGGGTTATCAACTCACCCAGTGTCCTTCCCACAGTGAATATTATAGAAGTTTTTTATGTCCTACCCCTGTCTCCCTGGATGATCTCATCCATGGCTAATATAGTTAGTCTCCCTCATAAAACCAGTTAGGTGATGCCTGATATGGTTGCTCCAGTTCTGAAAAAAAAAACGATCATGTACTATGTTGTTACAGGATTCTAGTTTTTGGTTGGAGAAAAACATGGATCATATAATGTGCTTTACCACGATTATAGTTTTTTGTTAGAGACTCTTAAAGAAGATACCTTTGTGTCCCTAATGGCACTTTAACTGCCCCCATTCCCCAGACAGTGCACTTTAAATGCCCCTCATATCCCAAACAGTGGAGTTCATCCACCAGAAAAGGAACCTTGGTGGCTCAAAAACTGCAAATACCTTCCACAGCTATAAACCCTATGAAAATTATTATGATTATTAGCGACTTTTGCAGATGCAGAGACCTTCTTGATCTGCTACTGCAGCCTATTGTAGAACTACATCAGACGAGGGCTGTTTTGCATTTTAGAAAAGGTGTATTGCAGTGAGAGTTTTACTCTCTATTCTTCATGTGTATCTTGATCTCAGGTCCATATATAGCAAGTCTGTGGAAAGAAGCATGCGTGCAAGTTACTTTAGTGTCCTCAGATTAACTAAGTGAGGCATGACAGTCATCTGTAATGTCTGATACTGCAGCTCTGACCTTCTGTGGCACTGTAAGCTACTGTAACAGCAGTGGTCATCATATTCAAAACACTAACGGACAGGGACTTCATTTTGTTTGTATACGTTCATCCAGTGACCATTCAATATTCTAGATCATTTTTTTCAGAGATTTGCTTAGGAAACTCTACCATATGTGTCACATACTTTATGGCCCAAAGAGGAAAACTAGAGGATATGTAAATGAGCTTTTCTAAGTTGTAAATCAGTTGTAGATCAGCAGCAACCCCGAAACCTTGTCCTTCTACTAATAGCGTAGAACACCAAAGTTAATGACAGCTGTATGAAGCTTGTAATACTCAGAAGTTAACTTAAAGGGAATTTTATAACCTCTATTTCCTTCCCCTCATCTGTCAGATGACCTAAATTTAGCCAAAACAGAGCCCTTAAACCTCTTAAAAAAAAATCCTTCCAGGAAGTCCCATCAGACCAAAAATGTTTAGATATTACTCCAGGGTCATTTTGGTGTTGAAAAGGACAAAGGACTTCAAAATCATCTTAGACTTGAGCAGGGCCTAGATGCATTTGCCCCGAAACAAAATATTCTGAATAGTTTCAGTACAGATGGTCCATCCTTGCCTTGTAGAAGAAAATTTGATGTGATCTTCAGACCTCCAGGATGCCTATCTTCACATAAAAAAATCAACCAGTGATCCAGAAAGTGTCTAAGGTTCAAGGGTGGAGCCAGTTGCTCTTGGTTATAGACTCGTATATCTGGCCTTGGTTTAGACACAAAGGCTTCAACAAATGCCTGCCTGCAGTCGCAGTGTGCTTGCATCCTTATGATGCTAAATTATCCCAATACTTGAACAACTGGCTGCTAGCTGTCCCATCCTTTACTCAGCCAGTGTCAGTGAGGGGCACAATGATTGGATTGGTCCAATCCCTGGCAGTAGCTTAATGTTGTCGAATCTCAGCTGCAACCTTCTCAGTGTCTGACATTTTGAGATATTTGCCTGCTTTTAATTACAAGAGCCAGGTTAGCGATTTATATTATATTTTCTTATTTTAACCCATAGTTTGAAAAATTTCTCCTTTTGTTTGCAAATATTTTAAGTTCTAATGATACAAGTGAAAAAATACAGCATGTAATTGATTACTATATCAAAAAAAATTTTAAACTACAGTATTTTATACTGGAAAATCAGCCTTTGCATAAGGTGTGCATTCTTTTCTTCTGAAAACACGGCCTTGTTCTGGGATGAAAGTACCCACCAATGAGTAGATCTAGCCATGTATAAAAAAACGCATGTTCTGGAAGGTTCTTAGATAAAGTAACTGTTCATACAGCCACTGTATCACATACTTTGCTTTAATTCTGAAAACTCCAAGTTCCATTAGAAATTACGCAGCTATGTTAAAGTGCACATCTTGGTACTGAAGTGCAGGATATGTGATTTAATTTTGGTAGGGCTTTCGGGAAAAGGAGATGTCAAAGTACAGACTGTTTTGGTGTGACTTAAATGAGGCTTTTCTGCAGTGGGAGGTGTGTTCATAGGAGTCTGATGCCACTGCACTGCCCAGTAATCATGGAGTCTCAATCCTTATCATTGGCAACAGTGGGGAACGTACACCCTGGGAGGATGACAAGTACACACACAGTAAAGTGAAATTTCCCTTAAGAGCACACGGAGACCACAGTCAGTCTGGGGCTGGTGCTTCCCTCTTTCTCCAGATCTCCAGTAAGACTCCCCACTGGCACAGCTATATATCTGAGATCTCAGCTGAGTGACCAAGCTAAGACCTCCAGCACCCTCTCTGTCCAACCAGTGCTTCGTGTCCCTGCTCAAGTAGCTGACACACACTTTGGGATTTGATTTATACACAAACACGGGCACACACCTGGAAAGGCTGACACAGGATTACTAGTTATGCCCACATCTGCTCAGACTATAAGGTAGTTTTCACTGCCACCAGCCAGCCAGCTCCTTATCAGTTACTTTATGGCCCTTAACAAAGGGTGTCCAATCATACTGTGTAATGTTACTGTTAATCCAAATGGTAGTTTCACCAAAAGACAAGGCTATTAGGAGTGGCCTGTACAGTGTCACCAAATAGATATGCAAGTACTCTTAGAGCTTAAATATCTCTAAACAAACCAGCCACAATTGAAAGGTTTAACTATATTTAATAATACATAATAAAAGAACAGCACAATACGAAATATGTATTCAGAGTGCCTTCAGAGTTAAAAATCACAGGAAATAATTAAAACAACATTGCAGGACAGTCTCAAGTAAATACAGAAATCATCTAAACTAATCTTTACTATATTCCTAACTGTATCTAAGAGAAATTACTTTAGCCTAGTTAAACTTACTTGCAGCAAGGCAAGTGCAGAGGTGGTGAGTGGATGTTCTAGTTAGGTCAAAGATAAAATACAAAATGCCCCATTTCTCTCTCTCTCTCTCTCTCTCTCTGAGTTCTTAAATTAATGTTGAATATTACTGCTGGGATATTTGCCGCATGACATCACTTTTGGTCACCTGGCTTCAGTTCCCAAGCCAAACCCCCATTGTTAGAAACTGGTGGAAGTCGAAAAATAATTTACATTCCTCCACGTGAAAAGACAATGCAAAAAAACTTCTAGTTTTAGACATTGTGTCTGCTACAAACTGAGAGATAACATATTTTGTTTATGCCCCAGCTATAAAGTAACTTAACCTCAACTATCCCTAAGTTTTGCAAGTTAATCTTCTATGTTCCAGTAGGATACACTGTATCTTTGAAGCTCATTACTGTACAAACCCTGTTCAATGCATACTTTTGTATCAGCAGTTTAATATACACATAACATACAGTTCTAATACATATAATTTATTTACAAAATTCCAGCTAGCTGGGCTGGCAGTATTTCCCTTTGTCACAAAGGTTACTAGGCTAGCAGCCCTAGAACCTTTACAAGCCTGGCCTTGTTAATCCAAGTATCCCCATGTTAATCCCAAGTATCCCCATTTGTTCTTTTTTGGGTAGTTCGCAGAATGATTTTATGAACAGATGGGATCTGTGATCAAGACCAGCTACCCCTGCCCATGGGGGTAATGGATGCCACCCCAGGGGCGAATTTCCTGTCTCCCATCCAGTTGTTTAGGTTGCGTTTGAATAGGGTCAGTGAGGAGCTCTGTTTTTATGTGAATGGAGAGTCGATTCCAGAGAAGCGTCAGTCTCTAGATTCATATCTGTCTCTCCAGCATGTTCTGTTAATGTCACAAGCTAGGTTGATATCCCTAGAGCGAGTGAATCTTGAGCTATTTGACTTGTGGATTCTATTTCCATTAGGGAAGGGTTGGAGATTGTAGGCCAGGCACAAGTCACCTCTCAGCAGCCTTAAGATGCAGAGTAAAGTGACAGAGTTTTCAGCCTGTCTACGTAGGTTATGGTTTGGAATCCCTGTATTTTTTTTTTAGTGAGAAACCTCTGAGGTGTCCCTAGCTGCTGCAGGTGTCTGATGAGGTACATGCAAAAATGTGCATCATACTCTATTAGCGGTCTGCTAAGAGTTGAATACAGTTGAGTTGTACATACCGTGACCTGAGTGCTATGCTTTTGCTTATGAGGTGCACTATGTAGAAGGCTTTCCTTACCAATGTGGAAACTCAGTGGTCAAAGTTCAGACTGCTATTAACCAGTGTTCCCAAGTCTCACTCCACTGGGTTGGAACTCAGGGGAATGCTGTCAGTATTGTAATTTGTAGGGAATTCTGTTTTGCCAAAGGGATAATACAGCATTTTTTTGTATCTAGTTTTAGACCATAGCTTTGGCACCAGTCATTTGTTTGTGTTAGATCTCCTTGTAATATGTTGACATCGTTGGGGGGACTCGATTGCTACCAGTTTTCCATCATCGGCGCACTTGGTGAGTCAAAGGCCATACACTTTGGCCTGGACGTCTGAGAAATAGATGCCAAACAGTAAGGGGTCCAACACAAATCCCTGTGGTACTCCACTGGTGACCAGCCTGCTGGTGTTGGTGGAGTCACCATTTTTGACAGTGTATGTTGTATCTGTGAGCCAATTGGCTACCCATCTAGTAATGTAAGGGTTAATCCCAATCTGAGAGAGTTACTCAATGATGCCAGAGCCAGGAATTGTGTTGAATGCCTTGGTAAGGTTGAGATAGGCTGTGTGCCTCGTCATACCTTTGTCCATGGCTTTGGTGATGTTCTCATAGCAGTCTACCAGGTTTAATTAGCATAACCTACCCTTAACAAAGCCAGACTGGGTTGCGTCCAGCATTTGGAGGTCTCCTGTGTCTTTGTTGATAAGGTACATGATAATTCTTTCCATGGCTTTGCAGATGAGGCTAGTTAGGCATATAGGTCTGTAGTTCCCAGGGACAGTTTGATGGCCCCACTTTGTACAGGGGGGTTACTGTTGCTCCTCTGCATTCTGCAGGAACATAGCCAGTTCTCAAGCTATGATTAGAGAGAATGCCAAATGGGTCCACTAGGCCTTATAGGTAGGTACTAGGCTATTGGCCCTGAGGCCTATATAATCCTAGCCAAAAAAGTTTCCTGGCTTTCACCACCCAAGAAAGTTATTTTCTGTGCCCATGTCTAGGAGAGCCACAGAAGTGATCCCCAGGGTGAATTTCTTATTTCCCATCCAGTTATTGAGATTTTTCTTAAAGATGGCTTATGTAGAGCTTTGCTTGACATGAATGGGTAGTGTGTTCCATAGCATGGGAAGTCTATGGGACAGGAATCTATCCCATCAGCATGTTTTGTTTATTGTGGTAGCAAGGTTTAGGTCCCTGGAGCGTGTGGCTCAGAGGGATTGGGGTTTAAGTGTAGCATTTTCAGAAGATCTGGGTTTGACATGGCTTTGTATGTTAGGCAGAGGGTGCCTCTGCGTAGGCGATAAGCGACGGAGTAAAGCTGGAGTTTTTTTAGAGAGTCTGCGTATGCCATCTGTTTGAGGCTGGTAATCTTCTTAGTGAGGTATTTCTGTGGCCTTTCTAGTTGCTGGATGTGTCTTGCGAGGTACATGCCAAACGGGGCGTTGAACTCGTAATGGGTCTGATGAGGGATGAGTAGAGAAGAACAATGACCTCTTTTTTTCTGGAGGTGAACCCCTTTGTGATGAGGTGTGCCACGTAGAAGGATTTCCGGACTACTGTGGCAATGTGATTATTAAAGGAGAGACTACTGTCCACCTGTGTCCCAAGGTCTCTTATCACACTTTTGGTGATTAGAAGGCTACCGCCTACATGGTAGTTCATGGGTACAGTGTTTTTCCCAAAGGGGATGACAATGCACTTCTTGGCATTGAGCTTGAGGCCATAACTTCAACACCAGGCATCAGTCTCAGTGAGGCCCCTTTGTAGAATGTCCACATCATTAGGCGATTCTGTTATGGCTCTTAGTTTGCAGTCATCTGTGAACTTCATTAGCCAAAAGACCTGTTGTATTAGCCTGGACTTCTGACAAGTTGATGCTAAAAAGGAGAGGACCCAGGACTGAGCCCTGTGGTACTCCACTTGTCATTGGTCTGAAGCTGGATTCGGCTACTTTCACTGTGTGAGTTCGGTCAGTGAGCCAGTTGCCAACCCATCTTGTGACATAGGGATTTATGCCCAGTCTAGTGAGTTTATCTATAATTCCAGAGTGGGGGATAGAGTGGTAAGCCTTGGCGAGGTCAGGATGGGCTGTGTGCACCACCTTACCCTCGTCCACGGCTCTGGTGACTGCTTCAAAGAAGTCAGTCAGGTTTAGGAGACATGACCTACCTTTTACAAACCCAAACTGAGTGGGGTCCAGAGTTTGGAGGTTACCTATGTCCTTGTTTATAAGCTCCAAGATGATGCATTCCAAGCTCATCAGGCTAATGGGGCGGTAGTTCCCAGGGTCCGTTGTGGCACCCCCTTTGTGAAGTGGGATATCTGCCACTGTGTGCCATTCAGTAGGTACAAAGCCTGAAGTGAGGCTATGATTCAACATGGTACTTAGGTGGGGTGCCAGTTCATTTCATGCTGAACACAGCCTGGGATGTTGTCAGGCCCCATGGATACTGTGTTCTTGGCTTTGGAGAGTTTAGTCTTTACTTGTGCAGCTGTGATTACTGGGGCTTTGCATTCTTCCAGTATAGTGATGGGCCCTTAGGTTCAGTGCAAACTTCACCCCCCAATCTGCCAGGATGTTGGCAAAATCAGTTGATTCTGTATATCTAGTGCCATTGTGCTGTAGCTCAGAGCAGATCTGAGTGTCACCATTGAGATTCTTGAGATAGCTGTAGAATGCTTTATGGTTGTCTTTAGAATCAGTGGCGATCTTGTTTTAGATTGTTTAGTAAACAACCTGGGATATTATCTAGTCCCACTGAGGCCATGTTTTTGGCCTTGGCGAGTGCAGAGATGACCTGTTCTCTAGAGGTACTAGGCAGAGGACTGGTGTCAGGTCTACTTTGGGATATCTAGGTGGGGATAAAGAGGTGATCTGTCAGCTGGCAGGTTGGTGATAACTTCCGGTGTAGTATGAGTAGTCTCATCTACAACCAGTTCAATACATAACTGGGCATTCCCTTTTAGACTTTGGATGTAGTTAAAGAATGCCTGAAAAATAAATGAATCAAGGTGCTGCTTACTGTGATGGATCCAAAGTCTTCTTAAGACACTAAAGGTCTTGCTGGCTGGATTCTTAAGAAAACAGTCTAGTTATAATTGCATTTACAGTCTGTTGCCCACAGAAACTTGCAGAATGCACACTGATGCAGCACCAAACTCTGTCACTTTAAAAGCAGTAACTAATAAATAACTTTTTATAACAAATCACACAAGCTACCGTTACAGCTTCACGTACTGTGCTACTTTACTTCTCAAACAGCATGGATGATGTGAGAGATACAATATTACCTCAGAACAAGTGTGCTCCTACACAAATACCTCTAACAATTTTATCTGCTATAGTCTCTAGTGTTTTTACATCCTGTTTTTCTCCTTGGTATTCTGTTTTGGTCTTTATATGAAAACATCTGTTTGCTGGTGTTTGCAGAAAAATATGTTTTCATCCTGTAGAGAAACAATACTGATGTTGTCTTTTTAAGGAAACATCTTTGTGGGAAACACGTACAACTGCCGAAGTTTTGGAGGGTGGCCTAATGGTTAAGGTGTTTGCCTTAGAAACACAAGGTGCAGGGTTTGAGTCTCACAAGGGATAATTGGCTAGGTTTAAAATGGCTCGCAAGGGCAGTTAGCTTAGTACTAATCTATGAACCTATGAACTTGATAAAGCATAACCATTCAAAGTTCCTTGCTTAACAATGTCATATGATAGAAACACATACAGATTGTTTTCCTGTTGTCCCTTCTTTAAGGAAGCAGGTTAGCTTTCTTGCTGATAATGTGAAATGCATACATCCTGTTTTTTTACATTTTTGCTAAGAGGTCAGTTCTCTTGCTGCCAATGTAAAATACATACGTTCTTGCTGATTTTGTAGGAAAACATGTCCATTAAGCAAATTCCTTATTTTCCAAGCCACAGTCATTTAGTATGGATGCTAATCACATATTACTAAACTCTATTTCTACATTTAAGCAAGCTTTATTTCATACCTTATTTATGTTGCATATTTGTAGCAGAATTGCTTTCAACCTTAATACATTGTTGAATATAAAATTACCTCTTTTTTTACCATACTAACAAAACACTTTATACTGATTTTCTTTTGATACAACAAGTCAAAATGCAATTTTACACAAGCAATACCAGAACTGAGTGTATAATTTAGTTTAACAACTTTTTTCTTGCAGTCCATTCTGTGAAAATATTTCACCAGTTATGGGCTGTGTTTGCTTTAGTTTTAACCTGATTATTTTGTTCTCTTGCAAACATAGCACCCACTTTATGACTTACAACTTTTTTATTAACTCTTTGCAACTGTTGTATTAATTGTTTACATTTATTAATCATCTTATACCAAAAGATTAGAAATGGACTAATATATATAAGAGACAAGAACTATGTGCTACTGCAAGCATTTATGCACTGCTGAAAATATACAGTTTCACTGTAATTTCAACCACAACATTGTGGTCATATTTTTGAACTGCCCATAAACTTTAATTGACAGTGAAATGAACTAAAGAATGCTGTTTACATATTAGTCCATTAGCTGTACGAGTACAATATTTTAATATCATTTTCCTATAACTGGGGTAACCAATACTGGTATGGATAAAATGGTGGTCCAAAAACCAGTAATAAAACTACAACTTAAAACCAGTGATAATATTACAATTAGTGATAAAATTACAACTTGATAAATTACTTTTTAACTTGTTACTTTACAGTGTGTCCTATACAGTATGTATCTACACAGGCTATTTGCTACTCATGCATTTTAATCTAGTATTAGACATTTTACACTGATTTTTTTTGCATTTGCAGATACAAAGACTGCAAAGTACAATTAGTCTAATCTACAAATTTAGTAACATTAACATCAAGCAAAATCTTGGAAAATGTTCATGTCTATTTAGAATATCTAGTGGAGTTGGCACCAGAGGCTTTTTGCATACCAACATTGTCTTGCCAAAAACATATTAAAAAATAGTGACCAGTCTTACTCATTTTTTTTTACATATTTTTACTCTGTCTTGTATAGTTTTAATAAAGCAATGTTAAACCATCTCTTGTATAGCTTTACAGTTTAACAGGTTATAAATACAATTTAATACTAAGCAATGCAATAATAAAAATACAATTTAACACTAAACAATACAATGATAACTAGCACGATAGTTATTACCAACTTGTAAAATATCTTATCCTGTCAGGTTTAATCTGTTTACCAGTATTTTTAATGCACTAATACCTGTTTTCCCCTCCCTCCTAAAAGAGCACTCTTAAGAGGGAATGAGATATTATTTTTCCTGTAGCTCATGTCCACCTTTCTTGGAGAATTTCTGGCACTGAAACTTTCCTGCACTGCAGGCTCAATCTGGATTCAGACGTTTGAGAAACGCTACTGCTACAAGCTGTATAAACTGGAGTATTTCTGTTTAGGATTTACACATGTACAAATGTTAGGTACTGCAATTTGACTGAAGTGCCCCTCTACAGGCCTTACCACTCCCTCTGTTTTTGAATGCAGGCTAAGCTCACCATTGAAAAATTAATTATCAAGGTGCTGCGTACTGTGATGGATCCGAAGTCTTCTTAAGACATTAAGGACTTGCTGGCTGGATTCTGCTGAAAACAAAGTCTAGTTATAATTGCATTTGCAGTCTGTTGCTCACAGAAACTTGCAGAATGTACACTGATGCAGCACCAAACTCTGTCACTTTAAAAATACTAACTAATAAATAACTTTTTAATAACAAATCACACAGATTACCATTACAGCTTTGGGTACCATGCTACTTTACTTCTCAAACAGCATGGATTATGTGAGAGATACAATATTACCTCAGAACAAGTGTGTTCCTACACAAATACCTCTGACAATTTTATCTGCTATAGTCTCTTTATAGTGTTTTTGCATCCTGTTTTTCTCCTTGGTATTCTGTTTTGGTCTTTGTATGAAAACATCTGTTTGCTGGTTTTTGCAAAAAATATGTTTTCATCCTGTAGAGAAACAATACTGATATTGCCTTTTAAGGAAACATCTTTGTGGGAAACGCGTACAACTGCTGACTTGATAAAGCATATCCATTCAAAGTTCCTTGCTTAACAATGTCATATGATAGAAACACGTACAGATTGCTTTCCTGTTGTCCCTTCTTTAAGAAAGCAGGTTAGCTTTCTTGCTGCCAATGTGAAATGCATACATCCTGTTTTTTGCATTTTTGCTAAGTCTGTAAGAGGTCAGCTGTCTTGCTGACAATGTAAAATGCATACATTCTTGCTAATTTTGTAGGAAAACATGTCCATTAAGCAAATTCCTTATTTTTCAAGCCACAGTCATTTAGTATGGATGCTAATCACATATTACTAAACTCTGTTTCTACATTTAAGCAAGCTTTATTTTATACCTTGTTTGTGTTGCGTATTTGTAGAAGAATTACTTTTAACCTTAATACATTGTTGAGCATACTCTTACAATGCCTTATGATTATCTTTGGCTAGGGATGTGATTTTAGTTTCATAATTTGCTTTAGAAGACTTTATAAGATTTCTGATTTTCTTGTTTAAGCTTAGGAGGGAACTCTTCCTCTGCCGAGTGATATCCCTCTTGCTTTGAACAACAATTTCTTCCTCTTGTTATATAATCTGTATATACCTGAAGTCCACTGTGGTGTCTTGTTTTTATGGGAAGACCTGGTTTTGATCCGGTCAGGTTCAGCAGAGTTTATGCAGTTGGTTAAGTCTTTGTACAGGCATTTGTATACACTTCTGTATAGTGACTATTGGTGCCTGCAGTTGTGGGTGTTACGATGCTTTTTTATACCATCACTTAGTACTCTGTACTTATCTTTGGTGAAGTTTTTTTACAATTTTTGAACTTGTAAGAGTGTCAGTTCCAGTAGATACTTCAAATGAGACTGATTTATGGTCTGGCCTAACCAGGGCGGGCATCACGCATGGGGCAGTACAGTGACCACCATGTTGGTCAGTATTATGTGCAGAACATTAGATCCCTTAGTGAGGTGCAGACTTTCTGTTCCAGAGCATTTGTATTAATGGCCAGGAACTTCTGGGCAAGCGTGTTTTTGCTCATGTATGTCCCCCGTCTATGGAAGGATAGTTGAAATCTCCCATGACTAAGGTGTTGGGTTGCATGACGAGGGATTCTGATAAACTGAGGTAGGCCGTGTGCTCATCCTGGTTCATGCTGGGGGATCTATAGCTAGCAATGTGGTGGTGTGGTACTTTCCCAATAGTTAGTTGGACGTGGAATAGTTTGAGAGTCAGGCAGTTTGACCTGTCTCGAAGTGCATTTGGTTTTCATGAAGATGGATACACCTCCACCTTTGTTTCCTTTATGCCCATTTTGAGGTCTGAACATGTGGAAGGCATTGTAGCCTTGCATGGATGGGGTGCTGTCAGTGGCCTTGAACCATGTCTCAGTAACTGCACAGATGTCAGCATCCTCCAAGGTGAGGAGTGCTTCCAGGGAGTGCAGTGTCTTGTTTAAGCTCCTAGCATTAAACAGCACAACCCTGAGTTTGTCTCTAATAGATTTTGCTACAATGGAAAATTTGCTGTTTTGACATTGCGTAAAAAAGGCACTATGAGGGAGGCAAGGGCCTTTGCCAGTATCTGAAAGCCTAGGGGCTGACAGGTGATCACCTCTAGCAAAGCAGCTCTGTCTGCCTGCCATATTCTTCCAGGATTACAAATACAGGATCCCCATAGATTGACACCAGAAGCTGAGCCAATTGTTTAAGTCAATCATTTTTTGTTTATATTGTGTCATCATCCTGAGTGAGGGTAGGATACTGCTTAGGGCTTGGGACATACCTGTCTGGGACACATAATCACAGAGTTCCATCATGTCTCTCTTCATATAGTTCAGAGAGGTACATTTCAAGTCATTCACTCCAACATGGACTATGACAGAGTTATAACTGTACTTGTTGAAGGATTTGAGTACATGCGTAATTTGTCAGATCCTGGCAGCTAGCTGACTGTGACCCTCACCTTGTCCAGTCTGGTGAGGGGACATCTGTGTGTAAGTGAGAGAAGTTGCTGTAACTGGCCAGTTGGCGCTGTCAAACTACATGGCCATCTTTTGGACTGCAAGCTGGCCACCATTAACCCTGCTGAGGAACAGCTGTCCTTTCACTAATCTGCTGCTTTGCTACAAAGTTTTTTAAAAAAGTGTTTTTTCCAGTATAAACAGAAGGGGAAAGAAACTATGCGTGCAACTTAAATGAAAATATTTTGGGGAGTTTGGCTAAGATCGACTGTAGTGTGTACTGAGTTTCTCAACCAGTTTGAAGCAAACACATTCATTTTCTGCATCAAAGTAAACAAGCGTAGAAGTCAGAACAGAGAACATTGTCTCATTCTACAGGAACTGCACGTGAACTGCATATGTGGCATACGTATATAATTGTGTCTACTTCAGTTTGTCAAATACGTTTTTGTAGAAGCCTTTATCCATTGAACACTAATTTAAAGAAAAATTTTCCCGGGGGGGAAAAACATCTGGCCAGACTAATGAGCATCACAAAATTCACAAAATTTAAACCAACCCAGGTGTTGGGCTGCACCCCCCCCCCCCCCCACACACACACACACACACCAGCCCTAACTAAATATGCCAATTCCAAGATTGAACTACAGTGGGGAAAAGGCCAAATTCCAGATGATGGCCAATCTTTTTATTTCCCCTAGGAAAAATTTTGCTTAAATGAATGTTTGCTGGATTAAGGCTTCGACCAATAGGGTTTGACAAATGTGTTTTTCGCAAAGTGAAGTGCACCCATATATAATGTGTGTGTGTATGTGTATGTGTGTGTATATATATATATATATATATATATATATATATATATGGATCTAGGACGTTTGATCGAGAGATCAAACGTCCAAATCCATAACCACTGAACACACACTAACGAAAGCGCTTTAACCGAAAGAGCGCTTTCGTTAAAGCGTGTCAATAAAAAAAAAAAAAACACTACATTTACGTTGTTCAGGGGGGGGCTGTGCCCCCCACACCTCCCCTACTTTAGTATTCTCCCTCCGAAACTGCACTACAGTGGGGAAAAGGGAATTTTCCCTTATCCGCATCATAGTACAGCCTCTGCAACAGGCATACTTACATGAAAGTGCTTCTTCGGTGAAAAGCACTTTCACGTAAGTATGCTGGCGTGTAATGGATTAGGACGTTTGATCTCTCTATCAAACATCCTCAGTCCATATCTATCTATCTATATATATATATATATATATATATATATATATATATATATATATATATATATATAGATAGATATAGATATATAGATATATAGATATATGAAAATACATTTTATATATATATATATATAATATAGAGAGAGAGAGAGAGATGGTAGAGGCTAGTTTCCTGTTATAGCGTCACCCTTTGCATTTCTTTTTCTTTGAATTTAATTGCTGATATTTGCTAGAGTGACAGCCTTCTTATCCTTGTATAATTATACTTAGAATATTGTGGAGGTGCAGTGCATATCTTTTCCCTAGGAAGTAATACTTTCTGTTAATGCAGTAAAGTGCTTCCAGAGCAGCAACACCGTGCCTGATGCAGGGCATTTTTTTTTCTTTGTAGGAAACTGTAAGAATGAACAACAAGAGAAAAATGATGATGCTGACTTAACTGTAGTCATTTATGTTACAGAGAACGTTCCAGTAATTGTATCCCTTCCAGCCTGTCCAGAGGCTGCACTAAAAGGTGAATAGATGGCCCTCATAAATTAGTCACAACTAGCATGTTGCCATCTCTGTATGTGGCATTTGACTCCTCTGGCTGAACATTTTCCTTGCTGCTTCTCTTGTGAACAACTAAATCATGTAAGGCAGTGTTGTATAGCTAAATGTATTCTAATTAAAACAGAAAACTGCATGTCGGTCTGGGTTTTAAGCTTTGCTGAGTCTGAGATACTGTCATGCATTTATTCTGTTAACACAGTTCGTGCTTGCATTTGGTTAGTGCCTTTTTCCTGGGCTGACCTCTGAGCTTTAGTCGGATTTCTTGACCTTGTCAGACTCGTACTGTCTGCTGTAGGAGGGGAAAACCTCTGGGACTATAGACTACAGCTAATTAGCACCTTGTAGAGTTAATCCTCCGTGCTATAACACTGTCTACATCTCATTTAGAAAAAAAGCAGGCTGGCTTAGGGTAGGTTGAAAGTATTCCAACTCATTTAGATAATTTTCTTCTAAGGATGGTGTTACGTAAATTGGCAAAATGATTTGTTGTCATTAATAGCTTAAGTCTAAGGATTTCGCAGTGCACACCACATTTAGTGCAGTGTTTGGGTTTCGATACAGACTGCCTTTGGTCTTGAGTGTTGAATGTTAGTGTGAAAAGCCAATGTTATTTTGCAGGTGGTGATTACATTGCCTCACTGTTATTTCTTTGAGGGCTCTAAGATGCCTTTCTACTATACAAAGTTTTAATTTAACATACTCGTCATGTACACATGCACACACACACACACACACACACACACACACACACACACACACACACACACACACACACACTTATAATCAAGTCACATTCATGGCCCTTACCTGCGATCAGCATAATTATTCTTTCACCCTGTCAGTCAGCCTTTTTCATGGTGTGAATTACTGGGAACACAGTAATACCCACATTTAATGAGACCATACCTGTAGCGAAGCGCTTGCAATGTGTATGGCAGAATATTTGATGACTTAATATTTTAGCAGCCTTTTCGTCTGTGTTCATAAAAGACTGTCTGCATGGTTCATAGTTGTGGAAGGTAAAGGCAGACAGATAATCAGGACTGAATGTCAAGACCTGGGGCTGGGGGTGCAAAATACTACAGTCTGGAAGATCTGAATCAGAAATGGTAGAATGGAGAGAAGCAAAGATAAGAAAATCAGCTGTGAATAATTAACATCCCTGTAGAACAAGTGAGGAGAAGAAAGGCAGCAATGTGCATCAAGAGGAAATAAAAAGGTAGACAGAGCAAAAGGGTAGTTTCATAATTTAAGGATGAAAGATGATTAATGTTGCTTTAAGTATGAAGAGGTCATGAGAAGTACAGGAATGTTAGTCAGGAAGGTCAAGGCAAGTCTGAAGGGACAGCTAATGGTAGGAATCTGATGTTGGAGTAGGTGTGTCTCCAGCAACAGAAGTAAATGAAGGAAGGCCCAAAACAGATCTTCAAGCACTGCATAACAAGGTGCCAGTGTTCTGAGTACATTTCTTTGCTTCCATCTCTGTAATGTGGATAGGAAGTGTATGGGCTTCAGAGACCATGTGGGATAGGGTAATGGTAAGAGGAAACGTGTGCGGAAAGCCGATAGTTTGTCTGCTGTCCGTTTTCTGTCCGCATAGAATTGCTCTGACTGCCAGCATTCTTCAGGGGCACCCTCTTCCCTGGTTCAAAACATCCAGAGTTCCTTCCAAGACTGCAGACACATCCAGTGAGCTCTGGAAGTTGGAATGGACTTTGAGCTTCCTTTCACTGAAGTCGCAATAGTACAGACTGCTACAACAGCGATGTAATCGAACATCTATTGTTACGGTAAGTTCTTATACTGTTGTGCTTTGCAGTATGTGGCTTTGTTCCAGGGAGAGTGCAGAGAGCGCTGAGGAAGGTCCCAAAAATTGGATGACCAAGTTCCCAAACATTTGTTTGGTTTTAACCAGATTTTACCGTAAAGAAATTATAACAACCACGTTATGGTTAAAAAAGCACATATTCTGCACTTGTTAATCATATCTATCCCATTGGTCACTTATTGAGAGACCAAAAAATATAAAATAATCAAACCTAATATGATAAAGGGAAGTGAGAACATAGGTAAATCTTGGATCATTAGGGCATGTTTGTCCTTCCATTTGCCCATTACCACATAGCCTTAATATTAAGTTGAATCAATTTTTTTTGTACCTAACGTGTTTTACTGTTTGGCTTTCAATGGTCTAATTCTGAATCTGTGACAATATTAAATTCATATACTACAATCATAGCAATAATTGTGCCTAATACCAGAAAAGCAGTGGAGAAAAAATGTGATGACTCTAAGTTTGAACCATACACATATAGCCTAGCATTGGTTTACTTTGTAGGATACTGCACTCTAGAAATAACCATCTTTCCTCTTTGTAAGACATTTGTACCATTAATCAAAGCTCTCCTTTTGTTTGGGTTAATACCCCCTCCCCCATTTTAAGATATCTGTACATATGCTCAGATACTGTTCCGGGAGGTAGTGAAGGCACATCTCTGCTGTCTTTTAGGTATTTTCATCTCCAGTAGAAACATTGATTATGCAAAATAAAGTAGCTGATGGTTTTGTGTTTGCCAAGTTCTGTATATCCAGGCTGCCAAGAGGTGTTTCCATTTCTCCATGTTTCCTAGGTTCATCTCCCAAGGATTGCGAGGTGCTTCGCCTGTAAGTACCGGGACCGGTTCCACCACATAGGGAGTCTTTCTGTGATGAGCATATTCCTCCATGGGTGATAGATCTATCTCGTACGAGGTTTAAGTCTCCCGCCTTGTGGCTCTGATGACTAGATTTTTTTGATGTGAAGCATATTCATCAAATCTGCATTTGATATGGCTCTGTATGCAAAGCAAAGGTGACTGAATAGAGCTGGTTTACTGAATGAGTTGGAGTTCTAGTAGTCGTTGGCATAGGATAGATTTTGAGACCCTAGGAACTTTGGTGAGGAACTTTGTGGCCTCTCCAGCTGCTCTTTGTGTCGGGTCAGATACATTCCAAATGGGGCATTGTACTCAAAATGGGGTCTGATGAGTGATGAGTACCTACACTATAACCTCCCCTTGATGATGATGAGAATCCTTCATGATAAGGTGTTCCCATGATAGAAGGTCTAATGTACTACGGAAGCTACATGGGCGTCGAATGACAGACTACTATCAACCTGGGTCCCCAGGTCCCTGATAACTTCTTTGCCTCCTTTCTTCTTAGCTAGGTGGATTGCCTTAGTAACCTGTTTTCCCCAAGGGTATTTTTCAGTTAACTTTTTACATTTGGCTCTGGCATTTGGCTTAGTTTCTGTTATCCGTTTCTTCTGGCCTTCTGTGAGATATCTGTGTCAGATTCTGTTTCTACTTCTGTTTCTAGTTTGCAGTCATCTGCAACGCCCAGTTGTCCAGCATAACTGTGTTTGTTTTTTGCCACTTCAAGTAGTAGATGCCTACAAGAGGGAGGAGGATCGATGTGGGAGGGGACACTCTGAGTCGACAGGCTTTGAGTCTGACATGGCGCCAGCAGCTCTGTCAACCAGCAGCTTCTGTCACTTGCCAGTTTATCACCCATCTTGTGATAACATTTAAGCTGATTGTTGATGAGTTTTTCAATGATACCCGAGTGGGTATTGTATCAAGGCCTAGGTATTGTATCAAGGCCTTGTATACCTCATCAATGGCTTTGCTTTGGAAAAAGTTTCACCAAAGTCAACCAAGTTTTCTAACCTTGTCAGCCCAAAACCAGTGGATCCGCCAAACTGGGTTGGCAATGTCTTTATTTATGAGGTCCATTATGATCACTCTCCATGTTTCTTTCCTCCATAAGGCTTGTCAAGCTAATTGCTGCTTGGCTGGCTGACTACCAGGGTCGTGGCCTTTGTGAAGTGGAAGCACCACCAGTTGCGCCAGGCTGCAAATGCGGGTAATGTATCCAGAGGTAAGAAAACAGCCTACAGCTGTCCAGCTGTGGTTTAATTCTTTAATTCCTCTTGGAGCACAGGATACCTCACACCATCAGGTCCCACATGGATGCTGTGTTTTGCTTTTTTGCTTCACTCTACTTGGGCGCGCTGGAGATGGGGCTGCAATCATTTGGTATACGATATCTCTCCTTTGGGGGAGGGGGTGAGAAGTTGCACTTGAACTCAGCCAGTATGTTGGCAATGTCTGTAGGAGATCAGTAATCTTCACATCATTTTGAACTAGTTCTGAGCATGGGGGGAAAAGACAGGAAATGACCCAAAATGGCCGATACTAGTACATAGTGTAATATCAAATTGCTGTATCTCTACTACCCCTTTTCCTGTGAACTGTGTAGCCCCATAAATGTAAAAATCCAGTGTGTCTGGATTAACTGGTGTTTAGATTACACTGCATACTCTTCTTTGTTTGTAAATACTATGATGTAAATAATCTGTTGTTATTGTTTGTAAATGCCACATTGTAAATACTCAGTTGTGTTTAGTTTTACTCAGTTGTGTGTTTAGTTTTACGCAGTTATGTTTAGTTTTACGCAGTTGTGTTTAGTTTTATGCAGTTGTGTTTAGTTTTACTCCGTTGTGTTTAGCTAAAACTAATCATGTCATTACATGCAAACTATTGCATTCCTCTGTTAATTTTTATGTTATTCATTTTATCCTTGCTGTTTAATCCTTGTGGAGCTTTTCTTCCCAGGCCTCCACTGAAAATAGGCTCTCCTGGCCCAGTGGACCTTCCTGGTAAACAAATGCAAATAAATAAATAAAAAGTAGGTTCATAGGAGAGACTGATTGCTGAAGAACTCTTAGAATTCTAGCCAGCTTTACCCAAATTTTACCTAATTTTTTTTATCCCTAGGGGAAAGATAAGGGTTAGCAAGCGGGGTTTTGGCAATTTTTACAGACTGCCTTTGTCCGTAAGGGACATGGGCACTACCCCAGGAGTGAATTTGCGAATTCCCATTCATCTGTCCAGATTGCACTTGAAGATGGTCCGGGAAGCACTCTGCTTCTCATGAATAGGAAGCCTATTCCAGAGGAGGGGCAGTCTCTGGGACAAATATATGTCCCTCCAGCATTATCTATTCATGTCAGAGATCAGGTTTAGATCTTTGGAGCGAATAACCCTCATGCAGGTAGTTTTGTGAATATGCAACATTTCCATCAGGTCTGGGTTAGGGACTGCCTTGTAGGTCAGTGGCAGATCACTCCTCATTTAATGGTAGGAAACTGAATATAATGATATGACATGTAGGTTGTACCCTTTTTTTTTTGTGAGAAATCTCTGAGGATGCTCCAACTTTTGCAGGTGCCTGGTGAGGTACATGTCAAAGGATGCATTGTACTCAATTACTGGTCTGATGAGGCCAGAGTACAGTGGTACTGTGGCATCCTTAGGTCTGGATGACATGCCCTTACTTATGAGCCAGACATGGAGTTGCTCAAGCGAGTCATCCTGCTTGACCAGTGTTGAGGTGTAAACCAAGAACAGGAATGAGTCGAGGTGTAGACCAAGAATGGGTATGAGTCGATGTGTAGACCAAGAACGGGAATGAGTCGATGTGTAGACCAAGAACGGGAATGAGTCGAGGTGTAGACCAAGAACAGGAATGAGTCGAGGTGTAGACCAAGAACGGGAATGAGTCGAGGTGTAGACCAAGAACGGGAATGAGTCGAGGTGTAGACCAAGAACGGGAATGAGTCGAGGTGTAGACCAAGAACTGGAATGAGTCGAGGTGTAGACCAAGAACGGGAATGAGTCGAGGTGTAAACCAAGAACGGGAATGAAAAAGAAGCCAAAACAAGTAAAAACTGGACTACCGCGCTGCTGCCGTGAATTCCTTGAATAACGTACCACTGAAAATGTATACAAAACCTTTAAATAACGTACCACTGAAAATGTATACAAAAAGCTTTAAATAACATTCCACTGAAAATGTATACAAAAAGCTTTAATGAAATGCCATCCACAACATTAAGGCAATAAAATCTCAAAACTTAGATGTAAGCGCTTTTGTTTAAAACAATGTTAAATTTCAGCAGACATTTGCCATTTGTATCTAACAATTTTAAATAGCAGCACTTTCCACTTTATTAGCTCAGTCCTTACACACCCCTCATTATCATCATGAAATAGGTGTTTTGTTTTATAAAACCTGTATCTAAATCATTGGAACAGGCTGAATACTGATGAATATAGTATAAAACTAAAAGAATTGTAAAAAAAAAAAATACTATACATCTTTTATAACTTCTTTCTTCCAAAGCCTTTACCTTTAATATACAAGAGATGGAACAGTATTTGTTTATGTCTGGCCAACTATTAGCATTACGTTTTACCTGCCGTATCAGCTCTTTTCTTTCTAAATCGAGTGTCCACGCACTCCTTTCATTCATTTCTGCGCTGTCACCATATATTTAAATTGGTGACTCGAATTATCTTGAACGTGTTGTTAAGGTTTACATTCTTAATGCTGTATTCGTATTCATAAACCCATTGGTTGAACCTCCTTTCCGTTGTGCCCACGTAAAAACTTGGGCAAAATGTACACATTGCAATATAAACCACAGCTCTAGTGTTAGAATTGTATTTCTCTTAAGTCATATTTTACACCCATAGTAATAAAACTAGTACCTATATTTACTTTTGAACAATAATGGCAAGCTCCACATCTTGCCATTCCAATGTTAGTTGTCGATCTTTTTTGGCCCGTCTGTTCCGTCTGCTTAAATACTTTGCTACACTTTTAGTGAAGTGTGGGAATACTTTTTTATACTTCTCCACTTTTTGTTCATGTTATAGCCAACAAAAATACCCGTTTGGACGCTTTAGTTTGTTCTGGCACCTTAGTCTTGTAGTGTCATTTGCAGTTGTGTGAAGATTGTGTATTACTGCCAGATTTTAGCATTGTTTGTACATTATACAGCACTTCTATTTCCATAAGTAGAATTACATGTAAAAGGTAGGTTTTTATTTTGAACCCAGTCTGGGGCTTCAATTAGTGTTGTAGCATCTTTCACAGTTCTGGCAGGACTGTTATCTACTGCTAGATTTGAGCCTCATTTAGTCATTTATTATAGTGTTACTGGTAAATTTCTGCATAGTCTGGTGCCCTAGCCTGTGGTAGGTTTGCAATAGTGATAGTATTGTGAATTCTGCTCCAGGGTTTGTGCTTCTGTACATTTAATAGCTGTATATACTTGCTTAAAGTTGCATTTCAGTACCTTTGTGTTTACTTTGCCTCTATTTTTTCCCCTGTTCTTTGAAACTGCCTCACCCCTCACTTGAGACATTAAGATAACATTTTCTGAAAATCTAACAATAGGACATGAGCTCCAGTTTGAATACTCCACCCCATCCCCACATTTCTCATGATGTTGTTAAAGGCTGCGTTGGTGGCTTTTTCTCCCCTTATGGTAATTGACTTCCAAAGTCCCTCCTTCACCCTTGTTATTGCTATTGTCTGCTGTGTGACCTATTTAAGTACTTCCCCCACCCATGGTTTTCAATATATCCATATTACCAAGTGTCCGCCTAGCAAAACAATATTGCACTCCAGTAAACCTTCATTACTACAAATTGTCTTTTGCTCATTTTCCCAGAGCTCCCATCTGCTTGGCACCCACGCCACTCTCTGAGGAGGTCCTGCTCTATCTTTGGCAAATAAAAGATTTTATTTTATTGTTTTCTGCTTCAGTTTACTGTTTAGAGTGCTTCTGGTTTATTTTTCTTTAATGTGTTGCTTTTGCCTTTTAATCATTCTAACGGTTCCTATTACTTGAAATTGCCTTGTCAAGGTAGTTTGCCGGTTTTGTTGTAGCATTACTCACAAGGAATCTTTCTTGGTGTTATTAAATCAAGAGGTAACAAGTGGCCCTGTACCAACACATATGCCCAGAAAGTAAATTTTAGCTATAAAACTTCACTTAGCAACTTGCAACTTACAACTTAGTGTGGGTAAAACAAAGTCATTGCACAGAGACAAGCTTAGAGTAGCTAATTTGCACATTCAACAATACAACTATCAAATCTTAGCAGAATCTGTCCAAGTTTAGTGTGAGAACCCAGTACATAACCTGCACTAGCCCACTCATACAGGTCTGGACAACATGGGTATGTAATTTCCAAATGTCTTCATAGAAAGTTTGGTCAATATGGACATTGTAGTAATTTAGTCATTTAATCCTTAAAGAAACAAACATAGTGTAAGAGAGATACACAATTTCAGTGGAGGCAAAAATATTGCATAGAAACAAAATTGTAAATACACACACACACACACACACACACACACACACACACACACACACACACACACACACTAACTAACTTGTACTGAGGCACTGAAAGTCCATCTTAGCAAACCTCAAAAACTTCCCAAGCCTATAAACAGCAATGCCTGTCATCAGCAACCTCTAAAGCCACATCAAGGACCAATCATACCTGCACCCCATGGAGCCCCAAGAGCACAGCCGATAATGCAAGAAAACACATTACTTAGGGCTGTTGTCACAGGGGACTCAGTTGTATGATGTATAGATACCCCACTTATCAGACTGAACAAGGCAAAGATAATGGTGAGATGCCCATCTGGAACCAGGATCCCCCACGTTCTACATGGACTTGACGTGACTACACCACAGGTACCAGTATGATTCTGTCATAGTGCACGTGGGCATTAGTGATAGGGTACATGCTTCTCTGAATTATACAGGCTGGTGTGTACCTTGCATTGAGCAACAGACTCTGCATTCACCAAGGATGTTGCCACAGTACGAATAAAAGATGATTGACTTAAATAATTGCCAAAGTTTCTGGTTGACTTTAAAGGGGGATTCAGTATTTGTCAACATGGGAATACATATTTAACAAACCATGTTCTTCTGCACAGGATGCTTTGCGCCTGTCTCCCCTGGGCTTCCGAATATTAGCTAAAACTTTGTCCAACCCCTTCGAACCCTTTTAGGCAATGCCAAATTGACAACCCTACCAACATAGCAAATAAAACCCAAAGAAACCTAAACGTGTTACTGCTCAATGCTCTGAACCTAAACAAGAAGCTGCACAGCCTACAAGCTGTCCTCACTCTCGAGAAGGTAGACAGCTATGCCATTACCGAGACATGGCTTCAATCTGCAGAAAGTACTCTGGCAGGTCAAGACTTCTGGAGAGTCTTTGCCAAATAAGTAACATCTTTGTTACTCTGCATACTTTTGAGTCTCGTGATTTTAGGATGCAGATATTTGTGAAAAGTACTTATTTTTGCTTCTTTTCCTGTTATTAAGTTCTGTATTCTGATTTCGGCAAGCTTAAATATCTTGTCTTTTTCTCATACACTTCTGCCTGGGTGTAATAAAGGTGTGTAACTTCGGCCTGGGTGTAATAAAGGTGTGTAACTTCGGCCTGGGTGTAATAAAGGTGTGTAACTTCCGCCTGGGTGTAATAAAGGTGTGTAACTTCGGCCTGGGTGTAATAAAGGTGTGTAACTCGAAAAGGAATTGTGTAATGATGGTCATTTTAACAACCCAGGCTTCAGCATTGCCATGCACTTCCTGTGGCTTTGAACTCCACAGTATATTTAAGTGTGTCTGTGTCTTTGTTAGGAGCTGTCCGATATGCCCAGCTTCTCAGCTATGAAAGTAATTTGCATGGATTCTGCAGTGGGAATTTTGGGAAATGGTCATGCCGTTGTCAAAATGAATGATCTTCTTACTTGTTACTGTCACTGAATTGGTTTACTGCTGCTCTTTTTTTGTACTTATTTTCCAGCAAGTTCATCGAGAGCTTCAGAGTTGGCAAGTTTATCTATGGTTAAACAGTTTCCTAATAAATGTGTGCAGTGTGTATGTTAGGTGGTGTAATATATGACTGTCCGTGCATCCACATAATCGTAAGGTCATAATTATTACTTTTGTGAATGGTTGCAGAGTGGGTGCTATTGAATATTATCCTTGAGAAGTATATTTTCAGAGAGCATTAAAACAGTTTGAAACACTTTTTTTCAGTAATCTGACAGTAAATATTCAGAAAACTGCAGTTACGTATTTTTTCCATATGCACAGTCATAAAAGTAGTCAGCAGTTATAAAGATTTGGGGAACAGTTTGTAACATATGGAGTTTTCAGCTTCTGTTTCCTACTTTATAAGGAGCACTTAGGGTGTCACGGACCAGCTTGTAGAAAGTTATTTAATCTTGTAACTGAGTTGTCCCATCTGGTTGGCTTTTAAGGAGTCACTTCACCCTTTTTAGTCATAGTACCTTTGTATGCATCTGTGGTATGGTCTTTTCTCAAGTACGTATAAGTACTTTGAGTTATCCCAAGACACTTTAGGTCCTCCCATTCTGTCCATTATCAGTGTAAGCAGAGAGGGTTGTGTGGAATCTTTCATGCAGTACTTGATGAAAATAGGAGCTAATTTGTATATTTCAAGCTTTGCACACAATTTTGAATACTAAGCAACAAACATACCTTTGTGATGGCTGCACTTAATAGTAGTAAATGTAGCCTTGCTTTTCATACTAGATGTGTTAAAATGTGGAACAGGTTGCCTGATTGTATTAGACTGTCTGGTAGTTCAGTCATGTTTAAATTATTGCTAAGTTTATGAAGTTACAATAAATTCAGTTTTTACTAGCACTGGCTGCATCACCAGGTTCCAGAAACTGCAAAACTATGAAAAACTCATGTACATTTTTATCAAAATCCATACTGTTTACTCATTAAAATTTGCAGTCTATGAAACACAACTGCACTGCATGTCATTTTACAATGTAAATGCTTCTGAAATGTGCTTACTTATGTACACTTGCTTTATTCTTATTATATTCACACAGCCATACCTCTCAACTGTACAGATTTTCACAGGATGTCTGGATTTTTGCCTCATATTTTTGGTTCGTTTTTCATAAAATTGTGGTTTTATGGCAAACTGGTAGTAAATTGTTAAAAGGTTGAAGTTGGAAAATGACAGTGAGTTTCAGACTTCACACCCTTCAGAAAATTCATGCTTATGCAAAACCTGTTATTTTATCAACTTTCAAAGTTTATAAGAGCAATATTTAAAAATTGTCCCTATTTTTGGGCCTTTGTCCCAGTTTTATTTATGGCTTTGTCCAGACTTCTTCCTCTAAGAGGTTGAGAGGAATGCACACAGCCAGTCTGCCGTTTTGCTCACCACCTGCTGAGCATTGCCCTTTCACCTTTCTCAGATAATTTCTGCTAGGACACAGACAAGGCAGCCTCACCTTTGGTTTCCCTTGTGCAGACAGGCACAGTAAGACAGTAAACACACAGCAAGCAACCGGAGCTGCTTTTCACTACATCTTTACGTACATGGCCTGCAGCTTAACTGTTGTGTTCATCCAGCGTTTGCCTTTGGATTACATGTGTCTGTAAACTGGAGCATCATGGGTACCTTCCACCTTTCTACTTCTTTTATTGTTAACAACATAACGGATGTAGTTTGGCCGGCTGGCATCCTGGACCCCTCTTCCAAGTAGCACCCCCCTTAACCAGTAGTTTAGGACAAAAAAAGTTAGTTAAGTACCAAATAATTGAGGAGCCTCTTTCCCTGCCCAAGCTATGATAATGACTACGTATTCATATGTCAGTTTTCACTACAGAAATGTTCCCTGTCCACTCCTCTGTAGTTAGATCTAGGAACCCTTGTCAGAGTGCTGCCTGCCTTTAGTCACATTTTTCCCTCAATTTGCTACTCACCCTAAACATAAAAATATTTTCTGAATGTCGTGTCCTTTTGCCACATTCATACTTTGAGTACACATAGTGCTGTAAGCAACCAGCAAATCTCTTGAGAAAATGCTTATGGCAGTTAATTATCTGCAGTCGAACACCTGCTTTCCAAACCTTCCTGTAATCTCATCTTATATCATGTATTCCGACATAGTGGTTTCTGATGATTACTTTTGAAGTTTATCAGCTTCTTAATAAACCTAAATCTGAATGCTTTGTATGTATTCCCAGAACTTTTATTTAATGAACCTAAAGCCTTTTATTGTTTGCATCAGCATACTGTGTGTGTGTATACATATACATATATATATATATATATATATATATATATATATATATATATATATATATATATATATGTATGTATATATGTATGTGTTTAATGTTTATTATGGAGGGAAGTGTACACACAGCAAAATTGCCTTTTTAAAGGTTAACATGAAATTCAGTGTGCATGTCACTTGCCTAGAGCAATATGATGTACATATGGAGATTTCTTGAATGGATTCTACATTATGCCTAACACGGTATGTCCAGACATCTTTTACACCACTCTTGCCGTAAATTTTCTTTGCTTTCCTTCAGCATCCAGTCTTGTCTTTGACCTTCATTGTTTTGTCTCTAACTTAACTTCCATCAGTGATGTTCTTCGTGTTTCACTGTTGCAGTCATTACATTTGGGTAATCCTGCTGGCAGGTTGCCCTCAGCCGGCCTGAATTCCAAAGTCTTGGGTCCTGCATCGGTTGCTGTCGCCCCCTCCCTGATGTTGGGACGTCAGGGGTATAAAAGAAGCAACCAATGCCATTTTCTTAAGTCTTTCTTGCTGCACGTTGCCTGAAGCAGAAGCAGTTTGCAAGTGCCAGTCAGCCGAATCCTGAGATTTCCGTTTTCGAGTTTCAGACCCGAAGTCTTCAATAAAGCTAAGTACCCCATTGGGGAAACTTTTTTTCTTGCTCCAGACTGATGTCAGAAAAAGTTAATAATTGTATTTCTTGTGGAAAGCAAATACCTCATAAGGACTTTCATTCTTACTGCATTCCTTGCCTAGGCCCTGATCACAACGTTTCTGGTTGTCGGTTTTGTGCTAGATTTAACCAATGCACTATTAAGCGTCAGTATGATTTTGCTTTAAACTATTTTGGACGCCGTTTTAATTATCCAGAAATGTCGTCGGGTAGCCATCCGACTACCGGAGTTCACAAAAAAATGCAAAGAAAAGGAGAGAGATAAACAACTGAGGCCCAAAACCGACGATGAAGCTTCTCCTAAGCCAGTCGCCGGTTTGCCGGTTCTCAGTGAGGCACTCTCGCAGCCTCTGAAGCTCGCTACTTTAGAGTTGCAGGCCGCTACCGACTCCCACGTGGAGTTGGCTATGCCACTGGAAACTCAAGGTATTGGCGCCTCGGACACTTTTCACTCAGATGGGTCCAGAGCCACTGAGCGGCTTCTAAGGGTGTATTTCGACCTAAACATCTTTACATTAAACCAACTTCAGCTTCAAAAGCAAAGACTAAAGCACCTTCTAAAGCAAAGAAACAAACTCAAGAGCCACGTGGACAGGCCACTAGGCCCAAAAAACAGATGCTCAAAATGGCCGAAGACTTGATTACCTTGATCAGGGGTTCCCATCCCCCTCCTGATAAGAGGCCTAGGCAAGAGACTGACTATGAATCTTCAGATCAGGTTTCTATTTCTTCTGATTCCTCTTCTGATCAGGAATATTCTCTTCCCCCATGAGGATTCTGATGCTGAAGAATCTATACCTTCACCTTCTCCTCCAGAGGACTATTTCCACTGGGAGAGCCAAGATTTTTCAGAATCTAAAAAGAGGCTCAGGGATTTCCTTTTACTTTCTCAGCACAGGCCTCTAGCCATTCCACCTGTGTTAGACATTGTAGATGATGTGTTTTCGGAGTCTAGTCTGACCCCTGACTCCTTAACTCCAGCTCCTGTTAAGCCTGACCGATATTACAGGGTTCCTGTCTCTCATAAATTCCTTTTTAAAAACCCTGCTGCTGACCCAGAAACTATTTCACAGGGTCCCAAAGGAGTTAAGGCTTCCGCTGCAAGAAACCCTACCCCCTCTGACAGGGATTCTAAGGCACTAGATAGATGGGGAAAAAGGTTTACACATCTGCTACCTTGGCTATAAGGGCTTTAAACTGTCAGTTTCTTATGCTCAAATATCAGCAACATGTCATGACATTGCTTAAACAGAAAATGTTGTTAAACTCTGAATGTGCACAAAACAAGGAAATGCAGGATTTATTGCATGCAACTGAACAAGTTGGAAAGCATTCTTTGCAATGTGGTTTTGATTCTTTGGAGGCCTTCTGCAGGGCTGCAGTTATGGGTTCTACAATTAGGAGGCATGCTTGGTTTAAGGAACAAAATCTGCCTGATCATGTCAAAGTTAAATTATTAGATGCACCTTTACAGCATAATACTTTGTTTGGTGTTGAGGCAGAAGAGGTGTTAAAGAAAATGTAGGATAAAGCTAAATCTATGCAAACTGTCAAATATTTTTTACAAGTACAGCCACCTAGGTTTAGTAGACACTGGCCTACAAAGAATTGGTCCTTTCCAGTGTCAGACAGACCTCAAAGGGGCAGATCCCAGGCGCAAGGTTCATACAGGTCAAAGCAATGGGATGCTTCTACCTCCAAAGTTGGAGAAGACAAATCACAACCATACAGGAAACAGTCCCAATGACTTCCCCCTGCTGCCACCAAGCACTTATCTCCTGGCAGCACCCTTAGGGGGAAAATTAGCACTTTTTCCCAAAATTGGCACATTATAACCCAGGACAAGTGGGTTCTAAATATCGTGTCACAAGACTACAAGTTCCATTTCCATACCCTGCCTAAGGCAAACAGCTGGCCAGATCTGCCAAAAAATCAATGGGCAGAGGCACAAAAACAAATCTCATCCCTCATGGACATGGGGGCCATTCAACAAGTACCAGAGCAAGAGCAGGGACAAGGATTTTACTCAAGACTGTTCTTGGTACCCAGAAAGGACAAGACCAGGAGACCAGTACTGGACCTATCTATTCTGAACACATTCGTGGATATACCAAAATTCATAATGTTGACTTTGCAGCAGTTTCTGCCCATGCTGGGCAAGAATGCTTGGCTTGTGGCTTTAGACCTAAAAGAGACATACCTGCATGTCCCAATCAGACAATCATGCAGAAGATACCTCAGATTCAAGGCTGGCTCAATGCATTACCAATTGTCTGCACTGCCCTTTGGCTTATCTACTGCACCCAGGGTCATTACAAAGTGCCTGGCACCAGTAATTGCATTCTGCAGACAAAGGGGAATACAAATATATCCTTACTTGGACGACTGTCTAATTCAAGCAGAGAACAAAGACATTCTTCTACAGCATCTGGCGTTTGTGAAAAGACTTCAAACATGTCTAGGGTACACAGCCAACGAAAAGAAATCAAAACTAGTACCCTCTCAAGAGATAATATTCCTGGGTGCAAGCTTAAATACAACTGCTCAGATGGCTTATCTCACGGCAGACAAACAAAGGCAACTGACTACCTATTTCAAAATGTTGGCAACAAAGGCCCAGTTATCTGCAAGAAAAATTCTGCAGGCTTTGGGCTTCATGGCATCCTGCATCCTACTAATTCCGTATGCAAGACTGCATATGAGGAAACTTCAATGGTACCTAAAAAGTGTTTGGACTCAACATTGCCACAGCCTGGAAACAATGATTACTCTCATTCCCTGCCTGCAACAGGAGTTTCGATGGTGGGCGAAGGCTTGTCACCAGAACAAGGGACAGCCATTCACATTACCCCCAGCTAGGCAGACACTAACAACGGATGCTTCAGATTATGCCTGGGGGGCCCACATGGCAGGAAGATGCATTCAGGGCACATGGTCCTCAAACCAAATGCATCTACCTATCAGTCAGAAAGAGATGCTAGTTGTTCAAAATGCCCTGACAGCCTTCAAGGACCTACTTCATCCGGGACAACTACTGATAAAGACAGACAACACCACGGTCATGTGGTACATAAACAAGCAGGGGGCTCATATTCTTACCCCCTTTGCAGACTAACCATGACTTTGTGGGACACAGCATTGACTTACCAAGGACATGTGCATGCACAATTCCTGCCAGGAAAGAAAAACACTCTGGCAGGCGAACTAAGCAGAAACCTCATGGATCCCCACGAGTGGCAGCTAGTTACACAAGTCTTCAGCATTATAACAAGGAAATGGGGATGCCCGGACATAGATCTATTTGCCTTCCCTCACAACTACCAACTAAAAAGATTCTGCACAAGGACTTATCACAGACAAGCATCGAAAGTGGACGCCCTATCTTTCACCTGGAAAAACCTATCCGTATATGCCTTTCCTCCACTGCCTCTCCTCCCCAAGGTACTCCTAAAGGTCAGACAGGAGAAGCCAAAAATTATGCTGATTGCCCCAGACTGGCCCCGCCAGTACTGGTATCTAATCCTAAGGAACTTGTCTCAGTGCCCAGCTTGGATCTTACCTCAAATAACTCATCTACTGTCCCAGCAAAACAATCGGATCCTGCACAGCCAACTCAGTACTTTAAACCTGGCAGCATGACGGTTAATGTAGTCATACACAATGCACCTCTCAGTAAAGCTGTGATGGATGTCATTTTGGAATCCAGAAGGCCTAGTACTAGAAAATCTTATGCTGGAAAATGGAAGAGATTATGTGCTCAGAACCAGGCACAAGGAACTGATACAGCTGTACCAAATATTCCTCAGATACTTAACTGAGATACTGGACAAAGAGCTATCTTTTTCATCAATTAAAATTCATGCCTCTGCCATTTCAGCTCATTACAATACAGAGCCACCAATCTTTTCTCATCCTTTATTAAAGCAGTACCTCAGAGGAGCCAAACACTTAAGGCCTCCAAGGAGATCACCAATATCTGCATGCGACCTCAACTATGTCTTGGAAAAACTTACCCTGCCTCCTTTTGAGCCAGCTGCTACTGCTGATATAAAGGTTTTATCTTGGAAAACAGCTCTGCACCTAGCAATAGCTTCTGCAAGACGGGTTTCAGAGCTACAGGCACTCATGGCTGTGGAACCTTTTATCATGTTTTATCCAGACAGGGTCTCTTTGAGGACAAACCCAACATTTGTGCCTAAGGTGGTATCCAGTGTGGCTCTTAACCAAACTATTCATCTGCCAACTTTTTATACAAATCCACAGAACAAGGGGGAGAGAATTCTGCATTCTTTGGATGTACACAGACAGCGTAGATTCTCCTTGGACAGAACCAAAGTTTTCAGGAAGACAGAGCAATTACTAGTGGAATATGCTGCAGGATCACAAGGAAAGGCCATCTCAAAGCAGACTATTTCAAAGGGATAGGCCACTGCATTCATTTCTGCTATTTACACCATGGCAAGCCAGTGCCTAAGGGCATTAGGCCACATTCAACCAGAGCTGCAGCTACTTCAGCAGCCTTTCTCAGGGGAGTACCAACCAAAGACATATTAGAGGCTGCTACGGAGTTCAGTGCACACCTTTACAAAGCACTATCATCTACCACTCTACTCTAAATCCAGGGCAGGCTTTGCCACTGCAGTTCTGCAGGGCCTCATAGCTGCTCCTAATGCTGTTTAGCCCCAGCCTCCCAACCATAGCTTTGGGACTTTACCCAAATGTAATGACTGCAACAGTGAAACACAAAGAACATAGTACAGTTGTGTACACTTACCATAAATGTAGATGTTCGAGTGTATTCACTGTTGCAGTCCAGGTTACCCACCTGCCATCCCCCTTTTTTCTGCTGGAACGTTTCTTTCCTTCTCTGATTTATACAACCTATGTGGTGTATTTGCTTGTAGATGAAGGTAAAGTTTATATTGGTGTATGTATTTTTATATATATAAATTTTGGCTACCCTGTTAGGGGGCAACTGACATCTGGGGCAAGAAAAACTGAAGAAAATGGCGTCGGCTGCTTCTTTTATACCCCTGACGACCTGACGTCAGGGAAGGGGTGACAGCAGCTGACGCAGGACCCAAGACTTTGGAATTCAGGCCAACTGAGGGCAACCTGCCACTAGGATTATCCAAATGTAATGACTGCAACAGTGAATACATTCGAACATCTACATTTATGGTAAGTGTACACAACTGTACTTTTTCCACCATGGCATGAGACATGTCTCATTATATTCCTCACCACTGTAATTGTTTTGGTCTAAAAGTGACTTTATACCCACTGAATGCCATTGTCCATCTACAGGAGTGTAGCTGCTCTGTCTTTTATCTTGTCTTTGCATAACTTACTTGTCTTTTGAATGTGACATTCACACTTCTCTGACTTTTTTCTATATTTGTCTTCATCTCCTGTTCCACAATACACAAACTGATATAACCTGAAGTCCTGGAATGCATTACAGGAAATTGCCTTGAGCTTTCTACACTTTGTCGATGCCGGTCTTTGCACTTACAGGCCTTGTCAGATTCCCAGCCCATGTCTTGCAGGTGTGGACTTTTGTTTTGTCTAAATTTACCCTAAAATCTTACATACTGCAGTGTCAGTCTCTTGTGATTTTATGGCTTCCCTAATTCTTTTCCCAGGACAGCTTAGATTCTGTTGCTTAACCAGTCTCATTTCATATTAACTAAGTCAATAGTCACTCTGGTATTTGTACAAAATCCTGTGACACTTATTGAAAAGAATATCAGAAGCTCCCCAATGCCCAGGCCAAATTTCCACTAGTAGTATAAATACTACCCCAGGTCTCCCCTGAAAACAGTGTACAAGCCTAGTAAGACTAATTTGATCAAGAAAGTGTTAAAAATTAAGTAAGCCAAGTTTCTGCCCACTGGGTTTGTATTTTATAATGCATAGTACATTTTAAAATAAATAGATTTTACTGTATACCACGTCAGCCTCATCATTGTCTGGATCTATTTGAATCCGTTAGCTGGAACCGTACTGACCCATTCCTCCATTTATCATTCCAGTGGAAGAAAAGCATTCAGATTACCTTCTAATTCCAAATAAATGCAGCTAGGTTAAAGTGGTTTGCCTTAAACTGATTTAATTATTAATATCCCCTTACTTAATTCTTAGGGATTATTCTGGTGTGCATTGGTTGTTTCAGTTTAATAATCACATTTGGCAAGGTGCTTTCATGGACATGATGTTGGACGTGACAGAAGAATCGATTTATCCTATTGATGTTTCTTTGTCTTTTCGGCTTTTCCTGGTTAGGGGTTGCCACAGCAGAACTCCAGTCTGCTAATGATTGGCAGTAGATTTTTTTTTTATGGTGTCGAGTTGCCAGCCCGACGCCCAACCTTCAGCGAAGGCACGCCCATGCACACATGTCTTTCAGAGGCCACTCGACTACAGGGAGTACATACAGACTCCACACAGAAGGCACTCCAGTCGAGAATTGAACAGGAGAACGTCTTGCTGTGAGGCAACAACGCTACCGCTGTACTACCGCTATCCTATTGATATTTAAGATAATTTTTCTAACGGGCACATGCTTGGTAGTTTTGTTTGGTACATTATATCATGTCTGCATCACATGGTTAATAAAGGCTTATTTCACACGGTGAGAATTGACCTCACTTTGAATATTTAAGGAATATGCATTCAAACTAAATGCTGAAGTTCTGAATGCTCAGGATATGTATTATGTGTTCAGAGTAGGGAAGTATCTGATGCAAGTCTGAAGTAAACTGCATTGGTGATCAGAGCAGGAAAAATAATTGGCTGGAGAATACTGGTGCCCTGTCAACAGGGTGTTGTATAGGACAGAAATGTGCCCCGACAACAGGGTGTTGTATAGGACAGAAATGTACCCCGTCAACAGGGTGTTGTAAAGGACAGAAATGTTCCCCGTCAACAGGGTGTTGTATAGGACAGAAATGTGCCCCATCAACAGGGTGTTCTATAGGACAGAAATGTGCCCCGTCAACAGGGTGTTGTATAGGACAGAAATGCGCCCCGTCAACAGGGTGTTGTATAGGACAGAAATGCGCCCCGTCAACAGGGTGTTGTATAGGACAGAAATGCGCCCCGCCAACAGGGTGTTGTATAGGACAGAAATGCGCCCCATCAACAGGGTGTTGTATAGGACAGAAATGCACCCCGTCAACAGGGTGTTGTATAGGACAGAAATGTGCCCCGTCAACAGGGTGTTCTATAGGACAGAAATGTGCCATGCTGAGGTTGAAATAATGGCACTGAATTTAATTGTCAACATTACAGGTGGTCTGTGATTGAATTAAATAAACACTCTTTTCCTACTAGTAACACATTTGTTGCTTTGCCATTGGTTGCATCTGTACCTAATGCTTGGTTGCCATAGCAGTGATGTTCAGAAATACTGTAAACTCCATGCCTCGCCAGTACGGTATGCCCGGCCAAACCACAATCGAAAAAAACACCAGAGGCCAGCAAATGCAGCTATAAACTATTTAATAGAAAATAACTATAATTCAGGCATGAAATGCCACTAAATACATAGTAATCCTGTTCAAACCGGTTTCGGCTTTGCAGCCTTCCTCAGTGAAAAAGCATTTCTCCTGCACAAAAAACTCATGAATATTTATACATACCACCAACCAATGGAAAGATGGTATGGTCCAACCCTAACCCTGGTGTTTTAATCCTAATAATATATAATATATATACATAAGTATCATAATCAAAGTTATGTAAACCTCCATTGACGATATATATTAACATATATGGTAAATAATATACAAGAAACATAAAACAAAATGAACAAGAGTATAAATGTAAATAGTATACATAAATAGTAACTCACAAATATAAAAATAAAAATGAGCTCTAAATATTGTACTGTACTGGGGACATGCTGAGACAAACCATAAAGTCCCCAATAACATAGAAATGAGTACAATAAGTAACTTGCATGGGGGTAACACAACATTTTATTTTAGCAACTTAGAAAAGAACACATGTATGTTTCTTGTTTTGTGTGCAAGGGGCCAATGATTTGAAAACAAAAAGGTAATCTTTATCCACCACTGGCCAGATGCATTTTCTTTGGATGTGGTGCAGGTTTCAATGCTGTTTCAATGAATGTAAGTTTCAAGGGCAGAGAAGTTTTAATGCCAAGTCTGTTTTCATTGTGAGATAGTATTGCTTTGTTTATCAGATGTCTGTTAGTGTTTGCGCATTGATGTGCTGCAAAATGTAAAAATAAAATCCAAATAATCATTGTGCAAGTAAAGCAGTGTGCACACATTAGTGTTTATGGTAAATGAGGCAAAATAGGCAGGTAATGGGACATTGGAATAGCTGCAGGGGGATTCTGGTGCCATATTTTGGTTGTCCTTCAGTTTGTGTTCGAAAGTTGGCATCCCACAATTCCATTGGAGTGGGTGGGGTTACATAATTATGTATGCAAATTATATGTTAATGAGCATACCGATTTGTAGCTATTTTTCATGGCCCTTGTCCAGATATTTGATGTTTCCTGGTTGAGAGGTATGCTGGATACCACAGAATTCAAATCTATATTCTCCGTACTTCTGTATGTGTTTTGCAAGTGCATTTATTAAATTCATCTTTCTAATGGCATACAGGTGCTCATATACTTTTTCTTTTAGGGTTGTAGTAGTCTTTCCTATATAATAAGCTGGACAGTGCTTACACACTGCCACATATACCAGCCCTTTCGAATTACAATTTAGTTTATCATACATAGTATATTTCTGACCATTCATTTGAACATATTTACCCTCATGCATATACTTGCATAAATTCCACATTCCGCCATTTTTTTCATGCCTTTTACTTGGTGTTTTTTTTTTTTGTTATTTGACACATTTCAAGAAGAGTTTTTAAATTCTTGCCTCCCCTGGCTATCATTTTTACAACATTCTTAAATTTATTAATGACAGGTGCTTCAACCTCGATTAAATGCTAATTCTTTAAAATTATTGTTTTTATCTCATAAAAATAAATGTTGTAATGAAGGTGGCATTATAATCTATACGATTATCTTCCTTTTGTATATATACCTGATTCACCTGTTGATTTAGGATTGGTGAAAAATGTCCATTATTCCTTTTATGGCTAACGTCAGTGTCCACTTAATGCAATAAACTAACAGGATAACCCCTACCTATAAAAACATCTCTGTGAGATGTCTGCACTCAAAAATAAAATCTGCTTCCAAGCTAACCATTTTAGTGGCACGGACAAATTGTCCTTTTACTGCTGCTTTTTATTTGATAAAGGATGGGAGCTTGTGAAATGCAGGAAAGAGTTCGAGTAAGTTGGTTTCCTGTGTGTTTCTGCAGTAAATGTTTGGTTAATTCTATCCTTACTAAGGTTAACATCCAGATAGTTTAGTTCTTGCTCATCTATGGCATGTATAAATTTTATACTGTGTCTTGTTATTAATATATGCTAAAAATTGTTCCACAGATTGTTGGTCACCTTTCCATAGGATAAATGTATCATCCAGGCAACGGAGATACAACATAATGTTATCAACATAATTGCCTCCCAGGACATCTTTCTTTTCCCATCCTGCCATAACTAAATTAGTGAAAATGGACCCACAAGATGACCCCATCGCAACTCCTACCTTTTGAAGATAGTAGTTGTTATTAAATATTAAGAAGTTATTGGAAAGTACAATATAAAACAGATCAACATATAAATTGATTTCTGATTGTGGCACGGCTTGTTCAAATAAAAACTGCTCTATAATCTGAATACCCTCCTGTTGGGGTATGGCAGAAAACAGATCCCTTACATCCACTGTCAAGACCAAAACCTGATCGGAATATTCAATACCATTCATCAAGCTTGGAAAGTGCCAGGAATCCTTGCACATCTGTACCTGTCCATCCAAAACCTTCTTTAATCTACTATCAAGAAATGTGGCATCAAGAGCATGTAATGGGAGTTGCGACCATCCACTATAGGTCATAAAGGTGGATTGATTACATCCTTATGTATTTTTGGAGTACCAGATATAGTCAGAATAGTGGGTAAAATAATGTTCAAATAATTATAAATGTCGATAGTAATTCTGTTTCCAAGAACATATCATTCTTTTTTTACTTGTTTACACATTTACTTATATATATATATATATATATATATATATTTTCTACAACAATTAATATTTTAATTAATAATAATCAACTAGGATGTCTTTATATTATTTATTAATGAAGGAATTTAGTTAATGTATTTTATGTGTGTTTTATGTATATGTGCTTATATGTTTAGATTATTTATTAATGAATGAATTTAATGTATTTTGTGTTTTATATATATATGTGTGCTTATATATTTAAAAAAAAAATTAAAATTTTGTTATGACATAATTTCCTTTCTAGTGTACGGCGGGCTTATAAAATGCTATTTAAGAAGTTCAGTTGTGGTTTAACACTGTTTTAGTCTGATGAAGTTTCTTATTTTACAAACGAAAAGCGCTTCACTGTATTTCATTAAATAAGAGTTTTGCTTGCACTCTGGCCATTTTTTGTGATTTCTACAGTATGTTTTTTTTATATTTTGGATGTAAAAATGTTTCCTCCAACACCATTAACCTATACTACAGAAAGATTGAAACATTAGATGGAGGAACTATTTTACATCAAAAATATACAAATATATATATATATATATATATATATATATATATATATATATATAGATATAGTAATAACAAAATATATACAAGTAAGTAAAACCCAACAATTTTAGAGAGAACCCATTCTCTAAGCTCAATAATGCCCTCCAGGGTGTGTTTTAATATGTAATTAATGCCCTTTCAGGGGTGTAGAGGCCCTCTGACTGCGGCGTCAGGCCTCATAACACCCCTGGGTGGGCGTTAATTACAGTTTCAAAGCGTGAATCACAAATGTATGTCATTATTTAGTAATTTCAATCTCCAGTGACTGCCAACCAAACAATTTGGGAGTAAAATGGACCAAAAAGTAAATAACCTGATTGTTTTTTAAATGTTATATTTTGGATGTAAAAATGTTTCCTCCAACACCATTAATATATACTACAGCAAGTTTGAAACATTAGGCAGAGGAACTATTTTACATCAAAAATATACTAAAAATATATATAGTAATAAAAAAAAATTTATATAAGTAAGTAAAACCCAACAATTTTACAGAGACCCCATTCTCTAAGCTCAATAATGCCCTCCAGGGTGTGTGTTAATGTGTAATTAACGCCCTTTCAGGGGTGTAGAGGCCCTCCGACTGTGGCATCGGGCCTCATAACACTTCTGGGCGGGCATTATTTACATATTAGTGCACACCCTGGAGGGCATTATTGCTTGCTTAAACCAGAGGGTTTGTTTTTACCTCATAAATGCCAATCCATGATTAGACAAGGGCTCATAATGCATATTAGTGTGGTGTCATTATTACTGGTATCTCAGTAGGCATCTCTAGAAATGTTTTCATAATTTGTACGTTTCATTTGTACCCAGATGTTCAGTATATCCTGTCTATTGCCTTGCTGTAGTTATTTTGTTGCTTAATTCATTATGGTAATTTAATTCCGTAGCTCTTTGTGGAATCGCTTTCTTTGTGAGAATTTAAGTTACCTACCTTAATGGGTCACTGAAGATAAATGGACTGAAAATGTGAGCTGAAGCCTCAAACACTGCTGGGGTTATGGCCTTGTGTTTTAATGTTGTAAAATTTGCTCATAATTTTAGCAGTTTACTACGTTTCCTCAAAATAAAAAAAAAAATTGTATTTCGCTTGTTAACAGCTCTGTCCTATGGCTGCCACACATGTATTCCTACCTTGTTCCGAATTTGGTAGTTGCCATTTTCCAGACCTAGGATTAAAGTGATTTTACATCTAATGAAAGAACAATTTTGCATTCCTTTTATGAAATGATGATCTCTACGGGATGAAAACGTTTCTTATGTTTATATTTATGAGGCTTTTTAGTACTTTAATACACTCCACATTCTCTCATCACTGGCAAATGTTTATTTTTGTGCGGCCCTTAATGACTGGTGCTGCTCTTCAGATATAATATCCTCTGATGATGGATTATTATCTTTACATGGCTGCATCACTGGGTAAAGGCTGTTAAAAGAAAACTAGGAAAGCGTATACTGTTACTTTGGTTATCAGCTGACAGAAAATGTGGCTAAACCTCCAAGTGTGGGGCTGGTTTTGGTGGATGAACTTTTATTAATATTCAGTCTCTTACACATTTGAATGTAAATAGCTTTGTTCATTTAATAGATGCAGAATTATAGATTGTATCTGTAAGAGGACACTAGCAAAGAATTCATAACGTTTAGAATACTGCAGGTTTACACAATTATTTCAAATGATTTGATAGATGTTTTGCCTCACATTTTAAGCAGCGTTGAATTGTGTTTTGCTTGCTTTAATTATGACAACACCATTTAATTTGGAGTGGTTTGCTTTCATTGTTAAATGTTGTGCAGTTCAAGTGATTGTTTATTTTATTTGCAGTGTTGTGCTGTTACTATGCAATTTGTACATTTTTGTTTGCTTCTGTATCATTTTATTGTGAGTGGGCTGACTTGGTGCCTTTTATTCAATTTTCATTTCTAGATGGAATGATAATATATCTTTGTATATTGTTGATTTCAACAACTTCTCTTGGTAAGCTGAATTAGATGTAATAAAAAACAGATAACAGAAGAACATGTTTTTAAGCAGTTAGTATCAATTAAGGAAGGACCGTGTTTACACTGTTAGTTTCAGTGTAGGAGATGTAAAGTTTCGGAGGTGGTTTTGAGCTGACTGCCAGTTTACCATCCACACACTGCTGCAGCACACAGTTTTATTTTATTTTGGTCAGTTGTTTAAATGTTGCTGACACTTTTCTTTTTGGAAAATGGGATATTTAACAGCATTATCAGATCAGATTTCTAGTACACTGCCTTGCCGTTTTTAAACCCAGTGTACACCTTAAAGCAAGTGCTTTATTGAGAAACCCAAGATGCTGTAGCACACAGAAACTCTTAAGTGTACTTGAAAGTGTGTCCATCCCAAGTCACACGTTGTATAATTTACCATATGCCTAGTAAACCAGCTTGACAAAAAGTGGCACATTATGCTGGACTGCCTGCAGACATAGTCTTTCTCCTTAATGCACTGTTGAGTATAGAATAACTGAGGAATGCATATGTCTCAGCGCTCCTAAGGCCTGCAGGCTGCATTTCTTGTATGTGCATTAGTGGAATTTTGAGTGGCATTGTGAAGGTAACCGATAGCTGTCACTACTGAATGCCACCAGTTTGTCATTCCAAGCCATCACCCTCCCAGTCTTCATCGTCTTTGTATAGTAATGTAAACCATGGTGTCTATTTGATATATTTTAGACATTTGATGACATCTTATTCTTATGCATTTGCAGCTCATAGATTCACACTGGGGCTCATTGGACTAGGAATATGGAGAATTTACGTTCTTCCTGAAGCAGGTGACGATGGTATATGACCACTTTTTTATGTGATCCACAGAGTTCATCTGTAGATTGAAAAGATACCATCATACCTCATACATCAGTTTAAACTCCTGCCCCCCTCCCCCCGTCACTTGATAGTGTTCTTGAATCTGACTGAAAAATTAAATGTTGTATTCCTTTGTAACATTGTGTTTTGTCATCTGCCATTATTAAATAACTTTACTTTTAAAGAAAGGTTACTGTCTGCTGACAAGTATGCAGTGTGATCGTTCAAAAATCAGTCGTAATAATAACAAGAAATAGTCGGTGCAAATGAAGTATCGGGTGACAAGACGGTCTGGTGAATCAAGACATGTGGTGATATAATACAATGTATCTTTGTCAGTTTGGATGGTGTTGTCATAGTTTTACTAAGGTAATGATGCTTCTAGGCCTGATAGCTTAAGAAAATTGTCAGTAGAATGGAAACAATGCTGACATCAACCAGTGTGGTAGCACAAAGTTTGCGCTGAATAAGTATTGCGGATAGAATGAGACCAGGATGATCTTTCCCTCTTTTGTTAAGATGACAGTCATGGTGAAGTGAACATGCTGTTCAGATGGAAGTCGTTGATAACAATCCCATTCATTTTTATTTAGATATTTATCCTTTGTTGGCCAGGTTAGTTCCACTAGGTTAGCAGCCTTCTATCAGAGGAGACCGGAGGTGGTATTTATACTAACAAAGGAAATTTGGCCAGGGCATCGAGGAACTTCCCCTTCTCTTTTCAGTAGCTGCCCTGGGATCTTTTACATCCACCTGAGCTACCACCAACCCAGGCAGATGGGGCCTCAGTTTAACATGTCATGCAACGAGGAAACAACATTATTTAAAAGGTGTGTAAAGAGAAAACAGCATTATTTCTTGGATTTGGGTGTAAATGCAGCAACATTTCAGTCGCTTTGGTGTTCACTGTTATTTAATGCTTCTCTTATGTTTAAGTCTTTTGAGTATAAAGATGGTGATATAGTTTTTGTGGGAGATGGGATTTTCATGGGTTGTGATATTTTTAACTGTTTCTTTGTTAAATTAAACTTATACTCATAAAAATAGATATTTGTTTAAATGTACCTGTTTTTTTATCTCTACATTTCTTCCATGTTTTCTAAAACATCTAAGATAGAAATGCCAAACCAGTCCCTTCCTGTTTATAACTATCGTCTGGGACAGCAACATGCGTTAAATATATAACAGAAACATATTTTTAAGTAGTGATAGGTCATCTCTGGTGTTCCAGGTTTAAATCTAATACCCTTTTACACAGAGACTGTTTGACACCAGCCCAGCCCTATTCTTTGTATCTGAATGAGCTGTTGTGACCCCCCATAAAACACTAAACTTGTGATACTGTTTTACAGTAGAAATGCTCGCCCTGCGTGTTAAGTAATATTTATGATCATTGTCCCCAACACCACATTACTCGCTTGTCTTTGAAGTTTGATCATTCTGTTTTAAAGTCACTTCATTTCTTTCAGCTGTCCGATTGCATCTTTATACATAGTTTAGGTCAGCGCACTTCTTCTGCAGTGAACCCCTACTTCATTTATTTTCATTTTAATAACGATATAAATAGTTTGATGCCATTAGACCACCGCAGCAATGAAATTTAGTTACCTTATGTTTTTGTTGCAGACCTTCTTGTCTGACAGTTCACTGGTTCAGTTTCAGCATCTAGGAAAATTAAATTATAGGTTGGACTAGCCTGAAGTGGACAATTCCCTCTTCAACACACTTTTAAACACACACACACACACACACACACACACACACACACACACACACACACACACACACACACACACACACACTGATAACGAGTGATAATACTGCTGGAATTACACACATCATCCTATGAAAGCAAACACTCTAGTACGGTGTGTACTGTCCAATGCAGTAACACTTGGTCACTTCAGTAAGATTTTGTACCCTAGCTTTTTATCTTGATAACTGGAATCAAGTCCTACAGAAACAGAGCAGGTCCTTGGTGCTATGAAATGGCACTCAGCACCAGTAAAATGTGCCTCTTTAAAAATAAGAATGTCCCTGGCAATAAAGAAGTGCTTTCTGTTGTGAATTAATCAGAAGAGTAAAACATTTGTGGATTCAGAGCAACAAAGCCCATGTGAGAAGCAGATGGTATTTTTGGCTGCAGCTACAGGCTGGCTATCTTGCAGCAGGGGATTTAAGATCTGTGTCAGAAAAAGACAGAATGGGAACAAACAGATCTTGCAGGTTACTCAAGCTGAACTCTAAACATTCAGCTGTATTAGTAGAACATTAAGGCTTTTGTTGTCATTTTATTAGATTCTTCTGGGTCTCATCAGCTGAAGGAAGCCTGATATGAATTGAGGTCAAACATTTAGAGTGTGGTTAAGTTGATTGGCCGTGTAAAGGAATGTAAAAGTGGTTTGTCTGAGACATTGTCAAAGTAGCCCTGACTTTATTAAAAAAAAGATACCCTATAAAGAAAAAAAATTAGCATAATTCAGGACAATATTTGATGTATTTTTTTTATTTGTTAGAAGTAGTTAGGCTTGACATTATTCTTTTTTGCTAAGTCAAGTGACATCTTATGAGGTACTTGGGTTCATAGGTAGGTACTGAGCTATTGGCCCTAGGGCCTATATAAGCCTAGCCAAAAAGGTACCCCCAAGAACATTATTTTCCTGTGCCCCTGTCAAACAGAGCCACAGAAGTGATCCCAGGGGTGAATTTCTTATTTCCCATCCAATCATCAAGATTTTTGTCTGAATACATGTTGGAATACCAAAGTGAGATCAAGAAAACAAAATCAAACAAACAAAAAATGTAAGCGAGTTGAAGACTAGCAACCTGACAGTCTGACCTGTGGCTCTAACTGCTCATTGTTGAGGTGTCATCCTGACCATACATACAGAATGGGAAAAAGGAGGTTGATGACCATGGTGATTTAGTCAAAAGGTGTTCAGCCATTGTGGCATTAAGGTGCTTTGAGTAATGCGTAATGATCTATAAATAAGCTGTGATGGACAAAACTAGAAGAGATCAGTTGGTCATCGTTTGTGTACTGAGGTACTAAGTGCAGGCGAGTTAATTAGACCAAAACTTTGAGGTACCACTGACATAAAGGTGTAGAACACAGACACACATATCATTAAAATGTCTTTTTGAGTAACTAGCCTAAGTAAATAATTAAGAATAGGTAAAAAGAGTTGTGTGATCTGCCTGTAATCTGAGAAATGTTAAAAAAGATATGTTACAGAATACTTGTAATCATAGTTTTAGTATTTCTGTACGGGTCAGCATTAGAGATGTTATGCAGCTCCTGATGGATGGAGAGTACCTGATAAGTATACCTGGCATCTCATCCTGCATTTGTTTCTCTGCCATGTAGCCCTTGCATGCTTGGATAAGCTTTGGTTCTCCCGCAGCCCCAAACTGGATTGTGCTGGTAATCAAAAGTAACAGTTTCACTACCTCTGAGTTCTTTAATTGAATCACAGATTATTTTTCAGTGTTGAAGGCCCTCCTTTTTTTCATTTTATACAAGTGTTAGATAGCTCTGTTTTTTTCATCTAAATAAATTTAATAACATATTTGTCCCATGGTACTTCTAGCATTCTTAAAATAGGAGGCGAACAAAAAACCTGAGATGTGAATCCAGATGAACTAAATCCAAAGGACAAAAGTAAAATAAACATGTAGTCCAGAACCACAAGCTTTGAGCCAAAGTTTAATGTTGCTAAAATGTAAAATCCATTTATTTTCTTCTTTTTCTGTACAGTTTCTTATATCACCTCCACAGAGTTGTTGGAGTATTGCGCACAAAATCATGCACTTAAAAACGTGTACTATCAGTATTTCGAATATGTTTAAAAAGTGCATTATTCTGAACACCCCTCCTAATATCTGACAAATGACTACATATTCTGTCCTTCAATCGCTGATTAGTCTTACCTACATAGTATGCAGGGCACTTACAGCACTGAGCCAAGTATTCTAAGTTCCTAGTTTCACAAGTGCCATATGCCTTTAAGGTAAAAGATGTGTTATACAAAGGATGAATAATAGTCTTATCTGTATAGATGAACCTACAAAAATTAGACCTATTACAAGTATATGGGACCATTTTATTAGTAAATATTTTGTTAAACTTTATTTGCTCCTTTTAGCGTAACCTGTTTTTTTTAAGTTTTCTGGAATCTTCTATACCCAAAGCATGGACCGCTTTCGTCTAGATCTTTAAGTTTTGGAACATGTGATAAAATTGACCAATGCTTCCGAATTATATGCATGACTACCTGTATTATGACTAAATGTAAAGATACCATGACATGTATTGTCTTTACTTACAGTAGAACCTATATCTAATGCATTATTTTTGGGGACATACGCTTAAAAAAAAGTAGGTCGAAATTGAGTTTTCCTATTTTTTAAAATAAACTCTTTCTCCCTAATAAGTACATCCTTACGGATAAGCTCTTTGATGGAAATCATACACCATGTTATTTGGAAATCATACACCATATTATTTATTTGGTTATGATGTTTATTTTCTTCTGTATTTAGTCTCGACAACCTAGCCATCTAGGAATACAAGTTTAACCGTTTCACGGATTGGGATCTTTCTGTACAAGGCAGTTTGTTTTAGCTGGGAGAGTGATGGGGCATCCAGACCCAGAGTGCTAACCTGTTATTGAGAAGGGTGTGTGGTACTGTATTAAATACTATGGAGGAGTCAGGGAAAATGGCATTTACTAGATTACCTATTTCCGTTTTGATTTATAAGACTTGTAAAGCTAAATTGGGCTGTAGTAGTACTGTGAGCTGATAAGAAGCTATGTCGAGTTGGCATTAGAAGGCTGTTAAGTATGTACTTAAGGAATAGGGAACACATACATTTTTATAGTGTCTTTGATGCAAGAAATAAGAAAGCAGTTGGTCTGAAGCTGAAGAGTTTGGTTGAATTACCTCCTTTGTGTAATGGTAGATTGTATGATTTCTTCTTTTAGGCAGGGACAAAGGTTTCACACAGGGAGTGGTTTATCAGTCTGGAGATTGGAAATGCCGGAGCATTGCCACCAAGCTTTAGGTATTCAGAGGGGAGATTATCTGGGGTGAGTATGGTGGGTTAGAGCTCTAGTAGGTTTTTGACAGTGAAAATGGGAATATAGCATTACTAGGAGTATTTGAAGATTGATTTAAAGCTGTTGCAAGGGTTTGTATAAAATGCTCATTGAATTTGGTAACTACGCATTCTGTGTTATCTAGAAAGGGGGGTGGTTGGGTGGTGTGACCAGGATGTAGAAGTTTAATGATGGCTGACCAGATGTTTTAATGTGTTGATTTTTGGTCTGGTAGTTTTGTATAATAGGTTTTCTTGTTTTTATTTATTTATTGTTATGTTTCTGAGCCTTTTGAAATTAAGGAGCTGTGAGCTAGAGGATACCTTTTTCTAGTTTTCCCAAGCTTTGTCACATTCTTTCATTAATAGTTTGGCTTGTTTGGACAACCAGGGGGCAGGGATAACTTTGATTCTTTTCAATCTGATAGGGGCATGGGGTATCTAAGGCATCAAGGAAAGCAGAGCTGAATAGTAAAATGGCTTCATCGAATTGGAGTGTTTTTAGATGTTTCCAGTCAAAGAGCTTTAGGTCTGAGATGAATGTTTCCTTAATTAAAGTTATACTTCTGTAGTTTTTGTTTCTTGATGCCGTCTCTTATTTTAAATGTAGGTTGGTGATCACTAAGGGTCTCAGGAAAGGGGACCGCTATCAATAATCTTAATGGAACAGTTTGTCAGAATCCAGTCAGTTGTAGAGTTTTTTGCTGTTTCTGTTCTAGCAAGTGGGGGTGGGAATTATTTGGGTGAGGCTATGGAAGCGTCTCAGCTAGAGTTTTGTATTGCTTTCCTGACTATAGTGAAGTCTCCTAGAATGATTGTTTCATACAATATGTTAGTTCTAACTCAGTAAAATGTTTTTACTGCTGTATCACTGTTATTACTAAGAGTTATATTTGTGCCTGTAATGCATAAGAGTTTGTGTTTATTTAGTTTAAGGGAGGATTTAAGAATATCTGCCTTGCGTAGTGGTGAAGGGGACCTAGGGTATAGGGCTGTGTCCAGATTTTTTGATAAGTTATAGCCACTCCACGCTCTTTCCTTTTTATTCCTAATGTTATGTTATACTCTGCAAGATTTTCCACCTATCATTTCAGCCAAGTTTCTGTCGTGAAAATAATATTTGGAGAAAGTTTGTCTGTCCATGCATGGAATCCTGGGATTTTTTTTTTGTATGTTACATAAGTTAATGTTGTACGAATGTTGTCCTGCAGTTTTACCTGACTTATGGGGATTGTAAAGGTTAGGTTTTTGGGAGAGTGTAGTTGATGGTGTTTTAAAGACTGGGTTTGGCTATATATCTTCATAAAGTAATATGTGATTAGTAGGGAAATAGTTGATGAGTTGTTGGAGTCTAGCTTCAAGTAAAATCTTCTGGACTTTGAGGTTTGGTTGTGGTATGTTATTTTATAGAGGTAGAAGGCAGAAGGGTAGATTAGGGTTGGTGTTCTAGGGAAATGGTTTTGGGTCTTGGTATGGATTTTAGCGTGTGTGTGTGTGTGTGTATGTATGTATGTACCTGGGTGGTGGAGATGATACATATAAGGAGGGTATTGGATGGCTTGCGCAAAGGGCTAGTATCAGCAAAGATGGGATCATTAAGATAGGAGAGTATAACTTGATTAGAGGAGAGTGTTTGTAAAAGGCATTTAGTTAGAAGTTGGAGCTGTGCAGATGATCACCAGAGAAATATTTTGGTTTACGGATATATTTTAAAGTATGTGTCAAAAAAGAAAATATTGCCAGCCCAGCTGACTGGAATTTTGTAAATAATTATGTGACATCTGTGAAAATTAATGTTTTTTATAGAAGTGTGACAGAAGGAGACACTGCCAGCCCAGCTCTCTGGAATTTTTTAAATAATTATATGTCAGTTGTGAATACCAACGTAATTCATATGCTTGTGTGACAAATGTATTAGAACTGTGTGTTGTATGTATATCAAACTACTGGTACAGAAGTGTGTGTGAAAAGGGTTTGTGCAGTTCTGAGCTTAAAGATGTATTCACAATGTATCCTACTAGAAAAGAACAGAAATGTATGTAAACTATTGTAATTGTGTAAATGTATACGTTTTAACAGTGGGAACTGGCACATAGGTTAACTTGCAAAACTTCAGTAAAATAGTTGGAATTAAATTGTTTTATAACTGTGCCATAAAAGAGATGTTATCTTTCTGTTTTGGAGCAGCAAGGAGACTGGATGTCTAAAATTAGGGAGCCTTCTGCATTTTTTATAAGTGTGTTATTGTTTTATGTTTTCCAGCAGTTGCAAACATCTGAAGGTTATGTATTTTCACAGGGAGACGTTAAATGCTAGTAGTTTCTAGCAATGGTTGTTGAGCCTGGGAATGGAAGTCAGGTGACAAAAAGTGATGTCATGCTGCAAGTATCCCAACAGTAACATCTGATATTAATTTAAGAACTCTTTTGAGAGAGTGACTGTGTATTTCTGTATTTGTCTTTGACCTGGCAGCATCAGCTGGAAACATCCACTTGCCACATCTGTCTTGCCTTGGTGTAAGTAAGTTAAGTAGGGTACAGTAGTTCTTTTAGATTCAGTAAGGAGTATAGTAAAGATTAGCTTAAATGTTTTCTTGAGACTGTCCTGCAGTGTTGTTTTAAATATTTCCTGTGATTTTGAACTCTGAAGTTACTGTGATGATTTACTGAGTATTTTCTTGTTCTTTTATTATCTGTTAATAAATATATTTAAACCTATTTTTGTGGCTGATATTTGTGAGACATATTTAAGTTCTGAGAGTACTTGCATATTTGTTTGGTACCACTGTGCAGGCCACTCCTAATAGGCTTACTGTTGATCAGACTACCATTTGGAATATTAGTAACATTACACAGGATTGGACACCCTTTGTTAAGGGCTTCAAAGTAGCTGATAAGGGGTTCTGGTGGCAGTGATAACTACCTTATAGTCTGGGCAGAAGGGGTGGCATAGCTAGTAAACCTGTGCAGCCTTTCCCAAATGTGTGTGTGTGTTTGTAAAACAAATCTCCAAGTGTGTGTGTGTATGTGTCAGCTACTTGGGAAGGGACACAAAACACTGGTTGGACAGAGAGAGTGTTGGAAGACTTGACTTGGTCTTAACTTTGTAGCTGTGCCAGTGGGCAGTCTTATTGGAGATCTGGAGAAAGAGGGAAAAAACAGCCCCAGACTGACTGTGGTCTCTATGTGCTCTTAAGGGAAATTGCACTTTACTGTCTGTGTACTTGTTATCCTTCCAGTGTGTACGTTCCAGACTGTTGCCAATGGTGAGGTTTGAAACTACGTGATTACTGAGCCAGTATTGAGGCATCAGTATGCAACAGAGTATAAAAAATTAGTCCAAATAAAATCACTTTAGCTAGCAGATCTAGGAGACTTTCTCTCTAATACCCTCCATGTGGGAGGAATAGAGATGCTTCAAGTAGTTTAATCAGTTAAGTAGGTAGATGGACGAGCGTTATTTTTCTAACACAGTAAACTCTCAGTTAACCAGAACTGAAGCAACTGGCACACTCAAGCAACCAGCAAAAAAATATTGAAGAAATGTAGAATAGTTTTCATGTGTTGCACTTTCTGTTTTCCCCCCGCAGAAACATACCTTACATTTTTAGAGTTTTAAAAAGGAAGATAGGAATAAATTCCCTCCTCAACATGAAAACAAGTCAAACCAAACAAATAGTATAGAGTGCAGTATTAGTCAGTCCTGTTTTTAATAGTAACTGTCAAGCAACCAGAAACTACAGTTATCCGGCACCTACCAATCCCCATGAGTGCCGGTTAACTGAGAATTTGCTGTATGTTGCATTCGACAGTTCAGTTATTTAAAGGCAGTTACAGACAATGGTAGGAGGGTCCAGAGGAGCTGATTGGAGGAAAATCTGGGAGATGGAAAAGCAAGGAGCCAACCCAAAGCTTATAGGTTAGTTCCAGACATCCAAACAGATGGAGCGAATGGATTTTTCACAGGGATTTTTAAGGTCATAATGGCACGCTGGTCACCATCTTTTGCAGGGACTGCTATTACTATAGTTTCTCCCTCTAGTCCACAAAAGTAGCTGGAGTAAACTACCGTTACATGTCAGAAGTATAACTCATGCCAACAGCTTTAAAAAGACACTAAATGATCATCTGCTTAACTCCAAGATCTGTCACTGCAATCACCCGACTTAACCTCCCATATACCTCTGTCTGTTCACATTCTACAACTTCTACTTAAGAAGTGTCTTGGCATTACTTCTAATTCTTGTAAATATTAGAACATGCTAGCTTTCAGCACTGTGACTAAACTGTTTGTATGTTTATATTTTTAGTACTCACTTTCTTATGTGACAACTATAATTTGTTCTGTATACCGGCATTTCAATTTGTACTCTGTTTTATCTTATGTATTTTTCTTTTTAGTTTTTATTGCTGTAGAAGTTATTGGAGCTTTTCTCCTCAGGTCTCCACTGAAAATGTTTTTTTTGTAACTCAGCTGGACCAACCCACTTATCAAATGTGAAATAAATAAATAGAGAGAGAGAGAGACACTTCAACATGACTTCTGCTGCTGATGATGAAGAGGATGGACAAGAGGGTGGCTCTTTTGCCTGTTCATCCCAAATTCATTCACCAGGTCAGGTGGCATCTAGTGATGAAGAATCCCTTTCCCATGGTTCCCCATTGAAGAAGCTTCCTTTGGGGGAACTGTTGTTATTAAGATGAAGCATTTTGAATGATAATCAAAGCAAGTTTCTGAGGTTCAACAGAGATGCTACAGCCTCTTGGAAGTGGGGACCCCTGCTCCTGCATCCCCTGTTCTGGAGGCTTTCCAGGATGCCTTTTCATCCATTTTCACTGTACCTGACTCCCAGCCACCAGCCCCTAAAACACCTGACGGGTTTTACAAGGTACCTGAGAATTTGACATTTCTGTACAAAAACCTTGTGGCAGATCCTTTTTATGGTTCCACGTCTGCAGATCAATCCTCTGACACTTCCTACTGTCAGTTATATTCCTTTGGATGAAGACTGCAGGGCAATGGACTGAAGTGGAAAAAAAGCTTTATATGTCTGTCACTCTGGCTTTTAATGCTCTGAACTCACAGACAAAAATGACCAAATACTTACTGTCTCTCCTCAGCAATTTGAATAATACATGGTCTTTTTCTAAGGAATCTGTCAATAAAAAACCTGATTTATCCTTGGTGACTCAGGCTTCCCAAGTGGCTAGGCAAATACTAAATGCAGCTATGATGTAGTGGAAGCTTCTTCCAGGACAGCTGTTACAGGCTGTGTGATCAGGACGTATGCATGGTTACATTCTTAATACCTTCCAGAGGCAATTGATGGTGAAAGTCGTAGACACTCCGTTAAATGAGGATCTTCTGTTTGGTCCAGATGTGGCCAGTCTTTTCAGTTAGCAGAGCAAGGCGAAATTATGTAGGACTGTAAAAAGATCTTTGTTAATTCTGTACCAAGATACCAGAGGAATTATCCTGTGAAATCCACTTCCTGGGAAACCAGGTTTTCCCAAGTGGGCAAGAAAATGCCTAGAAAAAGATTCCAGGACAATCCAGACAGGGACTTCCAGATCTTAGAGGCCTCCTTACCTAGACAAGTCCACCTGTCTACCTCCTAACTGCTTCCTAACCTTTTGCTCCATCCATTCTTCTAACCAGAAGGCTTACCCCATCCCTCAAAAACTGGATATTCATCCCTTCAGACAAATGGGGGCTTTCTGTCATCCCGAAGAGAAACGGAATGATCTAGAAAGAAGTTCTTCCTTTCCTTTGCTTCTCTCCTCCTCAAAAAAATCGGATACAGTTGCTGCATCACATCATTCAAACATTGCTAGATCATGGCACAGTAGAACCAGTAACACCACAACTCATGGGGAAAGGATTCTATTCCAGATTTTTTCTTGTCCCAAGAAAAGGAGGAGATTGGAGACCAATTCTGGAGCTCTCCACCCTCAACACCTTCATGCTTGTTCCATGTTTCAAGATTTTGTCCCTGCGGATTCTGCTCTTATTCATCCTTCCTCAAGCCTTCCTGGTGTCTCTGGTCATAAAGGATGCCTACCTCCACATTCCTATCCACACTGCCTACAGGAATTTTCTGAGGTTTTCTACAGGCTTGTCACTTTCATTTCTTTGCTTTGTAGACTCTCTAAAGCCCCCCCCCCCCAAGTCCTCACAAAGTGCCTTGCCGCAGTGTTAGCTTTTGCTGCGGTACTGAAATAATCCAGATGCTTTGTTATTTGGATGACCCGTTCATACAGGTTATTTCCCAACAAGTACTCTTGTTTGACCTCAGATTGACCACGGCCTTACTTCAGGCCCTGGGTTTCATAACCAACCTGTAAAAGTGTGCAATGAAGGCAACCCAAGATCTAGTTTTCTTGGCATGCAGATTAGACACAAAACTCACGCAGGCCTTTCCATCACCAAAGTGCAGACCCTAACCACTTGCATCCTTTCTCTTCTCCGTTTTCAGTCCTGCACCACAAATAAGATCCTCATAGCACTGGTATTCATAGCAGCAACCATCTCCATGTTCCCCTTTGACAGACTATATATAAGAAAGAACCAGTGGTACCTGAAGTCCACCTGGTCCTAAAATTCTCATCCCCTGGACACATAGGTTCCTCTCTTGCCTTGCCTAAAGAAGGAAATACTGTGGTGGATACCTCAGATAAAGCTAAAATTTAGTCCTTCATTCAAACTACAGATACCACAATGGCAGCTGCACACAAACTCATTGGATGGTAAATGGGGAGCAGGCCAGGCTACCTGAAAGATCAGGGACAATGTCCTGAAAACCTAAGGCCAGAACACATCAGTGTGAAGGAGATGAGGACACTTATATAAGCCCTGCAGATCTTCCTACATTCTTGGAAATCATGTCCATTAAGAATATTCACAGACAACACAGCGGTCATGTACATAAACTAGCAGGAGGAAACCATATCTTACCAGCTGTGTAGACTGGCTGCTTTGGCATGAGAGCAGGACACAAAGCAAGCCTCTCCTTCCAAGCAGTTTACTTTACTTCAGAGGACAATGTCCTGGCAAACTTTCTAAGCAAGTCAAGGGAAGATCCCCATAAACACAGCAAAACAGGGAGATGTACTATCTTAGTGTGGAAAATGGATGCAGTGTCCTCCCCATGGAGAGACAGGTTCTTGTATTTCTTCTGTCCACTTTCTGTGCTTCCCAAGATATTATTAAAGATCCAAAAGTAATGTCCAAAGCTCTTACCGATGACTCCCCTATTGGCCAAGGCAGCAGTGTTTCTCCCTTCTTTTGTACCTAGCCAAGGGCCATCACCAGAAACTTCCCTCCACAGTGGACTTGGGCACACAGCAGAAGGGTCACTGCATCATCACATCCTGTCGTCCTTCAGCCTGTCATTGTGGATAATAAGATTATGATCCCATTTAGACACCAGTTTTCTGAGGATGTGCTTAAAGTTCTTCAGGAAGCAAGAACATCTTACAAAGCAAAATGGTAAAGATTTACTATGTGTCACCCTAAATATCAGGACCCACTTCAGGCTAATACCTCAGTTAGGCAACAACAACTGGAACTGGAACTGGAGATTAGATAGCAGCACGACACAGAAACAGCAAACCAGGATCCAAAAAACAGGTTTATTCACTTAACACTCTAGCGCCTCGGCCACTGTAAGCCTTCAAGGAGAAAAGTATCAGTCACAGAACACAGTTTATATAATCACACAAATCAATCAATAAAACCATTATTCAATTAAATAATAAAATTAATCAATGCCTATTAGTTAAATCACATTTTTCCAACAGCATTCTGTATTTAAACCTCTAGGCATTAAAGTACCAAATTTTAAAATAAAAACAGTTTCCTGCTTTAAAAGTAATTTACCCACCACTAAATCATCAGACTCCCACTTTGCTACCTGCTGTAAAATAGTAGCTTTTAAACTATCACTGCTACCATTATGAAATTCACAGAAGTGTTGAGCCAAAGGGCTCTCCATTTTTTTATTTCGTATGTCCCTAAGATGTTCTAACAGCCTAACTTTGAACATTCTTTTAGTTTGCCCAATGTAGAACTTGTTACATCCACATGTAATGGCATAAACCACCTTATTAGTCCTACAATTATATGAGCCACCTGAACTAAAATGTATGTTATTAATGTTTGAAAAAACTCTATATACAAAAGAGCAAGCCTGACATTTACCACATGGAAACGTCCCTAAACTGGATGGTTGCAATGATATTTTATCCCCTGGTTTAAAAAATTTTGTTCATACAACCATATCTTTGATACTTTTGTCTTTTTTATAAGAAAAGACTAATTTTTTCATTTTTAAATTTCTTAATTCATCAAAATTATCTAAAAACTTCCAAAAATGGGATATCTTAGATTTTATCATATCACTACATACATTATATGTGGATACTACAAATAGATTATTTACCAAATCACATTCTCGATTTACTATATACCTGTTAATATTCTTTTTCTTATTATATTTATCAAATCTTGTATTTATAATTTTTTCTATATCAGCCTCCACTAATTTGTTATCATAGTTTCTTCTCAGAAACATTTTTTTGGTTGCTTGAATTTCCTTAAAAAACACCTCATCATTGCGACACAACCTAGAAATTCTTAAAAATTCACCATATGGCAATGCTTTAATAATGTGTGCAGGATGACAACTATTCGCTTGCAAAAAATCATGTGGGTCCCCAAATTTCCTATATAGACTTGTTATTATTGGTAAACCATCAATACCCTGTAGATTAACATCTAAAAAGTTAACTGACTGTCCACATTGTATCCCATCAAAACTAATATTAAATCTGTTTCTTTGGATTTCTTGTACAAAATTATGTATATGATCATATCCACCTTCACACAAAAAAATCAAATCGTCTATGTATCTATAATACATTTTCACATATTTTTTTACAAATGCATTCCTATAGATACATTCTTTCTCCACCAGGCCCATGCATATATTTGCATACATTGGAGCGAATGGGGCACCCATTGCTGTTCCTTGTTTCTGTTGAAAGATCGAATTTTCAAAATAGAAATAATTATTTTCTAAACAGAATTGTACAAGGTCCAGTATATAATGTGTGAATGGCAAATCTCCCATACTATTAAACAAAGCTTCTAAGCCAAATTTATGTTGGATATTCGTATAAAGACTCTTAACGTCTAGAGTAATCCAAAACATATTCTTATTCCAAATAACTGATTTGATTTTTTCCAAAAGATCAAAAGAATCTTTAATATAAGAGGGAAGACAAACAGCTTCTTTTAATAATACTTTGTGTAACACAACACCTAGATTGTGTAAAAAATATTTCCTCGCAGACACAATAGGTCTGCCTGGTAGTTTATCAAAGTTCTTGTGTAATTTGGGGAGACAATAAAAATAAGCAGGATTAGTATCTCTTAAACAAAGTTTTTTCTTTACATCATTCTCAGACCAAAAGCCTAAACGTAAGCCCTTTTGAATTAAATTAACATACTTAATTTTTGCCTGTTCAATAACATCCTGATGAACTATACCATAAACTGTTTCATCCCCTAACAACTCCCAACACATTTCTAAGTACTGCGTGTAATGCATAATTACAATTTTGTTGCGATATTAAAAAGAAAAATGAATTAAACGCTCTAGCTAAACATATAATATCTAATCCATCACATACTTTTGTGTTTAGAGTGTTGCAAACTGTGGAAGCTAATGTTAGAGGTGGTGACTACATAAATTTGATTGAACTAAATGAATTAAAATGGATTCTTAGACTCAGAGGCCATTGTCCTCCAGGTTTGAACAATTATATTACAATAAGATCTTTTCTTAATAATCGGAGATGATTTTAGAACTTGATGCATAATTATTTATATATTCTGTTTATATATATTCTATTTTTTATCTAGGGGTTTTACTATACATATATACATGTTTTTATTCTTTGTAATATATTATATTTACATATTTTTACTTTATCTAGTGGTTTATGGCACTTCCTATTATTGAGCATGTTAAAGCATTACTGAAATGTGGTTCTTTAAGCAAGTTTATAATATATATATCAATTTATTTTTTATTTATTTATTTATTTATTCATCTATTTATCCATCAGGTAGATATTTGATTAACTTATATAAATGAATAGATAATAATAATAATTTACGATTAAATATATGAATTAATATTTTTAGTTTTTTGCTGGTTTATGAAATATTTAATATTTAACATCCATATATTTATATATCAGCACATTATGGTAGGATGCATATGCTTTTAGTATTAAAGCTTTGAATAGAAAGGTTATTTTAGATCTCCTTGACATTATAAAAAATATATTGGCTTATTATATTCCATTTTAATTTTATTTTATTTTACTTCCATATCATTCTGTATATATTTTAAGCATATTTATTTATTCATTTGTCTCTATGTATATATATATTTATTATTACTATTTAATATTACTATTTATTATACATCAAATATCATTTTTTGAAAGGGTAGAAAAAGAGATGAGTAAATACTATACATGACGCTATATAATGTCACACATGGAATAAATGTATATATATCTAAGTGATTTTAAAATGTGTTTAAATATATGTATGATTCACCGGATTCAAAGTACCTAGTACTTCTCTTTTGGTTTGCATATTGTTCTGTGGCTTTAAAAACCTTTCATTGAGAATGATTTGTTTTAATTAAATTATCAGCTAACTGATTAATTATTCAATTAAATACACGCCTCTTGGCTAAGCCTCCCTATAAGTATGCTGCCTGTTTTTAACAATATACTGTCTGAAGAAGCGTATCATAGCATACGCGAAAGCGCTCACCGTTTGTCTTTTTCTTTTCCGAGTAAATTGTTTATGCAACGTGGAGAGTCAGAAGTTTTTTGTTCTACACTACATGTATAAAAATTCATACAATGAGGAAATACAAATGAATAAAATGTACATCATAAAACACAGTTAACAGATAATAGAGAACACAGTTTACAGGTATTTCCATTTAGCACAGCATGGTCAAATGTCTGGAAAATTGAGATCTGAGGTTTCTTGTGTTTTTACCTTAGAATGGGGGGGGGGCAGTTTGCATGCAGATGTTTTAAGTAAGGTAAAAACATGCTGTGCAGACTATAGAAATACTGTGATATTTACAGTATTTACATACTTGGAGTCAGGTGAGAGAATTACTTATTCACTGACTGTCAGCTTAAGTCTATTTTAGGAAAATAGAAATATTAATTTGAGGGAAGAGTGGAGCAAGGAGTATGAAGAGGTCATTGGGGAATTCCCTTAAATTTAGGTAGGGTGTAAGCAGGAACATTTCAGTTTGGATGACAGGTATGAGAAAAGTTGGGTCTTGAAGGTTTCTGAGTTTGGTATTGTCCTAAGTGAAGGAGGGAGAGAGTTCCATTTCTTGCCTAGAGAGAAAGAGAGTAGAAGCTGGCCAGCAGGACATTTGGGTTTGTGGATAGAAATTAAATTTTGGTGTTCAAATCTCAGAGATCTGTTTAGGATGTATGGGGGAAGGATGTTTGTTAGGGCTAGGCATTTATCTGGGTAGAATATTAATTTGGGAGCGGTAGTTGGTTGAAGATAGTGTAGGTGGTTAGACAGGTCTAACCAGTTCAGTGATTGCAGGGTAAGGCAGTGATGAGTAGAGGTTTTAGATTTAGTTGCAAATTTAGAGATCTTGCGGTGGAGCATGGGCTATCATTGTTTTTGTGCCTGTCTTCTCTTAGCTGACCAGTTTATTTTGTCTGTCAGGCCTCGTGAGGCTTGCTGGCTTTGAGATAGTATGAAAAGTTATGCTTATGTATCCACTCAGGTATGGCTTTATGGAAGGTTTTGACTTTGGTACCCTTGCTGGATGACCTAACTGTTTGGAGTATTACAACAGTAATCAGTAGGACATCTGCTTTTATGGTAAGTTCTTATACAACTCTACAGTTTCCGGATCATATAACTCTTTACTCTTGTATGGTGGATACATACCCGATGTTTTATGTTTGTCCTTGTATCAAGCCAGTCAGTACCCAACATTAGTTTGGTAACAGCACCTTGTACATGCAAGGCTGTAGAGACAGCATCAGCAGTACCTCATACAGGGAAAGGATGACCCCAGTACACACCCAGGCATCCTTGCTTTACAAGACGTTTCATAAGAATAATGTTCTTCATCAGTCTCTGTAGGAAGAGGAGGTGGTGGCAGCCAGCCAGCGGAGGAGCTGCCATTCAGATAGCCATGAGGGGTTAATTTTGTGTGCAAATTAACTCTTCACTCAAACTAAGGCCTTGCCAACTTTGTACCCATGCATATACAGAAAATGTAACCACTGCAGACCCACTGCTTGGTGTTACCAGACAGTGCCCTGACTGCACTGCTTCATTACCCCCCCCCCCAACAGAGCGAGCACCAGTAATAGATAACACGGTAATCATTCTGTGTGATGGATGGACCAACATTTGCCTGTTCTTACAGCTCCTGGGGCGCTGGTTGTACATGAGACAGCTTAAGTCATAGTTAAGGCTTTCTGTTTTATCAGTTAGTAGTGATGTTTTACTTTGCATAACAAGATTCAGTTTTGGGTCAGTGTCGCCCTACTTCTCTTTCCTCTTTTATCCTACATTTGGTTCGCTCAGAAAGAAAGCATATTTTCATGATTTCCTTCTCCCCTGGAATGTGTAACCGTAGACATCAACTCTTCACATTAATCTTGGTAGAAAATCCTTTTGGTCCTTGGTGTCACAGCTGAGCAATACATTTCACTTGCTGCATATGATCATTGCTGTAAGAGTTTGGTTTCTGTACTGTTCTGTTTCCAGTACTGTATAAGGAATCACATTCCTTATACAAAAGCTCTTACTTTTATAAGTATATTGAGCCTTCCAGCAAATTACTGAAAGTATGATGACCTTCTTCTCTGTTAATATCAATATAGCTTTGTTTGAGGAAGACTGATTTCATCCATTTTTTACAACTGTCTAAAGGTGCGAAACAACCTTTTGTTTGCTCTTTAAGCCTCCTGTTTTGGAGGCCCATGGGATATATGGAAATGGCCCCTCAAGTGTTTCAGCTACATGGCTTTTTACTTTTCAAGGCTTTATGGATACATTCAGGCCAGTAAAGTCACCCCCACTAGATGTGTGGATATGCATGTTTCCACCTTTTTATTGACCTCATCAGCACAGCACAATTGGATTGTTTGCCTGTACTTAACACACAGTCTTTAAATGCAGCTGATGCCCATAAACATTAAGGTGCCTGCAAAATGTCCAAGCTAACATCCAAACCAAAGGGTAAAATGGTCACACAGACAAACCATTCATTACAAACTGCATGAAAAACCTAGCCATCTAGACTTTTCACTGTGTGATATCTTAAACCCCCCTGTAATTGAGACCTGTGGGATATATACAGATGACCCCTTTGGAAGCAACTGATCATTAGGGTGGTTTGCAATCAACTTAACATCAGATTAGAACCAAAGTGAGCATACTAGACTTCAAAAGTGCACTCCTTTGTTAGACTGGTGCAGTGTGTTAGGTATGCTCTGCAGGAAGGCTGGAAGATGATGCGGAAAAACATTGGAGAAGCATAAAGACCGGCATTACAGAAGCAACAGGTCTTGGAGTAGAGAAATGCCAATCAAGATATCCTTTACCTTGGCTGGCCAAGCTTTCATGTTAGCCTTTCTTAGGAAAGCATGGCTTGGCTAGTCTGACCCTCTTTACTCCCCCATAGCTTTACTAACTGAAGCAGTTCATAATAGGTCTGTTTTCATGGAACGGGACTTCATAATCTGCACCTCCTGAAATATTCACATCTGTCATGGTTACCTGTTTCTATCCAAAGTCTCTGGTCATTCACAACAGTTTGTTTTAGTAGTATACATTAACTGTTAACTCTATTGATTCATAATAGTTCAAATAATTTTATGATTTAGTGGGCATGTTTTATTTTATTTAAACAGTATATTTAAACACTATTCTTAATATGTAATATGGCATCATTTCTGTACTTCACCACCATATGGCTTTCTGTAAAGGGTTATCTGGCAAAATAGTAAATGTACCGAAACCTGCAGGACATACTGCAAGAAGTGTCACAAGAATCGGACCCTCAAGGTCACTCAGTACAAAAAGGGCAAGAATTCTCAGTATGCCCATGGTAAACATTATTGCAACAGGAAGCAGTGTGTTTATGGTAGTCAAACGACAGAGGCACTGGAAGCTGTTGAAGACTGGGGGGGGTTGAATGAGAGGAGCACTTAGTGATCTAAAAAGGACAGTTTTTTAAAGCTATTTACTACCACAACATAACTTCACTTGGAGGACATTTTAAGCTTAGCCAATTCCCTTTTGGTGCTTGAATTAACATTTCCTGATTGGTCTTACCTATCCCATGGCTGATAGTTTCATATTAGCCCTAGTGAGAATAACTGATCATACTGTAGATAATTTGAGGGGATCCATGTAAGGGATGCAGCATTTAGGAACTGCCTCTGTCCATTAGTGGCATTAGGGGCAATCCAGGAGTCCTGGAGTACATTGTCTGTTACCCATCCTTAGATCCAAGTTGCATATGAATATGGATGGATGAGCTTTGTTTTTCTTGAATGGATAGTCTGTTCTGGAACAGTGATAGCCTCTGTGAAATATATCCATCTCCCCCCAACATTCAGTTTAGGTACCTGGACTGAGCATTTCTGATGCCATTTGATTTGCTGATGTTCAGTAGGTCCATCTGTATTATAGGTTCATAGGTTCATACTAGGTTATCTGCCCTAGGGCATTTATAAGCCTAGCCAGAGTGTGTTTGGCTTTCGCCACCCATTTTAAATGAATTTTGCTATGCCCTTTTTCGAGGTTAGTATACTGTGCCTCTGTCTAACAGTGACACAGAAGTGATTCCCGGGGTAAACCTACGATCTTCCATCCACTCATCAAGATTTCTGTTGAAGAGAGTCAATGAGGGACTTTGCCTAACCTGGACTGGGATTTTATTCCAGAGTGAAGGGAGCCTCTGGGTTATGAATCTGTCCCTCCAGCATGTCCTATTTATTTCACTGCTGAGGTTCAAGTCTCTCGAGCGTAGCTCGATGGGATTTGGATTTTCTGAGGTGCAGCATGTCCATTAATTCCGGGTTGGACATGGCTTTATACGTCAGGCACAGATCGCCTCTGAGCAGGCGGTATGCCACTGAGTAGAGCTGGAGTTTCTTTAACCGAGCAGCATATGGCATCTGTTTGAACCCTTTGATCCTCTTGGTGAGGTACTTTTGGGGTCTTTCCAGTTGCTGCAGGTGTCTGGTAAGGTACATCCCAAAAGGGGCATTGTACTTAATTATGGGCCTGATGAGGGATGAGTAAAGAGGCACGATGACCTCCCCTGATCTAGATGTGAATCCCTTCATGATTAGGTGGGCTATATAAAATGTTTTTCTAACCACTTTGGCCACGTGGTTGTCAAATGAGAGATTGCTATCAACTTGGGTACCCAGGTCCCTAATTACTTCTTCTGTACTTAATGGATTACCACCTATGTGGTAATTTGTGGTCACTTTGTTTTTGCCAAAGGGGATGACTATACACTTTTTGGCATTTAGCTTGAGGCCATGGCTCTGACACCAGTTGTCTGTTTCTGTGAGGCCCTTTTGGAGGATGCTTGTGTCGGCTGGAGAGTCGATTATGGCACCCAGTTTGCAGTCATCTGCGAACTTGGTCAGCCACAGTCCTTCTGTGTTGGCCTGTACCTCCGAGAAATATATACCGAACAAAAGAGGTCCCAGGACTGAGCCTTGTGGGATGCCACTTGTAACTGGTTTGGAGTCTGACATGGCTCCAGCAATTCTAACCATGTGGGTTCTGTCCTTGAGCCAGTTTGCAACCCATCTAGTGACATAGGGGTTTATATTTAAGCTGGTGAGCTTATCTATAATGCCCGAGTGGGGTATTGTATCGAAAGCTTTTGCGAGGTCCAGGTAGGCTGTGTGGACCACCTTCCCCTCGTCAATGGCCTTGGTGACTGTTTCAAAGAAATCAACCAGGTTTAAGAGGCATGATCTGCCCTTAACAAAGCCGAACTGGGTAGGATCCAGTGTCTGTAGGTCCCCAATATCTTTATTTATGAAGTCCATGATGATCCTTTCCATAGCTTTGCAGACCAAGCTAGTCAGGCTTATGGGGCGATAGTTTCCAGGATCCGTTGAGGCACCACCTTTGTGGAGAGGGACCACTGTTGCTGTACGCCACTCTTTGGGTACATATCCTGTAGTAAGGCTGAGATTGAACAGTAGTTTTATGTTTGGGTTTAGCTCTTGGAGTTTATGTAGGACGCAGCCCGGGACACCGTCTGGTCCCATTGATGCTGTGTTCTTTGCTTTGGAGAGGGCAGCTCTTACCTGAGCATCTGAGATGTCAGGGGGGCAGATCTCTGCTGGGATAGATATTTGCCCTTTTGGTGGGGGGGGAGAGAAGTTTGCACTGAACGTGTCAGCTAGGATGTTGGCAATGTCTCTGGGTTCGGTGTAATTTTTGTCATTTTGGACTAATTCTGAGCATATCTGGAAATTCCCACTCAGGTTCCTAACATAACTAAAGAAAACCTTGTGATTATCCTTAGTGTCCTGTGCAATTTTTCTGTCAAAGCTGGCCTTAGACGATTTTATGATTGCCCGTAGTTTTTTGCTAATACTGATCAGAGATGCCTTCCCTTTTTGGGATTTTGCTCTATCATGTAGTAGCTTCCTCCTTCTATTGTATAGTTTGTTTATGGCTGGGGTCCACCAGACAGGACATCTGCCTTTGGAGGATTGGGTCTTGGTTTTATTTGGGATTGCATGATCCATGCATTCCTGAAGGTGTTCATAGAATGCGTTTATAAAGGATTCTGCGGTCTGGGCCGTATTTTCCACAGGACCGGGGGCTTTAAAGGATTCCTCCTCGGTTTTGAGGAGTGTGAAATTTGCTTTAGAGAAGTTTTTCAGTGTAGTTTTCAGGGCAGGGGGTGGAGTTGGGAAGTGAATATCCAGTGAGATTAGTTTATGGTCTGATCTTACCAGTGAGGGATACACTTCTGGTCTGGAGCATAGAGTCCCCATGTTGGTGATGATCAGGTCCAGTATGTTTTCCCCTCTTGTGGGATTGGTAACAAGTTGTTCCATAGCATTTGAGTTTATAAATTCTAGGAACCTTTGGGCTAGGGTGTTGGAGCTAGAGTGATGCTCCCAGTCTTCATTTGGGTAGTTGGAGTCGCCCAATATAATGGTGTTTGGAGAGACCTTCATATTTTCCAGTGTTCTCAGGAAGGCTGAGTGGGGTTCCTGGGTTTTGGAGGGTGGTCTGTAGCAGGCTGTAAACTGGAAGGCAGTTTTACCCACCGTTAGTTGCACATGGATAGTCTCTGATGCTTCGTGCTGTGCCACCAACCTGGAGGTGTGGGTGTCTTTGACGAATATTGATACTCCCCATCCTTTTGTGGTTCGGTCCAAGTTTTGGGGCCGAAAAGCATGGTATGAGGTATAACCTGGTAGTGCTGGGGTGCTCTCGGGAGCCTTGAACCAGGTTTCTGTTACTGCACAGATATCGATGTTCTCCATGCTAAGGAGAGTTTCGAGTGCGTGCATCTTGAGGTTTAGACTTCTTGCGTTGAGTAGCATTACTCTTAGTTTTTTATCCTTTGTGATACCTATGGAGGTGGGTTTGTCTTTTGAGCCTTGCCTAAAAAAGGCACTATGGGGGTAGCAAGAGCCTTTGCCAATATCCAAAACCCAGGGGTGAGAGGTGCAAGCCATCCCTAGCGAAGCATCGTGGCTTGTCGAGCATGTCATCCCAGGCTGACAGGCATTGGATCCCCTTTGAATGACACCAATACTTAAGCCAATTGTTGAAATTGATCATCTTGTCTTCATATTGTGGCATCATTCTTGGTGAGGGTAAAATGCTACTCAAGGTCAGGGTCATACTGGCCTGGGCTACATGCTCAGAGAGCTCCTCTGTCTCTTTTCATGTAGTCTAGGGAGGTACGTCCCAGGTCATTCACACCAGCATGGACAATGACTGAGTCATATTTGTACTTGCCTTGGAGTGAACTGAGTGCTTGTGTTATGTGGCGGATCCTAGTGCCCGACCGGCAGCTCACCGTGACCTTCTCCTTGTTCAGCCTGGTGAGCGGGACGTCAGTGTGCCTGACGATAGTCACCTATTACAAGTGTATCAGGTGTGTTGTTTAGCCTTAAGGGCTGTGACTGTTCAGCACACTGGCTTTGTGAGCTATGTGTTGCACGTGTTTTGTTTTGGGGTAGCGGTTGCTTGGGTGTCTCCTTTGGAGGTCTCTGCTGCTTAGGCAGATTTTTATTTAGAGCCTCCGAGTATGTTTTTGTGTGTTTGTGTTTGGTTTGCTGTCGTGGTAGGTCTTTGTGAGACTGGAATTGTAGTGAGTGTGATTTCCTTCTCCTCCTGACTGGTTTCGCCAGTACTGAGTTGAGAGAGCTTTGCCTCCAGTATGGCTATATGGTTGCATCTCTCACATGTGTTGGAATTTGTTGGGAGGAGGAGAGGGTTGAATGTGTACATGAGGCAGTTGTAACATTGCCTCAAGATTCCCAGATTCACCAGCTGGACCGGAGATGAGATTGACAACTGACCTTTGGATATGCTAGAATAGTATTGGGAATTCCTTTATAATTGAAAAAAAAGGGCCAATGGGGAACAAGGTACTCAAGGGGAGTTTGTGAGGGTGTAGTGCTTTTAATTTTTTTAGTGCTGACTTATATAATTGCTTTAGTGAGTAAGTGCCAGGTATCTTAAATGCAATGTGTTACAGGTAACTTAAATGCAAAAATGACAAACAGTAACTTTCTTTCAAGTGAAACAAGGAAATAAGTACAGTAAGCAATGCAGATATCACTAGGAATCCACAGAAGCACTGAAAAGCCACATTTTAGGTGGAATTAGCGTTTCAGGGAAATAACAAGCAAACAAACAACAAGCATACAAACAAAGCTAGATTCAGCAGGCCTGGATCTAGTCTATGCTACAGCAAACAAGGTGTACCAGTTTCAGTAAGAAACAGTTCAGATATGCAGGCACTATAAGCCTTTAACCAGAAATTCCCAGCTCAGAAGGGCAGAGTCCAGCCTCTCCTCCCACAAGAGTGCAGACCATGAACCTTCTTAATGTAAAATAACTGGCCTGAACCCCAAGTGCTTAAACCAGAACTAATACACTTTTAGAATAACAGACACTGAGCCCTCAATCAGCAGTTCCCAACTTAGAAGGATGTAAGCTACCTGTCTTGCCACCACAGTGCAGGCCACAAACCTTCCTAATGTAAAACAACTGGTCTGAAGCCCAAGTGCTTAATCCAAAAGACTTAGAATGATAGCTACACTTTAATCAAGTTACTACCAAGCAGTAATAAATACAATTGAATACTTTAAAGAATTCCTGGATTAGTGCTCAAGTTATACAAACAAAGCTAGATTCAGCAGGCCTGGATCTAGTAGTTTTTCTAATCTTATCTGATTACCTTACTCCACTGAAATGTGTTTAGTTTGGATTGAGAATGACAAGAGTCCTGTGGAGAGCCTTTGTGTAATTGAGACCAATAGCAAAACAATACCTCCACAATGGATTTAGCTTGGAAAAGAAGACAAAACTAAGAAAAAAGCCAAAGGAAGGCTACATGCTGTTTTGTCTCTGCTAGCTGGGGAATGCTGTTTCTAAAAGTTTTTTTTTCTCCTTTGTAAACATCCAAAACTGCCCTAATAACCACTGTCACACTGATGTAGTTTTGTTAGTCATTTCCTGTAAGATTACATTAGGGCGGTATATACATTTTGTGATCCTGCTTGTCCATGCACTTACAAAGATGGTACATTAGGTGTGTGTTTCTTATTGGCTGCATCTTACAAGTGCATCATTTCTTTGTCCTTTTCTCAGTTATTCCCTTTGTTTCTGTTAATGGCATTTATTTTAAAGGCCTTTTCAGGCATATCTGAGTGTTAATTTTGAAACAGGTGCTAATTACTGGCTTTAAAGACAGGACAATAGAGCTGTGGTTGATTTATGTTATACTTGTGCAAGATGGAGAGGGAGTTAGCTTAATATTAGTATGTGGAAAAAGGTGCCTAGGTGTGCAGTTTTGGAAATGTTTTCTAGAAGGAATAAATGCATATTGTATCACTGAATGTCAAAATTTATAAATTTGATTAAAAATGAACAATATTATAAATTTTGGGTCTTTACAAATATAGGAATTTGATAGATTTCAGTTTTCGGATATGCTGTGCAGACAGAGACAAATGGATGATGGCCTCATAGCATGAAGAGGACACCTAGTCAATATATCTTTGAAAGAAGATGAGACACAGCCATGCACAAATAATATGGCTGTAATTCAGAGACGTCTAATTGTGAGTCCGAAAACTATGGAAAAATGAGAGTACAGCAGAACAGTGAATGTTAAAAATCTGTGTTCTCCCTTAAAATTACTTTCTGTGGGGGGTAAGCACCCTACACCCCAACACCACTCCACTACTTGTATATACTAATTCTGAGATAGCCATACCTTGGCCAAAAGGGAATACTCCAAGGCAGAGCTGGCCTTAGGTAAACTGGCGACTTAGATGAAAAGGTTTTATGGTGCAACCCCCCCCCCCCCCCAGTGAAAAGGTGCCATGGTTCCCCCCTTCTCCTAATGCTCAATGACTGCTGGCCTGCTCACACTATACAGATTATTTATTTTTTTTTTTTTCCTTTTTCTCATAGGGTGACTCTTCATTGTTTCTTTGTTATTCAGTCGTTCATTCAACATGTTGAGCTCTCTGATCACGTAGCCCAGGCCGGTATGACCCTGACCCTGAGTAACATCCTGCCCGCACCAAGAATGATACCACGGTATAAAGAAAAAAATTCTCAATTTCAACAATTGGCTATGTTGCTGGTGTCATTCAAAGGGGATCCAGTGTCTGTCCACCTGGGATGACATGCTCGACAAGCCATGCTGCTTCACTAGAGACAGCATGCAACTGTCACCCTTAGGCTTTCGAATACTGGCCAAGGCTCTTGCCACCCTCCATAGTGCCTTTTTTAGGCAAGGCTCAAAAGACAAACCCACCTCTGTAAATAGCACAAGTAACAAAAAGCTGAGGGTAATGCTACTCAATGCCAGAAGTCTAAACCTCAAATTGCACGCAGTCGAGGTACTCCTCAGTATGATGAAAATTGATATATGTGCAGTAACAGAAACCTGGTTTAAGGATTTAGAGAGCACCCCAGCACTACCAGGCTACAACTCATACCATACATTTCGGTCACAGAACTGAAACCGAAATACAAAAGGCGGGGGCATATCCATATTCAAGGATACCCACACCTCCAGGTTAGTGGCACAGCACGATGCTTCAAAGATCATCTACGTGCAACTAACAGGCAAAACTGCAAGTCAAATTGTAGCTTGCTACAGATCATCCATCATGTCCCAGGACCCCCATTCCATGCTTCTGGAAACATAAAGATCCTACTAAACACCCTAATATTGGGTGATTTCAATTACCCAGACATTAACTGGGAGAACTACTCGGGTACTAAGTCCCTTGTCCAACATTTCCTAGAATTTACAAACGCAAATGCCCTGGTTTAACTGGTTAACACTCCCACCAGAGGTGACAACATATTGGACCTGGACATCACCAACATGGGCGACCGGTGTTCCACACCAGAGGTCAACCCTTCATTGGTTAGATCTGACCAGTTTTTCACTGTGGTTCCCTTGTCCGGGGGTGAATGTGGACATCAAAAGTGATTTGTTTATGGTCAGATCTAAAAAAGAAAAAAAAAAAAAAGAAAAAGTCTATGTATATGTACTTTGGATTAAACTGCGATTGATTCTACTCCTGGTCGGTGCCTCATTGTCAAAGTTCGCTAATCTTGTGGTTGATGGTGTTTTTTTTTTTTTTTTTTTAGATCTGACCATAAACAAATCACTTTTGATGTCCACATTCTGCTCCCACCCCCGGACAAGGGAACCACAGTGAAAAACTTTTTCAAAAGCAAACTTCACATTACTTAAGACTGAGGTGGAAGGTTTCAAATCCCCATGCTGAAGGATAATGCTGTCCAAGCTGCAAAATCCTTTACTAATGCATTCTCTGGGCACCTACAAGAATGCATGGATCATGCCATCCCAAGCAAAACCAAGACTCACTCCTCCAAGAAAAGGAAACCAGTCTGGTGGACTCCTACCATAAAGAAGCTATACAATAGAAGGAGGAAACTAGTACAGAAAAGAGTAAAATCCCAAGAAGGGAAGACACTCCTGATCCATATCAGCAAGAAACTACGATCCCTCATAAAATCATCCAAGGCGAGCTTTGAAAGAAAAATTGCCAAGGACTCTAAAGATAACCACAAGGCATTCTTTAGCTATGTCAAGAATCTAAGTGGCAATGCTCAGATCTGCTCGGAGTTAGTGCAGAATGGCACAAAATACACTGAGCCGACTGATATCGCCAACATCTTGGCAGACAGGTTCAGAGCAAACTTCACTCCCCTCTCACCCTCAAAAGGGCCCATAACCATACCAGAAGAATGTAGAGTCACTGAAATCACAGACACTCAGGTTAAAACAGCCCTGCCCAAAGACAAAAACACAGCATCAATGGGATTGGACATTGTCCCAGGCTGCATCCTACACGAGCTCAAAGACGAACTAACCCCTCACCTAAACACACTGTTCAAACTCAGCCTCTCCACAGGCTAAATACCCATAGAGTGGCGCACAGCAACAGTTATTCCACTCCACAAAGGTGGAGCCACAACAGACCCCTGAGAACTATCGCCCTAGAAGCCTGACTAGCTTTGTCTGCAAGTCTATGGAGCGCATCATTATGGAACTCATTAACAGAGACATTGGGAACCTCCAAACATTGGACCCTACCCAGTTCGTCTTTGTTAGGGTTTGAGGTCATGCCTCCTAAACCTGGTGGACTTCTTTGAGACAGTTATCAAGGCTATAGATGAGGGAAAGGTGGTACACACAGCCTACCTAGACCTCGCTAAGGCCTTCGACACCATTCCCCATTCTGGTATTATAGACAAGCTCACCAGCCTGAACATAAACCCCTATGTCACAAGATGGGTTGCCAACTGGCTCACGGACAGAACCTACAGGTGAGAGTTGCAAGAGCTAGGTCCAACTCTAAACCGTTAACAAGTGGCATTCCCCAGGGTTCAGACCTAGGACCCTTCCTGTTTGGCATGCACTTCTCAGAGGTACAGGCAAGCACAAAAGGACTATGGCTGACCAGGTTTGCAGACAACTGAAAACTAGGGGCTATAATTGACTCTCCGGCTGGCACAGACATTCTCCAAAAGGGTCTCACTGAGACGGACACCTGGTGTCAAAATCATGGCCTCAAGCTAAATGCCAAAAAGTGCATAGCCATCCCCTTTGGAAAAAACAAAGTACCCACAAACTACCACATAGGTGGTAGTCTCCTAAATACAGAAGACGTAATAAGGGATCTAAGGACTCAAGTAGATAGTAATCTCACCTTTGATAATCACATTGCCAAAGTGGTTAGAAAATCCTTCTACCTAATCACAAAAGGGTTTGCATACAGATCAAAAGAGGTAATTGTGCCCCTCTACTCATCAGACCCATCATAGAGTACATTGCCCCATTTGGGATGTACCTTACAAGGCACCTGCAACAGCTGGAAAGACCACAGAAGTACCTCACCAAGAGGATCACTGACCTCAAACAGATGCCCTATGCAGCTCGACTGAAGAAACTCCAGCTGAATTCTGTTTCATGCCGCTTACTCAGAGGTGATCTCTGCCTGACATACAGGGCCATGTCCAACCCAGAATTGATGGACATGCTCCACCTAAAGAAAACCTTATCCCCTCATGCCACATGCTCTATGGATCTAAACCTCACCACAGCAATAAATAGGACGTGCTGGAGGGATAGATTCATGTCCCAGAGAATTCCCATGCTTTGGAACAAGATTCCAATCTACATTAGGCGGAGCTCCTCGCTAACCCTCTTCAAGAGAAACCTTGACGAGTGGATGGGAAACAAAGTTTACTCTGGGGATCACTTCAGTGGCTCTGCTGGACAGAGGCACAGAGAACTAATCTAAGGGGTGGCAAAAGCCAACACATTCTGGCTAGGCTTATAAATGCCTTCGGGCAGATCGCCTAATTACCTACCTATGAACCTATGTTCTACCTAAGCAATACTACACTATGATAACTGTGGAAGAAACAGCTGCATTAAGACATGGGGCTGTAGATATTATGAGGTACCATTTTAGCCATTGTTCATCTGGTAATGGACTGAACGAAAAACTAAGATCAAAGAATGAAACCTAGCCGTACCGTTCAACTTCATTTTTTCCTGCATCCTTTCAGGACATCCAAACTTAGCCAAAACAACAACTGTAATAACTGCAGTGGAAATAACCATATTCAGCTAACAGCCTGAGGCCAGCTAGGCCCCCAAAACCATGAGGTTTTTAGGTGCCCTGAGATGTATTTTTTTACAGTTTTTTAAAACGACCTTTTCATCCAGTGATGCCCAAATGAAAAACGATGAAAACAGGAAAGAGGTTCCACCTTTGTTACTCTACAGCTTTGCTTTTTCCTGCATCATGTCAACATACTGTAGCTAACCAAGACTGCACTGTAATAATTAAATTAAGCTGGGGATCAGGGAATCGTGTAGGCATCCAGAAGCCGTGGGGTTATAGATGTTCTGAGCAGCATTTTAGAGCTTTTGTTTCCAACCTTTTGCTCTAATGATGGCTTGAACAAAAATCATGCATATGTAGAAGACATTCAATCTTACTTTTTCATTTCACTGAAGAAATGTTATATTGAAATTTTAATGCTCAAAACTGACCAAATACCAGTTCACAGTAAAAATCGACAAGACAGATGCTTGTGAGGATACCTATATCAGGAACATACAGGAACAGTACCTGCCCCCATTATCCCCTACCTCAAAATAGGTAGTCACATTCTGTATATCCCTCACTGGTGTTAAAGTGGGATTAAAATTAAGGCATAGATGCCCATAGTCGTATTTCAAGCTGCTACTGTCCTATTTATATACAGCATGCCTCCTCGCCCCCTACCCCCAAAAGCAAACCACCTTCTGTGTACCCTTCTAATGTCAGACAGGGACAAAACTAAAAAAAACAAATTGAATGTAACATATTCTGTAATATAGCAAACCTACTCTTAGACAAATTCACCTGTAACTTTGTCCCTCTTTCCCCCTCAACCTCCCCTCAGGAAATACCATCAAGTGTAATTCCCCTACTATCACTAGATAACAGGTCCTCAGTGCTCTCTCTGAGGTCAAGAACACTGCATTGATGGACCCAGATGCTATCCCGGGATGACTTCTAAATAACATTGAATTGCTGTTAACTGTAGCCTCCAAACAGGCTTTGTACCTCACAACTGGAGAACATCAACAGTCATTCCTCTGCACAAAGGTGGTCAGTCTACAGACCCTGGAAACTACAGGCCCATAAGTCTCACTAGTCTGTCATATGCAAAGCAGTGGAAATAATTATTATGGAAATGAATAATAATGACATAGGAAGCCTCCAATTACTGGACTTAGCCCAGTTTGGTGTTGTCAAGGCCAAGTCATGCCTATTCAGCCTGGTGGACTTCTTTGAGAAGGTCACCAAAGCCATGGATGAGAGCAAAAACTGCTTACCTAGACCAGGCCAAGACATCTGACACTATCCCACACTCTGCATTGTTGACAAACTCAAGAGGTTAGGTATGAGTCCTTCTTCCACCCAATGGATAGCCAGCTGGCTCACAGACAGGACCTAGGAAGTTAGAATTGGAAAATCCACCTCTACAGAGAGTCCAGTCACAATTGGTATCCCTCTGAGATTAATCCTGGAACTGTTCCTTTTTGGCATTTGCTTCTGTGAAGTCAAGGCTAATGTCAACGGCCTCTGGCTAACTCGATTTGCAAATGATTGCAAATAAGGAGCAGTTGTAGAATCTTCCACCAAAACAAATGCTCTCCAGGAATGGTTGACATAGACAAATAAATTTATAATAGTATCCTTGAGGAAGTGATCTACTCCTGGCAACTATCATATTGACAATACACCCCTAAGATCTGAACTACTAATCGGGGACTTGAGGACACACACAGTAATCTAGCCTTTCACCGTCACGTCTACAGTAGTGAAGAAATTATTCTGCCTTTTGCAACTTGCAAACAAAGGTATGACATTTAAGTCCAAAGTTTTCAGCATTTATCAGACCTGTCATTCAGTACAATGCCCCCCTATGGTATGTACCTAACCAGGCATATCCAACAATAGAAACATCCGCAGAGATTCCAAACTATAAGGATACAGGGCATAAGTAACATCTGCTGTGCAGAGCACCTCAAGGCCCTTTCCCTGCATTATGTTGTTTACAGGATGTTATGGGGAGATATGTGCCTGACATACAAGGCATTGTCAGACCCCACCCTGATAGACCTCCTGTATATCTGTAAAACAAACAGCACCAGAATTACCTGTACAAAAGACTTAAACCTTGCCTGTGATTTAAGTAGAACCTGCTGGAGAGATAGGTATGTATCACAGAGACTACCCCATCTCTGGAACAGGCCCCCATCCATGTAAAGCAGAGTTCCTCCCTAACCCAATTCAAGGGTAACTTGGACATTTGGATGGCGAACAGGAAATGCACCCCTGGTTTGCCACCCATGTCTCTGATGGACACAGGCAGTCTGTATATGGTCATCTCCGAGGTCTCTGCTTGTAAATGTTTCATCTCCCAAGTCCGTGCTTGCACTTATCAAGTGTACCAGGACTTGGAGATTTGGGATGCATGACTAGGCTTAAAAAGGTCCGTGTGGTTGTTAGCCTAGCGCACGCCTATGAACCTGTATTTGCTGTCAGACATATATAAACAGCATATACCTAATTACTCTATCAAAAAAACACTTGTATATGTATAAAATGTTTGATTGCGAGGAAAATGAAAAAATAATTACTTGTAGAGACTGTACAATACTCCAGTACAATTTATAGTGACCCTCTGTAGACCCTACTGATGTTTCTGAGGGAGGGTAAAGAAATGATGAACACAATGTCCCCAGCCCAAGACAAGATGTAGTGACCTCTGAGGTTTGGGCGTTGAAGGAAAAAATGACATCACCCCCACTCCCTGCACAAGTACAGAGACCTCTTATGTACACCTATGAGCAGGGCCGGTTTTAGACTAGATGGGAGTTCATGGCAGAAGTGATTAGCAAGTCTATGTCAAAGTACATGGCTGTGGTGTTTGAGGGGACCCCCATGCATTTATCCCTTATTTTATTTAATTTTTTTGAGAGATGATTGTTAAACTAAGCAAATAACATGGTCATTTTCTTTTCCTCCAAGCAGTTATTGCCACTTCTATGCACAGTTCATACCTCTGATTGTGATAGGAGGATGCTCATGTAATGTGTTTCATCTTTGTTACAGACAAGCAGTTTCCACACGTTAAAATATTGGATATGCTGCATCTCGTTATCACGTTAGTCCTGCAAAGCCTAAATAATAAGCAAACAACAACAGACCGCTAGTCGTTTCCTTCCACAAAAGACAGCCATGACAATTATACCTCTGCTACTCACAAATGACCAGAATGTCCGGTACTGTCATCCGTCTAATCCCAACCCAAACCTGGCAGTTATAGCTACATCATATGATGTGTCTAATGCTATTTCATCTTCAGAGTCCATTAAAACAAGCAGACACACATTAAAGTATTCCAATTCAAGTTGTGCCACACACATCACAAAGCAAGATTACTATTGGAAAAAATATCTGGTTGATCACTGCCAACGTTATTGTAAAAGCAGTCCTGACACTTACCTTTCATGCCATTCCCATCATCTCAACTTCCCACACAAACTGCAAAGCCAGAAAAACTGCCAAAACTGTCTGGTCGATCTTTGGCATCAGCATTGTTGTATTTGGGTTTTAAGCATAATATTAGAGTTAGCTGACTAACACTACACCATTCCTCTCTCCAGAATGTCCCTGTTTTTTTACCTCAATAGCAATCAACATTGCTTATACTCTATTAAAAAACAGACAAAGACACACACACACACACACACACACACACACACACACACACATGCACACACTTTGTTCAACTCCTTCAGGTGATTTCATGCCTATATTTAAACATTGCAAGGTCTCCGTTCCTGTGTGTTTGCAACGTTTAAGCTAAAGTAATGTAACTTTAATGTCAAGTCAAGTAGAGCATCACCCCCCCCACTTCACCCAATGTTCTGCTTCATTGCCTTTTTGTAGGTGCACTTTTTTATTTACTTATCTATTTTTTAGATTAAAGATCATTCAATACAATAAATAACTAAGTAGTAAAAGTGCACCTCTACAATCATGGTGCTGTAGGTCATTACCTAGTTCTTCTGTGCGTAAGACCCAACAGTCATAGTATGTGCAAGTCTGCAGTCTCCCCTTTTCAAGGTTTGCACTAAAAGAGTCTTAAAACTAAAATTGCTAATGGCAAGAAACCTTGAATGGAGTGCACACTTTTGTCATGTTTAGGAAGACTCCTTCATAAATGACTAGAAAAAATAAAATTGTTACAGTCTGTGATGTTAAGGCAAGGAATATAGTTTGCACAAAAGGGAGTGGCTTCTTAGGTTTATACCAGTACTAGAAAGAACTAAAATTGATTTTATAAGGTTTAATGTTTGAAATGTGAAAGTATACAGTATGTATTAGTAGCGTGATTCTGAATATTTATGGACAATCCAAAAGATTTCTGAAGATTACATTGCTCCATCTTTGAATGTCAACCCATCCAAGCCCATCTCCATGTTTGTTACATTTTATAAATGCAGCACCCTCCCTCCTACGTAACAAAACTACTTCAAATTCAACCCCCCCCCAATCACTGAACCCATAACAGACCTTCACACTCGCTCCAGTACAAACATCTACAATAAACAAATGCCTACGCACCCTTAAGAGAACAACCACTGGCATTGATCAACTTCCATCTGAATTCGTCAGACTCGCTGCAGACAGCCTTGCATTGCCTGTCTTTATTCTAATACACTGCTCTATCCAAGAAAAATATATCCCCACCTTATGGAAAAAGATCTTATACAATACCTCTTCATAAAGGTGGCTCATCAATCGAGCTCACAAACTATAGACCATTCTCCCACCCGTATCCAAAATCTTGGAAAGATGTATTCACTCCCAACTTACTACATATATTGCTTCTCATAACCCCCTCTGTCCCTAACAGCATGGTTTCAGGCCCAGTCACAGTACAAACAATGCCCTTCTAAGGTTTGCAGATATAATAAATCACAATAGAAATTCGGGTCTTCTAATGTCAGCCCTGTTTCTGGATCTTTCCGAGGCAGTTGAAACACTCTGTTATCAAACTCTCTTCCTATATGCTGTTACCCTCCATACTTAGCTGGTTTCTTAGTTACTTCACTAATAGTCTAAGCACTGAAATGCATAAAGTTGTTTTCCATTGTGAACTGTTATTTTCTTTTGGAATGTAATGTTTTTTATTCTCAACAGTGTGCAAAGGAAGCACTGTTGGGTACTGTGTAGAGTGTGTATTTCTTACACAAGTAGCAGCTGCCCTGTTATTTGAGACACAGATGTTCAGGAAACAGTGTCTGGAGCATTCGTGTCTTTCTAAAGATGCAACCCCCTGTACCCAGCATCCCTGGTGGTCTAGTGGTTAGGATTTAGCAATCTTACCTCCATAACTCGGGTTCGATTCCTGATCAGGGAATTTCAGTGGATATTTTGGGGTGAGAGAGTCAGCATAATGGTTAGGTTTTTACCTCATAGACACAAGGGGCATGGTTTGATTCTCGCCTTTGAGGGAAATTGGCTAGACTTAAAATGACCCACAAAGGCAAATAGGCTAGTACCTAAGTTATGAACCTATGAATAGCAGTTTGAGAACACACAGACAAAAACTCTGGGAGCAGTCATTGAAATGTTTTCCTTGCACTCCATGTGAGGCTTCACCACCACATCCCCCTTACTTATATGTAGAAATCCACTATTACAGTAAAAAAGAGGCAGTAGTTCATTCCAAGTACGTTGTGTAGGAAACTTGTAAAGATGGTACAGTCGTTAGTTTGCACTAAGACAAGATTTGAGTATAATAACATCCCAGAAGTGCGATCTGGGAGTTAGAATCCAGCCGCATTGTGTTGGGTAATGGCATGTTAGCCCAGGTAGTGCAGTCTGTGTCGAAGACTGGCAAACATGTTTACAGATGGTTTGTGCTATCAGTATTCATTATTTTGCATACAAGTGTTGTTTTATTTTTGAACAACTGTGCATATACATAGCAATTGTTTCTGCAGTAATTAATTGAGGGAAACTGATTATATTTCTGCAAGGATCTATGCCTTAAGTGTTTTTTGTGTCCTTAGTTTAGATAAAATAAATTGCCTTTGAGATGCACAAGATTTTCATGTTGCATACATAGTCAAAGTACTCTGTCATGTTACATGCATAGTCAAAGTACTCTGTCATGTTACATGCATAGTCAAAGTACTCTGTCATGTTACATGCATAGTCAAAGTACTCTGTCATGTTACATGCATAGTCGAAGTACTCTGTCATTGTTTTCCTTGCATGACAATGTGCACATAACAAATGTCACATGGTCTGCCCGTGGAGTATTTTATTTCCATGATTCTGTACATATCTAATCCATTGGTAACCTACTGTAGACCTTTGACGAATGTCAATGTTAGGTAATATTTTATTGACTTCAGCTGCAAATTCCTGTGTTGGAATCGGTCAGTAAGCTTCCTAACTTTAAATGTTATCAGAATCCTACTGTGTAGATCAGTACATTTTGCATAGTAAAGTGCCTGTCTTTTGTGCTGTTACAAGCGACTTCCTTGTGTTTCATTAGCCATTGCATACTATCATAGATGTTTCCTTCTTTTCTAGTTCATAACTGTGCCTCCTGCAGGTAACTTCAAGTAAGCATTAACAGAAATAGAATTTTCTGTTTGCATGTGAGGGTGGAGGGGGCAGACCATTATAAGTATATAACTGAGCCTTGAACTTAAAGCTACCATTTCCTGAAGTTCAGCAACAAACTCCCTTTGCTCAGAATATGTGCAAGTCATTGTAAAGCTCATCTTGTTTGAAACTAGACCTCCAAGAAAGTACAATGTTGATGAAGGTCTACCTTCACAGTTGGGTAAGAGGTCATGTACATTTTTATCATTTGGTCAGAAATGCCTGGGGCTGTATTTCAAAGGTTCTTTGAATGTTACATGTCCTTGGGGTGTAAGGAAATGACACACAACTTGTGGCTGGCTGGAACCGTTAGTTGCATTTTTGATTTGGTACATTGATTGCTAGAATTGAAACCACCTTCTTGTGATCTGATCTATAGCAACCTTGACTGCTCTGTGAGCCATGTTCAGTGTTTTCGGTATTCTATGCCATATATTTGGATCGCTAATCAGCTAATACATATATTACTGTCTGAAGCAAATAGTTTTTGGTAATGGTTAGTTGTAATACATGGTTTACATCAGGTTTAATTAAGGGCTCAAATTAAATCCTGCATTATTTATATATGGTCTTTTTTCTGTTTTATAACAAAAGACTTGCATTCTTTTATGTGTATTTTGTTTACCACATTAGTCCCACTACAGTAATGGCCTTTTGTTCTGGGGAGATTTGTGGTGATATTGCTACTAATAGGGGAAATTTGGCCAGGGCATCAGAGAACTTACCCTGCCGTTTTCAGTAGGTGCCATGAGATCTTTTACATCCACCACAGCTACCACCAAGTCAAGCAGATGGGACCTTGGTTTAGCATCTCATCTGAAGGAAACACTCAAAGGAGTGCAGTACTTCCTAACACTGCACTGTGATGTCAGTAGTCCAACCACCTGGAGTGGGAAAAGAACCTGCAGCCTTCTGGTTTTCCAGCACCAAAGGTGTGTGTGCTCCTTATTGCATCACTGATACTGCTGGTAAAGTTCAGTAGTATCAACACTGCATCACAGATTGTTGTACGTTTCTAAAGGATGACCAGTGACTGATCATGCCTAAAACAGGTCTACATTAATGAACAGCAGACAAATATTAACTCTGTGGTTCCATCCAAGTATCTGAATAGGGTGTGTTGGTCATCATAGCTTTACAGATCATACATTGTGTGTGTGGTCTCTTATACCAGCCTTAGTGGCTGAAATGCAAAGTCGTAACAAGGGATATATTTGTTAATGAATGACCATGCAGTTAGTTACTCATCATATTTGTTGTCACTTGAAAATGCATCTTCTCCGATTTTGATGTGACAAATGTCAAAATGAGTAGTTTATTCCAAGGCATGACCGAGTACAATATACAGCAGCTATTCAATTTGTCTGAATGAAATGTCAAGGTTTTGCTCGGTCGTACTGCCCTGGTTCTAGGTAGCTGGTTTTAAGTTCAGTGCCATATCCTTCAAGTATGAAATTTGTCTCTGCAATTGGAAGCATTTGTAAACCACACTAAAATATGTTAACTACTCTAAATGTTAAGCAAAACGTATTAATTTGTTTATTTTAAAAAAAATTACCTGTGAGTTTATACAACATTCTGCACTATTTCTTTTTTTATTATTTTACATTGCAGTTTATACATTTTTCTGTGTTATTCCTTTTTCTAGTATTTTTTTAAACTTTGCACATGACTGGCTTTCCTTGCTTTGTGTAGCTGCTACTAAGAAATGTGGCAGTGCAAATGCTTTCTGAATGTAAACTGCCTGTTGCAAGTTACCAGGTAGCAGGGCCTCCTATTAGGCTTCCATCACTGTACTTTGTAGCATGTTAACACAGATTATAAGTTTTACTTTTTTAGTGCCTCTCAGCTTTTTGTTACTAAGTTCACAATAAATACTACATCTAAAGTCCTTGCATGTCTTTTTAGTGGTCTTTGAGTATGTTGGCATCAGAGTTTGGCCCTGTATAAATTCTTGTTGCCCATGTATACAGACCAGCCCAAAGTTCTTACAGCTTTCTATAAAGCCCAGTCTGTGCACAAAGTTGAGGCATCAGCCAGAGATGGATCATGGTCAAACGGACCCCTATTCAGGATAGTGGAAGAGGCCACACCCCCTCCTCCACTGCAGTGTCCCACTGCTTGGCTGTCTCCCCCAGTTACCATAAACACTGTTGAAAACTGTCGGTGTGCAAACTGTTTTCTTCTTTACTTTTGAAATGAAGACAGAGATGCGGGTTCAATTTCAAACTTAATTTATCATTTCTTGACCAGGTTAGTCCCACTAGACTAGTAGCCTTTTATGGAGGAGACCCTTGGTGGTAATTATGCTACTAGGGGAAGTCTGAAGGGTATTGTGAAACTTCCCCCACTCTTCAGTAGCTCAGGTGGATGTAAAAGATTTCACACCAGTACTATCAAAACAGACAGATGGGGCTTTGGTTTAACATCTCATTTGAAAGATGACCCACAGGAGTGCAGCACCCCCCCCCCCCCACTTAAAATACACAGCAGTACTAGCAGTTCATCTATATGTTGTGGGAATATTACCCACAGCCTTCTACACCAAAGACAAGAGTGCTACCTTTTGTGCTATCAACACTTCTTTCAAATTTTATCTCGCAAACAATGATGGTCGTTTGCTAAAAAGTCAGTTTACATTGAAAACAGACTTAGAATGAGCAACAGTAAATTTCTTTTCCCTTGAAGCTCACATTTATTGAAAATGAACCCATATAATTTTGAAAATTTCTTCCATAAAGCAGTAAAGCAAAATGAATGAACCAATAAATGAGAAAATTACCCATTTAGAACATTTCAGTCAACTCTGATGGCTAAGTGTACATCCTGGTAGTTGATGTAGAGGATTAAGGCTCTTGTATCCTGTAACCAAGGTACAGGGTTTGAGCCTGAGCAAGTCAATTAACTAACCTGCCATCCCAAACTAGGGTATTTCGCACAGGCACACACACTAGCAAATGCACACTAGCACACTCACATATGCAGGCAAACACACTCTCACACTGTCTACCTGCTGCTGAAGGAAATCCATAAGCAGTTTTTTAATTCTAAAGCAAAGCAGTGGCAGTTCAATTCTCTGGTTACAAAGGTAAAGCAGCAGTTCAGTGGTTCCAACAGTGGTATTAATCAAAGCACAACAAGATGTAATGTTCCAATCAAATAAAGTGTGTTGCTCTGTTTTTGTGTGTGTGTGTGTGTGTGTGTGTGTGTGTGTGTGTGTGTGTGTGTGAGTGTGTGTCCTAAAGAAGTAAGAGGCATGCACACAGTTGCAACATGGAGAGAGTGCACCCTTAAAGGAGTACATTAAAAAAGTAAGAATTTTTTTATTTATTTCTCTAATTAAATTAAATTTTTGGTCTAAACACCACCCCCCTCCCAAGCTAGCAGGCCCTAGGTACCTGCCTAGGTCGTCTAGTGCTAGATATGCCTCTGGTGGCAGCGGACCCAGGAAATTGCATGCTCATAAGCCTGGTCATCCTCATCTGTAAGGTTTGGAAAGGATCTTTATGGAGCTAATAAATACGAATGTAGGTGGCCCACAAACTCTCAACAAAAGCTAGTTTGGATTTGTTAAGGGCTGATCTTGCCTGTTTAACCTGGTTGACTTTTTTTTTTTTATTTTATTTTATTTTATTTTAACATTTGTTGACCGGGAATGTCCGACTAGGTTCCACAGAGCCTGTTTTCAGCGGAGGCCCAGGGAGAAACGCTCCAGATGCATGTCTTTGGAATGTGGGAGGAAACCGGAGTAGCCGGAGGAAACCCACGCGAACACAGGGAGAACATGCAAACTCCACACAGAAGGCACCCCAGCCGAGAATCGAACCAGAGAACCTCTTGCTGTGAGGTGACAATGTTAACCACTGCACCACTGTGCTGCCCAACTTCTTCAAGAATGTTACTGAAGCAATGGATGAGGGAAAATCAGGACATGCCACATAGTTAGAACTTGCAAAGACCTTTGACGATTCCCACACTCTGGAGTCATAAAGTGTCCCAGCTAAATGTTAACCCCTGTGCAATTCATTCGATAGCAACTTGGCTAATGAATAAAACCCATGAAATGAAGGCGGGCTGCTGTACCTCCTCCGAAAGTCCTGTCACTAGAGGTGTATCCCAGGGGTCAGTCCTTGAACCCTTCCTCTTTGGCATTTACTTCTCAGAGGTAGTGTTAAGGGTTTATGGCTAACAAAATGTTCACATGACTGTGTGCTTAGTGCCATCGTAGACTCACCCAAGGACCCCCAGATGCTTCAAGAGGGTCTTTTTCAAACAAATACCTGGTTTCAAAAACATGGCCTAAAACTGAATGCCAAGAAATGTATAATAGAACAAGAAGTTACGTTTAACTGTCATGTTGAAAACACACCCCTGAAAAGTGATCCAGTAGTCAGGGACCTGGTCACCCATGTGGCCAATGAACTATCTGTTGATCACCATATATCTAGTATTGTAAGCAAGTTCCTTTACCTTGCATAATTATTTGTAAAGGTATGGTGTCCAGGGATATAATCATTCCACTGTACTCATCTCCCATCAGGCTGATAATTCAATATGATGCCTAATTCAGCATTTGTCTCTCTAAACATTGTCACAAATGAAGTGACCACCATGCTTTCTCACTAAAAAAAAAATAAAAAAATCAAGGTCCGAATCACAATAAAGGTGTAGACCGTCTCAAAGCCTTGTCCCACTTGGTACAGTACAGGCTACTGATAGAGGGCCTCTGCCCTGGGTACACAGTCTCAACAGACTCCAGTCTGTCAGACATGTTACACATTTACAAGTCCATTGGTAGCATGAACACCCACTCAGGGGATCTCATCCTCATTTGCAATATAAATAGAATGTTTTGTAGCATTTTAGATGTTTCACAGAGAACACATCTTCTGTGGAACTTCCACTGTGCATGAAGCAAAATACGAATGGATATGAAACTGCAAATTTAGCCCTACCCCTATTTGTCACTTATGTCCCTCATAGGTAGGGGCAACAAGTAAATGTCCCAACATATCCTTGTTCGGCTCGGCTCTGGGTTGTTCAAAATATAAGGGCAAAACAGTACCATGAAAATATTAAGGCTAGGCTTCTGAAGGTCCTCACAGGTTAATTACCTAGTAACTAACTAACTGTAAACCAAGACCACTGTATCTCTGTCAACAGGATGCATTGACCTCAGATTTGACCAGGTAATCTCACCAGATAGTCATTTGGTGTGTTCAGGTTCAGCCATATGCACAGTTCCTGGTAACGCTATGTTTTTGATGACTAGGAATGAATGATGTAGTAAAGCACACACATTAGGGAAGGACTGATTTGAAACATTATTCTGCTTAGTAAATGTTGCTGAATTTGTCTTGTCTGCATTAATTCTGCAGAGTTATGCTGGGTAGAATTGAAAAGGTGAAAAATGCATTTTTATGGAAAGTCAGATTTAGTGAATTGTATGGGTAAAATTTTACATTCCATAAAAAATTTCAGGTGTAGTAGAATTTACATAATTTTGTTCGATCCTTCCACATTTCTGCTGGTAGAATATAACTGAAGTCATATATTATCTGTCACTGATGGTCATACAATTATTACTGACTGTGAAAAGGCTGTTTTGGGGAAAAGAATTCTACTTGGACAAGTATAATATGGTCTTCCCATAATCGCAGCAGCCAATAATAAAAATAATGAGGCTTTTGTGACACTTGGTAAAATCACTGACTTGCAAAAGCAAGATGGCTACCTGTTAAACAAATGGCAGATTTGCTTAGCTCACTCTTATGTAAGCATCTACATATGGAAACCTTTCACCCTATGGCAGCAAACCTTACATTCAAGATAGCATTTTGTATGCACGTATGTGTGTGTGTGTCCTCCACTAGACTGGCATCATGGCTAGAATTAGTTTCTCTTCTTTACATCTATTGCCAGAGTACACAATCACTACTTCCCCTGCAGCCCTGAAACTGGATGAAATGGGTAATCAGAGAATGAATAAATGAAGATCCCTTGTAGTCCTGCTGCATTTGAAAATGGTGACATACAAGTAAACACAAAACCTGTGTGTGCGTGTGTGTATATGTGTATACACACACACACACACATACACACACATACACACACATACACACATGCACATATATATGTAGGGAGAAAGATAAGTGAGCACAAACACACAGTATATTAAGCAGAACTGATGTTGCAGGTATTAGAACCTTAAGTAAAAAAAAAAATATATATATATATATATATCTATATATCTATATATATATATATATATATATATCAATATATATGTCATACTTGAATCCATGTTTTCAGTTCCAGATGGTACATGACTTTGTTACCGAGCTTAGTGCACTATGTAGTAAGGTTGAAATTGGATGAAATCATTTTAATTGAAATATGGATTCTTTTTGACCGAGGCAAATGCATTTTGCTGATTGTGTATGCCTAATTTATGTGGAATATAAATCACACAAAGATTGTCTGGGTATTGCAAAAACTATTCTGTAGGATTAAAATTAGTCTATCTGCAGCACTGAATGTTTTGCAATGAACTGAATTTGGGTTAAAAATAATAAATGTATTGTCTGACGCTAAACATACTGCCTTAGAATTTAGAAAAAACAGTTAAATATTATAGAAATGTATGGCATGACTCATGTAAATGCTGTAATAAACCCACTTTTTGATGTGTGCTATGTATGAGTGGCAGGAGAGACAAGTTGAGGAGATTTAAATAGCAACTATACTCAGAAGACAATTAACATCTCGTATGCAGTTACTTGGATACCATGGAGAGGCTGTTATAAAACAGCTTTCACAGGCACGGTTGTTGTTGTTCCTTTGGCTTTTCCCAGTTAGGGGTCGCCACAGCGAAACTCCGGTCCACTAATGATTGGCAGTAGATTTTCACTGTGCCAGGGTGCCAGTTCGATGCCCAACCTTCAATGAAGGCACGCCCATTCACGCATGTCTTTTGAACGCCACTCAACCGCAGGGAGGACATGCAGACTCCACACAGAAGGCACTCCAGCTGATAATCGAATGGGAGAACCTTATGCTGTTAGGCGACAATGCTAACCGCTGCACCACCGCGGCTGTCATAAGCAGCTAATTATGGTAACATGATAAGAGGGGAAGGTCACCCCTAGATGGTGCTAATGACAGTTATTTTATTCTGGCAACAATGTAGACTGCAATTAACAAACTTGGGAATAAGTTTGATGAAGAATCCCAAAATCAACACTTTCACGGTTGTTCCTTTGCAGTACTTTTACTTCCAGTAATGGAAATCTGAATTTGGTAGCAGAGCTCCATGGAAAAAGGCCAATAAGGATGAGGGAGGAAAGAGCAGCTTGAGGCATTTTCCCTTCATTTTCGGGTGATGGCTTTTGACCAAGTGTATGTCTACCTCGTCCCTTGTGGAAATCAAAAGTTATATAAATATTCTACTCCTAGCGTAGTAGATGGGTATGAATAGACACTATCTGGTCACACTGATTTTATGTGCACTGATTTGGTATGGTTGTAGACCCATATCTTTCTCAGATAAGCGATGAAAAGAAATCCTTTGATCTTGAATGAAAGACTGTCAAAACAGCATTGTGTTGGATGCTGACAACAAACTGGGGTGAGGTAATAAGGTACATTGTCAAGGTGGACTAGACCCAGAGGTACTGAGCTATGTGAAAGTGAAACACCTGGATAAACCACCTGGTCGGTGAATGAGGAAGCACAAATAGATTAACAAGGGGAAAATAATTTGAAGAGATGCTTGTGGTTTCAATGCATGCAGTTAAGCAGAGAAATGCTGTGAAATATCAAAATTAGTGACAACATTTTTAAATCCTGTACGTACACTGGCACCTCAGATTTAAGTGGTCTGTGTTTTGGGGACCTCCAAATTTCTTAAAAAGGAAGCTTAGTTTATTTCCGGGTTTAACAGGCTAGCCTCATGGCATGAGCAGTGAATGAACCCTAAAGTGTGCATCCTGCGTCGAGAAAGCAATATAATGTCTTCTAACATCACATTTATCATCTAATTGGCTGAATAATTACAAGTTACTTATTTAAAGTTTAAAAACCTATTATTGTTAGTACATGAAGAAGGTCTGAAGTAACAGTCAACTTACAGGAGTTTAATGTTTTGTCACTGTGTTTGATGTCGGTGTTTCTCAGTTTGTGTGTGTATTAAAGTTGTTATATGTAATTTGCACGGTTCTTTCAGTCATCTCTGAAAGATCCATAACACGGTGTTCCGATAATGAAACTAGCGAGTCACTCGACTAATGGAAACAGTAAGAGAAAGCCACCATGGCGCAATGCGATGCAGATATAAGATACCTGACTGTAGAAAAATAAAGATCAGCTTTCTCAAGTTTGACTTGAAGCACTGGAGATCAGTGCGTGTGTAGTCGCAGAGCATGGCTCCCGTGAAGTGTAATACACAAAAGCTCCAAGGAAATGAGATTGAATTCAGGTTGATGTAATAGAACAGGAAACTGTGTGTGTTAAAAAGATGGTAGGGAAAATTCAAATGTACCTAAGAATGGCAGTATTTCTTTAGCTATGGGGCACAGTCATACTGATAATTGCTGCTGTCATGAGTACGTTAAACATGCAACTCGACACTGTTGTTGCAAGAAATAACAGTTGTATATATTTAAGGCCAGCAGTGCTGATGTAAATTACATGTTTTTGGTCATATTCTGCACTACTAATATTTCTGTACTATGGAACTGGTTAGTGTTTTCTACTAATTTGCCATGGCCAAAAATGTGTATTGGAAGCTGCCATGCTCAAGTCATTTTGTTTTACTGCCAAATTATTTTGTTCCCTTAGTGTGCTGCATGTCCCTCTAATCCGATGTCACAGCAGTAGGACATATTGTGGAGTCTATATCACATAGTCGAAGTTCCGTAACATCAACTACCATATGTATGGACGTGTATGTCCAAAGTTAAAGAACTTTGACTGCACGTAAAAAAAAAAAGGGAAAACAAAATAAAAGGTTGTATGCATGTGGGGGGCTGCCCCCCCCCCGCTCTATAAATGTACCAACTCCGAGGTCGCGCTACAGTGCAATAAAGGGAAAATTACAACACTCAGGTGTGTTCTTTTTGTTTTTTTGTTTTTTTACAATTGAAGTATGACAACTTCGAACTTATGGTTTCGACCATATCACGTTCGAAGTTGTCATACTTAGACTATGTGATATAGACCCCATATTGTGTAGCCCTTTCTGTCTATACCCAGTGAGATTAATGTTGTCTATTTTCTTTGACCATCTTCTGCCAGTGTATCAGTTTTCTCTTTTTACAAAGTCTGTTTTTTTTAATCAACATCTGTTAAACATTAAATAGCATTTAAAGTACATTAGAATTTTTTGACTGAAATAGTAGCTACTTTAGTTACTTTTTTTTAATTTCCAGTGCAAGAACTCTGGTTCCAAACATACATCATGGCTGAAAGTCTGAAATTTACTGTCTTTGACTGACAACTCGTAGTAAAAAATTTGGCAGTCTTTACTTAGGTTCTGACTGTTTAACATAGTATTATTGGGTTTGTTAGTTAAAATATTGCAATTAGATTGAGTTACATAACTTCTCTTTCTTCCACCTTCTAAAGGGTGTCAGTAACTTATTTAAGCTGGCTTCCCTCAGTCACTATCCTATCTCAACCCAAGAGTACCTGACCGATGTTACATATGGTATGATATATACCCTGATTAAATAAAACAAGATTACTCAAAGTATGCAGAAATGCAGTAAAATCAGATGTAAGCAGGAAAAGGAAGGTATTACTTATATTTTCTTTGTGTGTGCCATTCCTGTGTTAAATTAAAGAGAATGAAATGCACTTAGAAATGATAAAGAACACGTCATTGAGGTGGAGATGTCATTTGACTAGGACTTGCAGAATACGATGGAGTAGATATTCCTTTGCTTTAACTGCTTATTCATGATATAATTTTCTAATAAGGTGCTGATTACCATTTTTATAAGTTCACATGAAGCCCATGAATTTGGGAAGTGGTTTGTAGTTGCCCAAACCATAACAGATTAAGGAATGTGAACACATGCCATATTAGGTACCACTGTCCAAGGTGCTGATGAAGTTTTCCTGTTGTCATCAAAAAAGGTCATGGATCATGAAAGTGCTTAAAGAGACTTTGAGTAGCTTTGAAAAGAATTCTAATACATCCAGTCCTTAACGTGGATAAACTATTTTTAACTTTCTAGGATAGTGGAATCATTGAAGTAGCATCTAGAATTGATTTTAACTTGATATTCACAAAAGTGCACAATTATAGTTGGTCCAAATGCATTTTGAAATTGCTAAGAGCTATTCGTGTTCTGTCAAATGTGTCACTAGTGGAGTGACCACTGGAAGGGTCTTCTTTTCATGCTGCAGGTAAAATGTTAGCATTTGGAAAACTACACGTTGTTTCTTCATAGTGCTCAGATATTTTAGATGAGTAGAAGCTTTTACACACAGTCATTGTCATCTGTGTGCCTAGCTACCAGTCAGAATTCAGTGGATTTTAATATATTTTTTATGTATGCAGTCTTTTAGGAGACATAAACAAGTAAAATGTGAATTGAGAAATGCAGGTTTAAATAAGGATCGACATGACGAGAGATTGTGTGAGTTTTGTAATTTAGTATTAATTTTTTATGGAACTATAAACTTTTTTGTGTTCTTGCATAGTACTCAGATCCCTAAGGATCTCCTTCGTTCACACACCAGTGTGGCTTGTAAGAGTGTGCTTTGTTCACATACTATTGTGGCTTGTAAGAGTGTGCTTTGTTCACATGACAGTGTGGTTTATAAGAGTGTGCTTCGTTCACACGCCATTCTGGTTTGTAAAAGTGTGTTTGTTCACATGCCAGTGTGGTTTGTAAGAGTTTGCTTCATTCACATGGCAGTGTGGTTTGTAAGAGTGGGCTTAGTTCACATGCCAGTGTGGTTTGTAAGAGTGTGCTTTGTTCACATGCCAATGTGGTTTGTAAGAGTGGGCTTAGTTCACATGCCAGTGTGGTTTGTAAGAGTGTGCTTTATTCACACGCCAGTGTGGTTTGTAAGAGTGGGCTTCGTTCACACACCAGTGTGGTTTGTAAGAGTGGGCTTCTTTCACATGCCACTGTCGTTTGTAAGAGTGTGCTTCGTTCACATGCCACTGTGGTTTGTAAGAGTGTGCTTCGTTCACATGCCACTGTGGTTTGTAAGAGAGTGCTTCGTTCACACGCTAATGTGGTTTGTAAGAGTGGGCTTCATTCACAGACCAGTGTGGTTCATAAGAGTGGACTTCATTCACATGCCAGTGTGGTTTGTAAGAGTGGGCTTCGTTCACACGCCAGTGTGGTTCGTAAGAGTGGGCTTCATTATCACGCCAGTGTGGTTTGTAAGAGTGGGCTTCATTCACGGAGTGGGCTTCGTTCACATGCCAGTGTGGTTCGTAAGAGTGGGCTTCATTCACACGCCAGTGTGGTTTGTAAGAGTGGGCTTCGTTCACATGCCAGTGTGGTTTGTAAGAGTGGGCTTCGTTCACACGCCAGTGTGGTTTGTAAGAGTGGGCTTCGTTCACACGCCAGTGTGGTTTGTAAGAGTGGGCTTTGTTCACACGCCAGTGTGGTTTGTAAGAGTGGGATTCGTTCACACGCCAGTGTGGTTTGTAAGAGTGGGCTTCGTTCACACGCCAGTGTGGTTTGTAAGAGTGGGCTTCGTTCACACGCCAGTGTGGTTTGTAAGAGTGGGCTTCGTTCACCGTCAGTGTGATTTGTAAGTGGGCTTCGTTCACACGCCAGTGTGGTTTGTAAGAGTGGGCTTCGTTCACACGCCAGTGTGGTTTGTAAGAGTGGGCTTCGTTCACACGCCAGTGTGGTTTGTAAGAGTGGGCTTCGTTCACATGCCAATGTGGTTTGTAAGAGTGGGCTTCGTTCACACACCAGTGTGGTTTGTAAGAGTGGGCTTCGTTCACACGCCAGTGTGGCTTGTAAGAGTGGGCTTCATTCACACGCCAGTGTGGCTTGTAAGAGTGTGCTTCATTCACACGCCAGTGTGGTTTTTAAGAGTGTGCTTCGTTCACATGCCAGTGTGGCTTGTAAGAGTGTGCTTCATTCACACGCCAGTATGGCTTGTAAGAGTGATCACTAGACTTTGGTATTGGGACTCATTTTGGACTTGAGCTTTCTAGTTGTGCTTTCAGATAGATTTGTTAGTTTGTATGTATTTTACTTATTTAATTTATTTTTAACCAGATAGCTCACTGTACCAAAGTACTCCTTTTCAAGGGTGAACCTAGGATATGCTTATCTGAGTAAGTGACTTGCTCATTATGCAAATGGAAGCCAAGAAGATCAAACCCAGGTATACAGGATGATGCTCATTATGAAGTTATAGCCTTCCTTAACCTGCTATGCTGAGCTGCCAGAATTTGCAGAACTTGCTGCATCTAGTTATTGTGTACGGAATGCTGTGAGATCAAACTGAAATGCAGAAGATTGATCACATCTATAGCCCAGTTTGACCACTCATTGGTCAGTATGTTGGGCGGCCTGACTGGGGTATTTCTTCATTATTCTTAGAAACCATGAAGCCCACTCTTGCAAACCACACTGGCGTTGAATTTGCTTATTCATGATCAGCACTTGTAAGCTCTAAATAACCTACTAATTACTACAGCACTCAACCTTCCTCATTACTTAGAGGAAAACCGTTTTGGTACTTACTTTCCTCACTTGCTTAGAGAAAAACAGCTCTTGTACTCACTTTCCTCACTTATCTAGAGGAAAATAGTTTTTTATTCAGGCATGTCCAAGAGTCAGCTCCCAGTGTTCTCTCCTGTCTATCTGATGAATCTGGGCATCTTGGGGCAATGTAGAAATTACCTCATGTACACAGACAACCCTCTCCTCCTACCACCCGACACTACAACCTGTGAGAGATGCACTTATCTAGCCAAACTGGAGGTAAAGCTCTCTCCAACCAAGATTGAACTTGACAGTCAAGAGGAGAAGGTAAACACTTGCACCACACCACACTCATCACATAGTCTCACTAACTCTACACCACCAAAATCAACACATAGAAACCCAAAAACATTCATGGAGGCTCTCAATAATAATCTGCTCAAACAGAGACCTCCAAAGCAGAAATGCAAGCAACCTCCACCCCCCAACACAACCCAAATGGCACACAGCCCGCAGACTTAGTGTGCCACTCAACCACAGCCAATAAGGCAAAACAACGTACCCAACACACTAGTCATAGGCGACTCTATAGTCAGGCACACTGATGTCCCACTCACCAGGCTAAATAAGGAGAAAGTTACTGTCAGCTGCCTGCCGGATGCCAGGATCTGCCACACATAATCCACTCACTCAGGTCACTCCACAACAAGTACAAATATGACTCTGACATTGTCCATGTTGTTGTGAATGACCTGAGACATACCTCCCTGGACTACATGAAAAGAAACATGGAAGAGCTCTCCGATCTTGTAGCCCAGGCAGGTATGAACCTAACTCTGAGTAGCATTCTGCCATTACCCAGAATGATGCCACAGTACAAGGACAAAATGATTGACTTCATCAGTTGGCTAAGCTTCTGGTGCCATTTTAAAGTGATCCAGTATCTGTCTGCCTGGGATGACATGGTCATCAGACCACGATGCTTTGCCAGAGATGGCCTGCACCTGTCACCCCTGGGATTCTGGATACTGGCAACCAGACAACATCCCAGGCTGCGTTCTACATGAACTACAGAATGAACTGGCACCCCACCTAAGTTCCATGTTCAGTCATAGCCTCACCTCAGGCTTTCTGCCTGCTGAATGGCGCACAGTGACAGTTATCCCACTGCACAAGGGGGGAGCCACCACAGACCCCGGGAACTACCGCCCCATTAGCCTGACAAGCCTTGTCTGCAAGGCCATGGAACATATCACCATGGAACTTATAAACAAAGACACTGGTAATCTCCAAACTCTGGACCTCACCCAGTTCAGGTTTGTAAAAGGCAGATCATGTCTCCTAAACCTGATAGACTTCTTTGAGGCAGTCAGCAAAGCTGTAGACAAGGGTAAGGTGGTTCACACAGCCTATCTAGATCTTCCAAGGCTTTCGACACCATCCCCCCACTCTGGAATTCTAGATTAACACACTAAACTAGGTATAAATCCCTATGCCACAAGATGGGTTGCCAACTGGCTCACTGACAGAACCCACACCGTGAAAGTAGCAGACTCCAAGTCCGACTTCAGACCAGTGACAAGTGGAGTACCACAGGGTTCAGTCCTGGGTCCTCTCCTGTTTGGTATCTACTTCTCTGAAGTACAGGCTAAAACAGAAGGTGTTTGGCTAACGAAGTTCGCAGATGACTGCAAACTAGGAGCCATAATCGAAACTCCTAATGATGTGGACATCCTACAAAAGGGCCTCACTGAGACAGATGCCTGGTGTCAAAGCCATGGCCTCAAGCTCAATGCCAAAAAGTGCATTGTCAGCCCCTTTGGTAAAAACTCTGTACCCATGAACTACAACATAGGCGGTAGTATACTTAACACCGAAAGTGTGATAAGAGACCTTGGGACACAGGTGGACAGTAGTCTCTCCTTTGATAATCACATCACCACAGTAGTCAGGAAATCTTTTTACATGGCACACCTCATCACAAAAGATTTCTCATCTAGAAAAAAAGAGGTAATTGTTCCCCTCTACTCATCACTCATTAGGCCCATTATAGAGTACAGTGCCCCTTTTGGTATGTACCTCACAAGACATCTACAACAATTGGAAAGGCCGCAGAAATACCTCACAAAGAGGATTACTGGCCTTAAACAGATGCCGTATGCAGACCGTCTCAAAAAACTCCAGCTTTACTCCGTTGCATATAGCCTACTCAGAGATGATCTTTGCCGAACATACAAAGCTATGTCAAACCCAGAGCTGTTGGACATGCTCCACTTAAAGAAATCGCAATCTCTCCGAGCTACACGCTCTAGGGATCTAAACCTTGTCACCACAATAAATAGAACATGCCGGAGGGATAGATTCCTGTCCCAGAGACTTCCCATACTCTGGAATAAACTACCTATCTATATCAAGCAAAGCTCATCATTAGCACTCTTTAAGAAAAATCTTGATGATTGGATGGGAAATAGGAAATTCACCCTGGGGATCACCTCTGTGGCTCTGCTTGACAGTGGCACAGGAAAATAATTTTCTTTGGTGGCAAAAGCCAGGGTACCTTTTTGGCTGGGCTTGTATAGGCCCCAGGGCTGATAGCCTAGTACCTACCTATGAACCTATTCCTAAAAGTTAGACTTTTAGTACCATGTATTCCTGTTTTACATTGATGTTATGCTATGATCATTTTGCAGAAGCGTACACATTTAAGTCAGAATCAGAACAGGACCCATAATTTATGTAGTTACTACATTTCAGCTTCTTTGAATGTTTGTTGCCAAGTGGAACAATTTATGGTTTTACAGAACTTGGCAGTTGACAGCATCTCATATTAGCAGCATTCATTTTACTGAAAAGAAGCATATGTTTTCTTTCAGTCATCTGTCTCGTCTCAACTGCATTGAAATTATTCTCCTGACAGCTTTTTTATAGTCATTTACATTGGAATTGCTTCATAGTAATGCATGGTCTCCAGACAAACTCCCTTTATTTAGCTGTATTTTTTTTTCTGAGAACTTGGCAGGTAAGGGAAACAAAAGGGTGAGAGTGCAATTCCTGAAATGTTTATTAAGGCGTGTTATGTGTACTGGATATGGCTGTTGTCCTGTATGTGCATCGTATGGCTGACTGATAAACTCACTTCAGTATGCATGAAGAATGCTGAAGATATTATATTGAAAAATATCTCATCATGATTATCCCAATGAATCCCCTCACAGCTGTCAACAGGGACATTGTGGCTGTTTTTCAGCAAGACGCAAGCTTTACCAAGTTATGTCACACTTAGTGAATCCTGTCATATCAAATTTCCAGGCTTGTTTTAAGTAAACCATGAGCAGATAAGAGTGGAATCCAGTTTCATATTTCTTAAATATATATTGTAAGGTAGAGTAACATACACATTTATTTATTTATTATTTATTGACATCTTTTTACTGGGAAAGTCCGACTGGGCACAGGTGCCCTTTTCAGTGGAGGCCCAGGGAGAAAAGCTCCAAAATAAATTACAGTAAGACATAATGTCATACTCATTGCAATCAAGTAGTCAAATGTTGTGTTGATTTTTATAATAAAACATTTTCATATAAGCATTGCATTGAGAGATTTACAGGTAGTTGCAGGGTATGTAATTTGTGAAGACTTCTAGTGAGTTACTGGACAGGCAAAGTATAAATACTTTGCTTAGGGTATTGCATAGACAAATTATTTGCTATTGCTTTAGTTGGAAAGACTGAGGGAGTGCAAAACTACACCAACTGAAGTACTTAAGTGCAAATATGTAATTAAGAGAGCTTTTTTAAGTTTACAAAACGTGTGAGTGTGAGCTGTTTTAAGTACAATGCTTTGTGCCATTTCCTTGTGTTCATGTTGCTTTGCATCTACTAATTAGTTTGCAAAATATCTGTGTTTTTTCTGCTTTGTAATTATCTGTATATGGTTGTAATTGGTCTTTGTAATTATATTCTGTAGTTAAGTGACATGACCGTATCAGCAGTTTTTAAGAAGTGTATTGCATGTAGTACATTTTAGAATTCAGCGTGGTGCAGAGGTTAATGTTGTCGCCTCACAGCAAGAAGTTCTCTGGTTCGGTTCTCAGCTGGGGTGCCTTCTGTATAGAGTCTGCATGTCCTCTCTGTATTCACGTGGGTTTCCACTGGGTAATCTGGTTTCCTCCCACATTCCAAAGACATGCACCTGGAGCATTTCTCCCCAGGCATCCTCTGAAAATAGGCTCTGTCCTAGTCGGACTTTCCTGGTCAACAAATGTTAAATAAGTAAATTAAGTTAATATTAGATGTAAGATTTTCATTTGTGGAATCCCTGTGCTACAGTGTCATGTGGCACTGTCTAATTGTGTAAAGGCAAGTGTGTTTTGTCTTTCTTTTAATTTTTATTTCCAATTGAAACTCCACAGAAGCCTGTATATAGTTTTGGACCATTTTATGCATGTTTATCACATGCTTATTTTTGTCTTTCTTTCTTTCTTTGAGTAAAAAGTATTTTGCTTATTTACTTGATGATCTCTCCTCCTCCTTTCACTCGTGCTCTGGAGATAAGAATCTGCAGAGTTATTATTAAGACCAGAGCATGACAACATTCTGCCAAGTGGCCAACCAGCAGCTATCCTTTAGTACACAAAAGGTCCAAAAAGTGATTGACAAAGTGGCATGTGGTCTGAATGGAGAGCATGTATTAATTAAATGCATTTATTTAATAACCAGATAAGGTCTGATCTTTCTCGCACCCTTTTCATCCATAACTTAGGCAACAAGGACAAGAGTAAACTAGCATGTGGACAGCTTAAAGATAGAAGTAATATGGAGTATCCAGTGAGAACCCATGCAAAGATGGGGAGCATATGCAGACTCTTCACAAATGGCACCCAGAAGTCCGTATAGATCCAAGGACCTTGGAACTGTGAGGCAGAAGTCTTCATCGCTGTGCCATCATGTTGCCTCCCCCATGGCGACTCCTCGTTGCTCTGTTACAGCTTCCCTCCAACACACAGTGTGGCTTTGCACACTGAGTTCCCCTTAGCTCACTGTGTAACTTGCACATGGCACAGCTGACTGTCTGAGCTCAAGCCCCACAGGTGAACATCTAGTGCAGCCTGTCGATGTTAATCTTGTGCCTGTCTGAGCTCAAGCCCCACAGGTGAACATCTAGTGCAACCTGTCGATGTTAATCTTATGCCTGTCTGAGCTCAAGCCCCACAGGGTGAACATCTAGTGCAGCCTGTCGATGTTAATCTTGTGCCTGTCTGAGCTCAAGCCCCACAGGTGAACATCTAGTGCAACCTGTCTATGTTAATCTTGTGCCTGTCTGAGCTCAAGCCCCACAGGGTGAACATCTAGTGCAACCTGTCAATGTTAATCTTGTGCCTGTCTGAGCTCAAGCCCCACAGGCTGAACATCTAGTGCAACCTGTCGATGTTGATCTTGTGCCTGTCTGAGCTCAAGCCCCACAGGTGAACATCTAGTGCAGCCTGTCGATGTTAATCTTATGCCTGTCTGAGCTCAAGTCCCACAGGGTGAACATCTAGTGCAACCTGTTGATGTTAATCTTGTGCCTGTCTGAGCTCAAGCCCCACAGGGTGAACATCTAGTGCAACCTGTCGATGTTAATCTTGTGCCTGTCTGAGCTCAAGCCCCACAGGTGAACATCTAGTGCAGCCTGTCGATGTTAATCTTGTGCCTGTCTGAGCTCAAGCCCCACAGGTGAACATCTAGTGCAGCCTGTCGATGTTAATCTTGTGCCTGTCTGAGCTCAAGCCCCACAGGGTGAACATCTAGTGCAGCCTGTCGATGTTAATCTTGTGCCTGTCTGAGCTCAAGCCCCACAGGTGAACATCTAGTGCAGCCTGTCGATGTTAATCTTGTGCCTGTCTGAGCTCAAGCCCCACAGGTGAACATCTAGTGCAGCCTGTCGATGTTAATCTTGTGCCTGTCTGAGCTCAAGCCCCACAGGGTGAACATCTAGTGCAGCCTGTCGATGTTAATCTTGTGCCTGTCTGAGCTCAAGCCCCACAGGGTGAACATCTAGTGCAGCCTGTCGATGTTAATCTTGTGCCTGTCTGAGCTCAAGCCCCACAGGGTGAACATCTAGTGCAACCTGTCGATGTTGATCTTGTGCCTGTCTGAGGTCAAGCCCCACAGGTGAACATCTAGTGCAGCCTGTCGATGTTAGTCTTGTGCCTATCTGAGCTCAAGCCCCACAGGGTGAACATCTAGTGCAACCTGTCGATGTTGATCTTGTGCCTGTCTGAGGTCAGGTCCCACAGGGTGAACATCTAGTGCAACCTGTCGATGTTAATCTTGTGCCTGTCTGAGCTCAAGCCCCACAGGGTGAACATCTAGTGCAACCTGTCGATGTTAATCTTGTGCCTGTCTGAGGTCAAGCCCCACAGGTGAACATCTAGTGCAGCCTGTTGATGTTAATCTTGTGCCTGTCTGAGCTCAAGCCCCACAGGTGAACATCTCGTGCAGCCTGTCGATCTTGATCTTGTGCCTGTCTGAGCTCAAGCCCCACAGGGTGAACATCTAGTGCAACCTGTCGATGTTGATCTTGTGCCTGTCTGAGCTCAAGCCCCACAGGGTGAACATCTAGTGCAACCTGTCTATGTTAATCTTGTGCCTGTCTGAGCTCAAGCCCCACAGGTGAACATCTAGTGCAGCCTGTCGATGTTAATCTTGTGCCTGTCTGAGCTCAAGCCCCACAGGGTGAACATCTAGTGCAACCTGTCTATGTTAATCTTGTGCCTGTCTGAGCTCAAGCCCCACAGGGTGAACATCTAGTGCAGCCTGTCGATCTTGATCTTGTGCCTGTCTGAGCTCAAGCCCCACAGGGTGAACATCTAGTGCAACCTGTCGATGTTGATCTTGTGCCTGTCTGAGCTCAAGCCCCACAGGTGAACATCTAGTGCAGCCTGTCGATGTTAATCTTGTGCCTGTCTGAGCTCAAGCCCCACAGGTGAACATCTAGTACAACCTGTCGATGTTAATCTTGTGCCTTCCTTTCCTAAGGATGGATGAGCCAAAAACAGCTGCTCACTTTCATCACACCCCTAAAACTATCACAGGCACCTAAGCTGCTATCCAAACTTGGGTTGCTTACAGTACAGTCCAGGGTTTATCCTGCTGTACCATAGAACTGGCCAGCTTTCCTCCATTATTGATTTTGGTAGAATTTAAGCAGCTTCACTGTAGGTTTTGTTCACTGAATTGACACAAAAGGCCACCGTACTTCTGATGGATCATGTGAACCCTTAACTTTTTTCTTCATGACAAACAGAAAATCCTGCTTTTTTTTTTTTTTACTTCCAGACACACTTGTCTGAAAAATATTGGTAGCTGGACCCACTGTGATTCATGCAACATAAAACTAACATAATTTATCTTACAGGTTTCATGGCTTAAAGTTATAAATCTCTGAGTTTTATCCTGAGACAGTCCTATCCCAACTAGCAGCTTGAGCACACTAGTAACTGGCATGGGGGTGGCAAAAGAGAGATGGCACAGGTGAGGTGGGATAGGGATCTGGTTCAGAGGAGGTGGCAGCTGGGCAGCAACTACCAGCTTGCCCACCTCAGTGTAGCATCCACAGTCAGTCCACTAGGAAGATTGTGACTTCTGCACTTGCCCCATGTAAACCATGGCACCACAAACTGGAGGCTGCATGTGTGGAAGCATTCCTACACCTTACAGTACAGGTACTTGTGAAAGACATCACAATGCCAGCACTTGGGAAAGTTATGTCTATGATGTGGGAGTGTAAACACACAGTAGGGAGAGTAATACCCACAACATGTTATGTCTATGATGTGGGAGTGTAAACACACAGTAGGGAGAGTAATACCCACAACATGTTATGTCTGTGATGTGGGAGTGTAAACACATGGCGAGAATAATACCCACAACATGTTATGTCTATGATGTGGGAGTGTAAAAACACAGTAGGGAGAGTAATACCCACAACATGTTATGTCTGTGATGTGGGAATGTAAACACACAGTAGGGAGAGTAATACCCACAACATGTTATGTCTATGATGTGGGAGTGTAAACACACAGTAGGGAGAGTAATACCCACAACATGTTATGTCTATGATGTGGGAGTGTAAACACACAGTAGGGAGAGTAATACCCACAACATGTTATGTCTATGATGTGGGAGTGTAAACACACAGTAGGGAGAGTAATACCCACAACATTGATGGATGACATCAGCACTCTTAGCGGTTAGTGCTTGGCTCCCACTTCCAGGGGGAACAAATGGTCTATTGAGCTTCATCTCAGGGAGGAATGAGAGAACTGATATATGGTGGTGGGGGTTGGGGGCTGATGGCCATATGGAGATAGCTAACCAGAAAAGTTTGAATGCATCTAACATCTTTAACAAGCAGACTTTTCTATTTGATTCTGTGTGCACCCTTTGCAGATTCATCATAAATGAGAAAACAACAAAGAAGGAAAACAAAACCCGCTCGATGGTAAATTTAGATTAATTCCAAAATATGAAACAACTGCAAGGAAAAAGGAAAAACTGGAAACTGTGTTCAAGGAAATTTATTAGAAAAATGCAACAAACACTTTCATGCTCAAGGCACTTTCTCAAGGTCCTTGGCCGTAGTTTCCAATTTTTTTTTCCTTTTTCTTTGTAGTCATAAATGAGAGAGGCCACACTAGTGAATGTAGGGATTCTGATTTGCCCCTTTCATGACATTTAGAAATCTGTAAGCAGGTGTATTTAGAAGTAGGACATGTTAGTACTAAGTCCTACAGGGGTGTACAGCCCTGCTGCAAAAGAAATGCTCACAAATGCCCATTTTTGCATTGATGCACTTTTATGATGCTGCCGGAGTAGGTTCACTTGTGGTGGTGGTTTAAGTCAGATGTATGACTTTAGGTTCTTATCTGTTTCACCTCTTGACAGTCCCTTATTCTGGTACCTTAGTGGTGGTGATACAGAGGCTTGCTGTTCTCACAGGAGAATGTAAAACATCTTAAATGCTTTGAGGTTGTTGCAGAAGTAGGCCCTATGAACCAGAATCTAACTTGGCAATTGTTTCTTGAAAGTTTGTCTTCCAGTAGTAATTTATCCTTGTAATGGCCAGGTAAGTTCCCTCCGTTCCAAACATTAAATTCATGTTGTTGTTGCTATTATTATTATTATTATTATTATTATTATTTTAAATGATGCAGTATACTTCTGTAAAGTGATTTTTAAAATGGTATTTTCATATTCTATATGTTACCGAGGTGTCAGTCCTGTCTGTAAGTTTTCTTTCTCTACTTTGCAAACATTATAAATTCTTAAAGGAGAACCGCACCCACAGACTCAAAAAAAATGTTTATTTCATCATGGTTTGGTGTTTCCTACATTTTAACACCACTCTGGGACTACTTACAGGTTTTTAGATATTTTATATATGTAATTTCTGAGTCTGACCACTTGGGGTCTGGCATCTTGAAGTAATTCTGATTGTTTAGTCTCCCTCTAGGTATCCCAGAATTCATTGTTTGTCTCTAAATAAATTGCATCATGTCTGCCACTTTTTCCCTAAAGCTCCTGTCACTGCACTGATTTCACAGATAGTCACTGCTGTGTTGTAGTCACCTAGTTTTGGTTAACATGTTTTCACTTTTCAATGACTACTTCAAACACAAGCAGTGCAAATGCCACAGAACAGAATCAAAAAGTGCATTTTATTGCTGCTTCCTCTTAGAAATGTTAACTTGATTTATTTTGTGAAGCCTGAATTGTAGCTCAAAGTATCTCCCCTCCCCCTTCACACCTACCTTCCCTAACTGTCAAAGTGCTAAGGGTAATTTGACGCATTATCTGCATGTGATTGACAGCTCACAGCAGGTGACCTGACTAATGTACTGTTTTGTCACAGCCTTTCCTTCCTTACAGTGGGGCACTTTTTTGTTGCACTCCTTCTGCTGTCAAATTTTGATCCAAGCTCCATAGCACTGGGAGAAATCACAGCTTTGCAAACCTTCAAACTCCCAATTTCTTTCCTTCCAGTTTGGTTAAATAGCTAACAACTGATAGACTATAAACATGATATATTTCACGTACTTGCATGACAGTAGTCGCATGTTTTTTTAAGTGGTAATTTAAGATTAAGGTATCACATACTTCGTATAATCTTATGTAGTGTTGTCTATTAATTGTGACAGACATCTGCTTCCAATGTAAAAAGATGCAGTTAATGTTTATGCATGGTCATCGCAAATGTATGCTCTTTGTTCATGCAGCTGTTACTGTACTGTTGCCTGTACTTCATTACTGTATTTTGTCACATATCGGTAGGGCTGTTCAGATAATTGAGATTATAGTTCGCCATTAAGATTAGAATAGAGTGGGCTGGGCAAGGTAGCTCTGACATCACTATGTGGGAGGTTCACTGCCTCTTCTATACAGCATGCAAATAAGGCAGTGGTTACATCACTTTGTGGGGAGTCTTGGTAACTACAGCAAGAGGTCTGGCAGACGTGACATCAGCAATTAAGAGCCACCTAGAGGTTTTTCAATTTGGTTTTCAAACTGAAACTAAAACAGTACAGAAAGCAAGGAAGCCTACGAAGTAAAACAGTAGAGTGGATTACTTTTTAAAGCTGTGGTGATTATTTTTTGAACCAGGATCAAATAACAGGGACTAAGAGAGACAGCACGTTGAACTATCTGCTTTCATATCCCGTTGTTCTCCTTTAAATGTATTTATTTTACATTGTTTATCGGGATAGTCAGTCTGGGTGTAAGTCCGTTTTCACCGGAGTCCTGGGGAGAAAAACTCCAGAAATATAATTTACATAGGCATTATTTTAACAGAACAAAAAGTACATTGATATAATAAGAGAAATACAAATATACAGTCAGTGTCTTCTGTATTACCTCTTTCTGTGCTAGGAAGCAGTGCTTTGGATCTGTATCGCTACTGACTTTAAGAAATCACTAGTAAACAAAGTAAATGTCTGACCACTGCAGTATTGTTGGCAGATGAGCTTATTCAGGGATCAGTGCGAGTCTAAGAAGTAGAATTTCGGATATTTTCTCATTTGTCTTAAGTAAAGAAAAAAATGAAATGTTCAGGCTTGTGAACTTGTCACTAGTTTATCGTTAAGAAAAACGAAATTGTCAGTTTGCAGGCACAGAGGCAAGATTGTCTAGACACTCTAAACAAAATTTGCTTTCAGCACAGGTTATGCATAACATGTCTGCCCTTTGTACAGTAAACCACATTCTGGATTTTAGTTGCCACTCTCTGATTTCCTCCTTAGAGTAGTAGCACTGACCCATTTCTGTATCTAATTTGTCATATTTTATATTGTGGCCTAAGTCATTTTTACAGATACCTGTATACACTGCGCAACTGAATAGTAAGGCTATTACCCCTCTCCTCTTCTGTTTAAGATGCATGGTCATGCATTTTCATTTAAGGTGTACAGTAGCATTTCAGAGTCCATTTGATGAGTCAAATTAAGGGCAGTGAATACAAAGGAAGAGTCCTTTAATGAAAACTCTAATTTCATAAATTAAATGCAGTGATGTCTTTGAGGCCTTCTGCAGAGAATTCAGCGCTAGCGTATGCTCTGTTATTTCTGAATCCTAAGGCATGCAGTTTGGTATATCGGTCTCTTCATACAGGTTCACATCACTCACGATCATTTCTGTAAATGGAGTCACCTTTTTTTGCGTTCTGTGTCCATAACCACTCTGACCCTAATTTGCCTGTTAATACCAGTGTGCAGTCCTTCTACACAAAATGAAACTGGATCTGTCTGTTTAGTTATTGCAACAAAAATACATTGGGGTCCTCCTGCTGTCATATCTCAGAAGAATACAGAATCTAATTAGTGAGCCCATTTGTCTTTGAATTGTCGACAATTCTTTAAATATATTTTCTCTTACAGCAACATTCAGATTAATATGAAGTCAGTTCATTTGTGATATAACTGCTTACAAACTTTACTGCTAATGACTGAATGATGTAAAAGGATATGGTTTTGCACCGCATGATAAACAACCGAATGTTACCATCCATATCAAGTGCAATATTCGGCAACAGCGCCATCCCATCTTTGAAAGTTTGAACTTTTATTTCTGCAAGATACTTTGTAACAGGATCCAATGGTGCACTGGCTGAGTGAATGATTCTGTTCTGTTTAAAGGAACATCGAACATCTTCTGATGTCACTTGAGTATTGTTATGTATAACAGTATTTTCTGACAGTTATTGTGCAACAAATGTTATCTCAGTTGCACACTGTTTATGAATGCACTTGCTGAAGTAATATTTAAGGTTTTACCCCATCGTCTTGGAAATTCATCCGGATGCAAATAAACACGTCTGTGCATCTTTTGTTCCATTTAACATGGTACGTCTTCTTTACTTCTGTTCCTCTTAACATGTATGCGTTTTACATTTGATGCATTTAACATGATGTATGTTCTTCACTTTTATTCCATTTAATTTATGTGCTTTACACTATGCTCAGTTTAAGTTACTAGAGAAAATGGTGCACCAGGAGTTCTCCAGGTGCCCTACAGAATGTAATAAACTTTCACAAATGCAAAATAGTTGTAAAGGTAGACATTGTACTGACACGATCATTACTATGCTTGTGGAGTACGTCTCCACAAACCTGTATTAATGCCATCTTCTTTGATTTCTCTAAACCCTGTAAGTCTTCTAGATTACTTATGGAGCTATCAGCTTGTAAACTGCAATTACTACTCAAACAATTCACAAAGTGTCTATTAGGAAGAAAACTTCCAATAGCAGACTGTGTTGCCAGACTTGTATGAGTAAAATATGTGTTCCCAAGTACAGAGTAATACTTTAAGTGGGACATTACACTGCCAACAGTGAAACATTTTTAGATTCAGCCTGATGGCCTCCTTCTATGTTTTGGTTGCATACTAAGATTCATGTATGCTTGAAGCTGGTAATGTTATACGTATGTTAAGTGATTCTGCCCTTATTCATTGTACCGACGCTTCTGATAAATGTGAACTGCAAGGATTACAGTCTACAGTCTGATTCTTCGTGAAATGTTAACTGCAGTCATTTACTTTGGTAAGCAAGCTTATGATGGTGCATTCATAGCCAGCGTAAGTGCTCTAAAGGGAACCACTGGCCCAGTCGAGGAAGTACAGAGTGAAATTATTAAGCACTAGAAACCACTCTCAGTCATGGGGTGTAACTCAAATGGTTAACTGCTTATTAGGTTGAAAGTTATCTGTGTATGTAAAAAAACAGAGATTACACAAATGAGTGAATACTCTGTGTGATTTGCATATGGATGAGTTTTGTTTTCTATAATGTAAGTAAACAGGAGTGTACAGGAAAATTGACTGAAAAAGTGGTGGTTGTTAAAGTGTGTAAAGTAGTGTTCATGCAAGTGGGGTGTGTGTGTGAGTGTGTGTGTGGGGGGGCACACGCACAAGTGTCTGTGGATTAGGGCTAGGTAAGTGACAGATTCAGTATTGTGCTGCATGTATTGTGTGTTCTTTTGTCTTGAGTAGTGGTACTGTTGGGGAGAAGGAGTTTTAGGAATGAAATGTGTAGGGTTATGAACAGGGTTATGGGTAGAGTTAGGGTCACAGTTAGGGTTAGTGTTATGGGTTAGGATTAGGGTTACAGTCAGGGTTAGGGTTAGCACACGTGCATGAAAGAACCAAAGGAGGAGGTGTATCCATCTTCCTTAAGGATAAGTACGCCTCTAGACTGGTCAAACAGTATGACTCCATGTCCAGTTAGCTGTAGGCAAAGCCCCCTACCACATCATAGCTCGATATAGGTCCCCCATAATGAAACAGAAAATCATACTGCATAGCTGGACTTACCAGACTCACTTGTCATATAGCCCAGCACCTTGCTCATGGGTGATTTTAATTATCCCACCGTCAACTGGGAAATGTACATGACCATGCCGGCTCAGAGGTTCATTGACTTTGCCAGTGCAAATGCTCTGGAACAGCTAGTCAGCACACCCACATGAGGCTCAAATATCCTGGACATAGTACTCACTAACATGGGAGAGCATTGTACCCCCCCCCCCCCGTGATGTCCACCCTGGAAAGATCAGACCATAAATCAGTCTCATTCAATATAATTCTAAGACCAGATACCCCATCAAGCTCAAAAAATGCTTAAGACTTTTTCAGAGACAAACTACTTCCTACTAAGTAATGGTTAAGAAGTTTCAAAGCCCACTCAAATGCGGATAACACTGACTCCTATGTAAGGGTGTACTCCAAAGCCCTGTATAACCACTTAAGCAGTTGTATAGAATCAGCTGTACCTGACCAGATTAAAACCAGGTCTTGCCAAAAAAAAAGTCAGCCTGGTGGACTCCTAGTATAAACAAGCTATACAACTAAAGAAAGAAACTAATTCCAAGAACAGCAGGGAACTGGCTCAGCAGAGGAGGAAATCCCTCTCTATAGCTTCAACAAATAAATTAAAGATCTTGTCAAGTCCTCCAAAGCTAATTACGAAGTAATATTAGCCTCCCTATCTAAGGGTAATATTAGCCTCCCTATCTAAGGCATTCTTTAACTATGTCCAAAATCTAAAAGGGAATACCCATCTGTGCACTGAACTGATTGTGGATGGGACCACCCATACTCAAATGGATGTAATAGCCAACTTGCTAGCTGACAGATTTGAAGCAAACTTCACCCCCCAAAGTATAGCTGCCATTGTCTCAAGAGAGCTGGTCATCTCGATACTCTCCAAGGTCAAAAACATGGTATCACTGGGATCAGACAACATCCCAGTTTGCCTTTTAAACAACTTAAAACATGACTTAGCAGACCCACTTGGATTTCTGTTCAACCACAGCCTGCGAACTGGCTGTGTTCTGGCAGAATGGAGAACAGCAACAGTAATCCCTCTGCACAAAGAGGGACCATCAACCAACTCTGGGAAGTATAAGTCCATAAGCTTGACTAGCCTCATCTGCAAGGCTATGGAAAGAATCATCTTATTAACAAGGACATAGGTAATCTCCAAACTCTGGACCCAGCCCAGTTCGGATTCATTAAAGGTAGATCATGCCTGTTAAACATGGTTGTCTACCTAGAGAAAACCACCAAGGTCCTGGACAAGGGAAAGACAGTGCATAATGACTACCTTGACCAAGCCAAGGTGTTTGACACAATCCCCCATTCAGGTATTATACGGAAACTCTCCTAATTAGGAATTAACCACTACATTGCCAGGTAGGTAAGCCAACTGGCTCATCAACAGGACACATGCTGTCAAAGTGGATGACTTCACCTCTAGCAAAAGACCAGTCACCAGTGGCGTACCACAGTGTTCTGTGCTGAGCCCCTTACTGTTCGTAATTTATTTCTCAGAAGTCCAGACAAACTTGGATGGCTTGTGGCTGACCAAGTTCACTGACAATTGCAAATTAGGAGCAATTACAGCAGACAGGGTTAATGTAAATGACTGGTGCAAACGCCGTGGATTAAAGCTAAATGCAAAAAATGCATTATTATTCCATTTGAGAAAGGTGACATCCCTGCTAATTACATTATAGACCGCCCGCCCTCAAGTGTAGACCCAGTGATACATGATCTGGGTACTCAGGTTGATAGCAATCTGAAACTTGACCACCAGGTATCCACAGTGGTAAGGAAATCCTTCTATGTCGTACATCTTATAAGTAAAGGCATCACATCTAGATCTAAGGATGTTATCATTCCATTGTACTCGGCCCTCATCACACCAGTAATTGAGTACATTGCTCCATTGTGGATGTACTTCAACAGACACCTGCAACAATTGGAGAGACCAAAGTGGTTTCTCACCAAGAAAATACAGGGTACATAAAACAAGTCTTGCGCAGAAATACTGACAGCCCTGTCACTGTATTCTGTCTCCTACGGGTTGCTAAGGCATGACCAGTGTCGTGCTTACAGGGCAGTCTCTGACTCAGCTCTGATGGAAATGTTACACATTCGTAAATCAAACTGCATGAGGATCACACGCTTCAGGGATCTTAACCTAGCCTCTGACATGAACACGTCATGCTGCAGAGATAGATACATCTCCCATTGACTGCCACTTGTCACGAACAAACTTCCAGTTCATGTGAAACAGAGCCCCTCTTCAAATGCAACCTAGGTCAGTGGAATTTGTGCCCACAAATTCACTCCTGGGGTGGCACCCATATCCCTCCTGGACAGAGGAAGTTGGTATTAACTGCCATAGACCCTTACATCTGCAAAGTTCACTCACCTCACCACTGACAATTGGAGCAACTCTGGATAAATATATCTAGGCTTGTAAGGGATTTAGTGGCTTTAGCCTAGTGACCGCCTATGAACATGAGTAAGGTGGGGCAGTAAAAACCTCCCACTAGCCTTGCTCATGTGTGGTAACCCAAGCTGTAACTCTACCCCTTCTCCTAACCCTAACTCTACACATTACTAATACCTTTTCCCTAACACTATCACTTCCAAGACACCACTAGATCTTGGTTTTGTAGCTGGTGTTTGCTGATAAACGGCTTGTTTTAGAGGAAGAAAAGTGTTCATTGTTTTGTGGTTCTCTGTTTTTTTTGTTCTGCATTTGTGATTCTTTTGAGTTTTCAACTTTTCATGATATTATCCAGCCACGACATGTCCTAAAATAGTGACAGAGTAGTTATAATGGAAAGTAACTGTGTATTGGGTGCATTTTCTAAAATAAAATCTTTCCCAATACCATGAATCAGGCAAACACTAGCAAAAGCTCTGGTCATACTAGAACTCATGTATAGTACCCTAGCTATGGGGAAAATGAAACCTCATCTGAAAGAATCAATCAGTAGTGTCTGTCAATGAAAGTGCCACATTTGTGGCTAGCCTTCCCTTATTTCCATGCCACTGTGTTGTTCTAAAGATAACAGACTTCATCCTCAGAACAGAATGCTGTGATACCATCAAATGATGACACAAAATACTACATTAAAACCACTGCCACATTTATCCAGACTAATAACTTGGCATGAACCAAACAGAAAACTTGAATTCTCTCATTAAAAGTTACCAGCGTCAGAGACTGTGTACATGGTCAAACTGTAAATATAGGCAAACAAAGTCCTCTGCGTTCACACTGTTAGCATCATAGAAATGACTGAGAGGGTGACGTAATGGTTAAGGTATTTGCCTTACAAACACAAGGTGCAGGGTTTGAGTCTCACAAGAGATAATTGGCTAGGCTTAAAATGTCTCACAAGGGTAGTTAACTTAGTACTATTCTATGAACCTATGAAATGAAAGAAACATATTAGCTGTCATCTGGGACTTGAACCTAAGGCATCAAGCATACCATGCTCCTAGTCACTTCTTACCTGCAGCCTGAAATAAATATCCTCTTTCAGTTCAGTTCCTAGACCAATTAAGCATTTTTCAAATGAGAAGTTGAGTTCTTGTTCCTTTTCGCTAGAAATGTACAGCTGGCTGCTGTATGCATTACTACTCATGTCATCTGTAGAATTGTACTTCACAATTAAGCACAAGTCCTTGTTTATCTTGCAACTCCATTAGCTGAATGTGATTTTATGATAAATATTTATTGTGGACATTTGTAAATTTGGTGAAAATTCATACCTCTCAACTATACAGATTTTCGCAGAATGTCCAGATTTTTTCCTCATATTTTTGGTCTGCTTTTCATAAAACTGTAGTTTTCTGGGAAATTAGTAGCAAATCATTAAAGACTGAAGTTAGAAAATAATGACAGACAGTTGAGTTGCAGACTTCATACCCTCCAGAAAATTCATGCTAATGGAAAACCTGTTATTCTATTAACTTTCTAAGTTTGTAAGAGCAATATTTCAAAATTATCCCTATTTTTGGGCCTTTGTCCCACTTTTATTTATTGCTTTGTCGGAATTTCTTGGTGTAAACGGTAGAGAGGTATAGTGGTGATATACATGTACAGTGCCAAATGTTTGTAATTTTTTTGCCCTGTTTATATCACTTACTGTACTTTACATTCTTGTATTATGTTTTGTACTTATTGTTTCATGCCATAAGATTTTTTTTTTATTCAAGCCCTCTCTGTAAACACACTTTGCCTAATAGGATTTACCTGGTTGACAAAACACAAGTAAACAAACACACAAATAAATATCTGGCCTAGGCCACTAAAAATGTTCTAAGCAAAGGCTTTAGTCTTTCAAGCACATTTCTTTTCCATTTCCAGAAAACAATTCTTGTTTTCAGTAGGAGACAACCTTTTCTTGTAACACATTAAAATCTTTTTACATTTAAGCTCCCATCTGCAAAATAAGGCCAACCTTTTACTATGGAATCGAATGTTTTAGAAAGTTCATTTTATGCTATAAGTTCAGCAGTGAGTAAGTCTCCTGAAAACAAGCATCCTGGGTTAGACTGTTATTGCTCACGTCTGTATTGCCATGTAATTTGGAAGTTTAGAACCCAATCTGATTATCAAAGGCTGATAAAATGTTTGCCCTTCTTTGAATATGGTCACTGCGTACTGTATGGGCCTTTTATGACCACAAAGCAATCTTAAAACAGTTTCATCACTACATTTGTAGGAAATGATTGAAATTTCCTTCCTCCAGAAATAAAATCTAGAACCTCATTTTCAATTTGCGATGCCACATAGGACAACTTTTCTAGAATGGTTCTAGAAGCAGGTGGATTTCGATACTCCTTATCTATATGCACCGTATGTTGAATCACAGCTTCAGTTCCATATGCAGAAATATCACATGCTAATGTAAGGGATGAACTTTGGTCATTTATTTATTTTTTATTAGGTAGCTGAACTGCAGCACTACAGGCTGTTTTCTAGCATTGTCAGTTATAGCAAAACACTTGTGTCCATATTTAGTTACTCAAACGCCTACTTGATAACCTCCTAACTCCCCCCAGCATGGCTTTAGACCCCACCACAGCACATCCACTGTACTACTTTCTTTTACTCAAACAGTAACAGAGGCCCATGATAACATGCTTGTCTCCTGTTTATTCCTCGATCTGTCTAAGGCCTTTGACACTCTCTCTCACTCTAAACTTCTAACAAAACTTTCTGACTTTCATCTCTGTACCTCCTCTGTAAACTGGTTTTGTAGTTACGTTTCCAGCAGTTAACAGTCCATTCGCTGGCAAACTGTCCTCTCCCCTTCCCTTCCAGTTAACACTGGTGTTCCTCAAGGATCTATCTTGGGCTCCCTCCTGTTCAATATTTTCACTAACAAACTACATTCTGCTAGTAACCTTTCAAGTCTACAATATGCTGACGACTCCAGTCTTATCACCACTGCCCATAGCATTTCTGAACTCCTAGCTCTCACTCAAGACAATACCTCTCAACCTGGAAACATCAAAAATCTGGACAAGGCCCATGAAAAATAGGTACAAAACTGTATACCGATTAACATATAATTTGCATACATAATTATGTAACCCCACCCATTCCACTGGAATTGTGGGATACCAACTTTCAAATGCAAAGTGAAGAACAGACAACCAAAATATGGCACCAGAGTCCCCCTGCAGCCATTCCAATGTCCCATTACCTGGCTATTTCACCCAATTTACCATAAACACTAATATGTGTATACTGCTTTACTTCTACAATGATTATTTGGATTTTATTTTTACATTTTACAGCACAATGTACACACACTAATAGACATCTGTTAAACAAAGCAATACTGCCTCACAACGAAAGTAGACTTAGCATTAAAACTTCTCTGCCCTTGAAACTCACATTCATTGAAACAGCATTGAAACCCACACCGCATCCAAAGAAAATGCATCTGGCCAGTGGTGGATAAAGATTACCTTTGGGCTGTTTTCAAATCATTGGCCCCTTGCACACAAAACAAGAAACATACATATGTGTTCTTTTGATACACCTTCCTGACTTTATTAAATTATATTCCTTGTATAATACAGCACACTTGTCAGACAGAGTGCATTTTAAATTTATTGTTTGAACATTTTTCCAGTAGGCTGTACTGTAGGCAATGAAACAAAATGCATGAACCAATAATGACAAAACTGCCCAATTCAGAACATTTCCGTCATAAACGTCTACTTCCACATCCACACTATAAATAGAATGACAGTGGTGTACGCCATCGGCATCTTGCACAGCTTCTTCCACTTACTTTCAATTTCAGTTTTTTTTGGGGGGGGGGGGGGCAAAAGGTCGAAACCCAGAAGGGACACATTTTAAACATTTCTTGTATAATTTTGGAAAGTTGCTTGAATAAAATGTTGTGTTACCACCATGCATTTTACTGGCAGGTCTTGAACCCAGTGTGCACTACAGTCAGAGCAACATACCACTATGCCAAATCAGCAGTTTCCTGGAAGATGGGAAGACTGAAACTTTAATGGCTATCATTTAGTGAATTCAGTTCTTACTTCTCACCATAGCTCTCAACCACTTAGCACAGAAAACCTGGACAAATCCATTAATGGGGCAATACAAATTCAGTTCTCACTTCTCACCATAGCTCTCAACCTCTTAGCACGAAAAACCTGGACAAAGCCAATAATGGGGGAATACACATTCAGTTCTCACATCTCACCATAGCTCTCAACCTCTTAGCAGAAAAAAACCTGGACAAATTCACAAATGGTATTCAGTTCTCACTTCTCACCATAGCTCTCAACCTCTTAGCACAAAAAACATAGACAAATTCACAAGTGGTGGTGGCCAGGAACTTTAGGCTCTTTTTACCTTGTACCCAAGGTACAGGGTTTGAGCCCGATTACCTCTAGCCACCAGGTGTATTAAAATGGGGGCATTTTCACTAACATGCACACACACAAAAAGACATGCACAAATTAAATCGGAAGACTGTCATTGTTTAACTGAAGAAGTAAATTTGAAGATAACAGTACACATAAGTTAAAACTACATGGATACAAATGTATATGAAAACAGAAATACATGCACATTAAAATTATTATACAAACAAAATAAAGGCAACAAGCATTCCATCGGCTTAATTATTTAGCTATAAGTTTCATTTGCTCAGTTCTATAAAAAGTTTCATTAGATGAGCGTCTTTCATTTAGCGCAACCGATTTATCAATCATTTGTTTCTGAAAACTAGTTAATTGTTCATCAGGTACCTTCCATCTCCTGCAAGGTCACTCACTTTGCAATGATTCATCTTTATGTTATCCCACAGCATAAGTTCTACAAGCTTTTCCAGTTTGGCAAAAAGGTGACAGTTCAGTGAAATTACAAGTTTCTCTCTCTTTCTTTGTTGTTAAAATTAGGCAACACAAATGTAGGTGCAGGAATGAACATTACTGCAATTTGATGTAATAACCAAATTCTTATTCCTGCACTCCTGCATGTGTTGGGAGTGAGGCAAGAAGAAATGGTTGCAGTTAGTGCCAGCCCCATTCAGGTGGCTATATTTCAGATTTCTTGAATCCGTACTCCCTAAACCACCCTAAGCAAGAGTACAGAAAATGGGTTTAAAATTGCAACAGTCAGTCTTATAAGAGGATAAGCTGCACACCGTGAATCACTTTTAAATGCAAAAGCAGAATTGTAAGAGCACTGTATTTCGATTTTCGTCTCACTTGTGCGCCTTTTCTCCAACAATAGCTATCCAAGGCACCTGTAACTTACGTGCATTTTGAGTGCGAGCCATCACATGCTTTACCTCTTGGAAAAGGAAGCTATGCTTAACACACCTTGAAACTAAGTAAGGAATTGGCCCAACACTCAAAAAGTTGGTTTTGACTCTTAAAAGGAGGGAGCATGGCACTGGATTTGCCATGTCCATGCATGTTTAACTGTAATGAAATCCGCTTTACAGTAGCAGGGATGAGATATACTACACTTAATAACTATTTAAGTTAAGAGGCAAGCTTTAAAATGATGCTGGCAGGTGTACGTTCAAGCCACACACACACACTTGTTTCAAAGAGTAGCAGTACTTCTCCAGTAACTAGAACACATGGCATCAAGAAGCCAAGCAGCCAAACAAAGAAGCGATTTAATTAGAAGCCCTTAGAGTTGTTCACGGCAAAACAGAGCCTAAAGCAGCGAGTTCAAGGCAAAACGGACAATAAATAAAGTTCGGTTCACAACAGTAGTACTAGTACATGATTCTTGAGCTCCGTTCACAAGCCTAAAGCAGCAGCGAGCTCAGTTCACGGCAGTTAGAAGCCGTACAGCCAGCCAGAAATGTGTGCCTTTGAGCTCAATGAGCTCAATTCCAACAGGCTGAGGGAGCTGACATCATCGCTCACGTGATAACATCAGTTCCGAAAGCACAAAAAAAATTTTTTTTAAATTAATCTGGAATGAAGGGGTGCCACTCAGGAATAGTGGCACCCCATTGTTTAAACCCCAAAACTTGATAAAAACCGAGTAATTCGGTGCATTTGAGAGGTATACTCAAGACACTTTCTCATCAGTTAAAACATGGCGCTCAGGCAACCAACTCATACTAAATCCTAAAAAAACTAAACTCCTCTTCTTTCCTAGAACTCTTGCACATCACAAACCCTCCTTCTCCATCACCTGCATTAACAACGCCATCATTAAACCTGAACCCCGTACCAAACTTCTTGGAGCCATTATTGATGATGAACTAAAGTTTGATGTACATATCCATCAATGTATATATAAAAAAAAAATCAGAAACTTGGTCGACTCTATCGCAATCAAAAATTTCTTACACCCTTCTCTGCCTCTCTAGCTCAGTCTCTCCTTATACCCTCCCTACTGTACGCAGCCCCTGTCCTTACTAATGTTCAATCTACCCTACTATCCAAACTAGAGTAAACATATAATAAAATAGCCAAATTTGCCTCTAAGCTCCCGTACAAACCCCATCATTACCTCGCCCTTAGGACACTTCAGTGGCCTGAATTCTCTGAACTACTTTACTACTTCCTCAATTGCACATTACAAACTCTATCCTGAATGACCCCTCTTCCTGCCCCTCCATCTCTAATCTAGTGTCTTACTATAACCCCCGCCATCACCTTCTTACAACTGACAAATACCTCCTGAATATCTGCAAACTCAACAGAAATATTGGAAAGTCCCTCTATAAATACTCTGTAGCTCATGTTTCGAACGCACTTTCTCTCAATATAAGAAGCATTCCCCAAAAGTACTTGTTTAAACAAGAACTTAAACACGATCTAGAAAAGACCTGGTCCTGCCCATGCCAACCCTCACTTGACATCTTTTTTCTTATTATTTACACAAGTTTTATTCATCTATGATGCATCACCTTTTTCCTGTCCATTTCTCTCTACCATGTAATTCTACTCTATTCTCTCTCTCTCTCTCTATATATATATATATATATAGATATAAAGGTCTTCTCATACTATGTCTCTTTGGTTACATACTAAGATAATATTTCATTTATGCTACTGTCTACTCCCTTGTAATATTATTGTCACTACTTTAATGAATACAGAGCTATAAATTATAGTAAACTTATCTTGGGTATTTGTTGTGTATCTTTTGTAAAATTGTAAATTATCTGGAGCTTTTCTCCTTGGATCTCCACTGAAAATGGGCACCTGGCTCAGTTGGACTAACCCAGTTAACAACTGTCAGCAAAAAAATAAATAAATATAGAATGTGAAAATGAAATATGAAAGACTATGAACAAAGACACGCTGAAAAGACTGTTAGCGTTATGTTAGTGGTAAAGCTTCAATTACAGCAAAAAAAAATATTATAAAATGGGAAATAATACAAAAAAGTCATGTAAACAGTGAAAGTGAAAAGGCATTAGCAAATCATCTCACTTATAAAAATAAGGTATATCTTATGAAACAACCATGATGAGTTTGGTGGTGGGTGAGAGTGCTGCTTGAAATTAGGAGTAGGTTTAAGACGTTATTTAAGTTGTAGACTAAGGTTAGAATGACTCCAGAATGCATTCCTGGTTTTAGATTTTTGGATTGAGAAAGTCTTCTGACAGTATGGCAGACATACATTCTGTGAAGTAACAGCGTTGTGGGATTTTCTATGATGCTGTATAATTAAAAGGAACTTCCTCATCATTGACTGCATGCTTCATAAAGTAGTTTAATTGTTAAAAGACAGACCATACAGGCTGATTAAATATATTGGGTAATAAACGTGCCTTTTCCAACAGGCATGCAGTGGTGTTTGTGGCTTTGATAAAGTAAATATGAACTGGCGTGTTTGATGTAGGTACATTTATAGGTGCTTATTGTTTGGCAAAGAGAAGTAATGAGTGGTTTTATGTACTCTTAGTGGAATTATTATTTCATTCCGTGATGGGTTCTGGCGTCTTTTGACTCTACTTGGGATATTACTCTAATAAGAAGGTAGCAATGGCTGTATTTTGTACAGAGTCAAATCAGTGTATGTAGTGAATGAGTGGCTGGATTGTCCATACAGTTCGGCAGTTAAAAGAATTAACAGAATTAGTAGTCATGTAATCGGGGGACATTTATGACCACATGCTAAACACATTAGCTAACTCTTCGGATGTGCCAGAAATTATTGTTTTGGTTTTATTATATTTCATGAGTAGACCTTTCTCACTGCACCATATGTAAATTTAACTGAGTGACCTGGTTAGCTCATAGATTTTTCTGTCACCGACTGGATTGTTTGTTCAGATGGATCGATCATCAGCAAAATTATTTTTTTGATATGAAAAACGTAACACAGCTGGAATTTACAAATAAAGAAAACTACAAAGATCCATGGCTTGAACCTTTGATATTCCAATTTTATTTGCAAAGGGTTTGGAAGTATTCTTTTCAAAATGTAGTCAGAATGACTTGTATGGGAATTAGCTAATAAACCACTGAACAATGGTATCAGTGAACCGCCCAGTCGAAATTCACTTCACAACCTGTTATAGACTGCACAGTCAATCCATATCAAGGTCAGAGAAGATATTGCCATTTAATTGTCATAAATCCTTGCATATTTTAATGAGTAATTGTTTACATCCCCTAATGCATTCTACTTCTGGCATATGTTTGCCAGGGAACATATTCTCTCATATTCCAGTGGCCAGCATAATTGTATTAGGCACGGACTTTCCATGTAAGTTGCTAAGCCCAGGAATATTTGTAACTCTTAGGCATGTCAGGTTTGGGGACCAGTTCATGAATTGTTTTTATTTTCTCAGTCGAAGGATGAATACTTTTTTTTGTCTAGTGGATGACTGAAATACTTGGTTTGCTCCCCGTTTCATTTTTTTACTCACTGTCCATATTGTTTAATTCTTTGCAGTACTTTAGGGCACTTGTGGAATTGGTTACCCGAGGGTAATAAATCCATCTGTGTCACTGTCATACTACATCTTTCATTAAGTTTTCCATAATTCTTTGGAAACTGGAAGTTACAGAAATCACCCCAATAATATATTCCACACAAAGAAGCTACAATGAATGTTTTATGTTTTTTGTACCTAGTAGTTACCTAGCATAGTTGTACCACTAAACATGGCCCTTAACTCTTCCAGTGTTGACAACTTTGATTAGTGCACCTTGTTTTGATTTGTGAGTTTTATCTGTTCCCAGCTTAGTGACGCTTTTGTAACAAGTTGTTCTTGCACAAAGCTGGACCTTATTTCCCCACAGCTAATGGCACGTGTTCTTTCTGCTTCTTATAGTACACTGTAGCCATAATCTGACCGGGTACCTCTGAATTCTGTCCACTGTTTTTTTACATTTTGCTATTGCGTCTTTCAGTGATTTTTTTCAGAAACATTTTCTCAGATGTAATTAACACTGCTGTCCATGGGTAAATGTCTTATTTGTTTAATATTTTTCAGAAAAGTAGATACAGATATTTTCCTTTATAATGAAAATTGCTAGTTCCATTTGTCTACATGCTTACACTTTTTCAAAAAAAAATTACTTTTAACTTGGGTCTGTATCTAGCTATGATTCACTGATGTGTTTATTGATCTCATCGTCTCACAATTATGGCATTTTGCTTCTTTTAAAGTTACAGTCCTTGGGGCTATTATTATTATACTAACAAAGCCTTTCTACCAGAATTTCTCCTTTCTGTACTGGACCAACAACTAACTCATTTGTCTTTAACTGTTCATATCTTTGTCTGTTGTTTCCATGCTGATTGCAATTTGAGATAGTTCTGGAGGTAGTAAATTTGTTGCAGATAACTGATTTCTCTGGCAAGCTTCTCTGTGAGTAACATTGGACAGTCTCTCTTCTGACATCATCCAACTTAGACACTCGCAGTTCACTGCACACTGCTTTACCTCAGAAACAAACTGCATTATCATTATTAATTTTCTGGATGTTCATCGTGCATTACAGCTGCAGTAATTACATATGGGTTTTCAGCCGGCAGGCGGTCCCTCGGTCGGCCGAATTCCAAAGTCTTGGTCTGGCGTCGGTTGTTGTCGCGTACTCTTCTGACGTCAGGAAGGCTAGAGTATAAAAGACACAGCCGACGCCATCTTCTTCAGTCTTTTTTGCCGCGCGGTGCCCGAAGCAGAAGCAGTTCGCAAGTGCCGGTCGGCCAGCTCCTGAATTACGAAAAATTTGGAACGAAGTCTTCATTAAAGCTAAGTACCCCGTTGGGGAATCTTTTCTTGCCTCAGACCGATGTCAGAAAAAGTTAATAATTGTATTTCTTGTGGGAAGCAAATACCGCATAAGGATTTCCATTCCCTTTGCATACCTTGTTTGGGCCCAGACCACGACGTCTCGGGCTGCCGCTTTTGTGCTACCTTCAATAAACGCACTATCAAGCGTCGGGCGGAGTTCGCCCAGCACTATTTTGGTAAAGCGTTTAATTATAAAATGTCGTCGGATACTCCGACTACCGCTATGTCCAGAAAACGCAAAGAAAAGGACCGTCAGTCGAGAACTACGGTCTCCACCGACACCACGCCGAAACAAGCTCCACGTGGGCCGGTTCTCAGTGAGACGCCTTTGCAGTCCCTGACTACCGACGACACTCCCTCGGCGGGGTCTTCTGTACCTGAGACCGCTGGTTCTTCGGTCCTTTCCCAAACTACAACCGAAGCCCCTGCTCATGTCGAACCCACCAATGTGGATAGATCTACATCCACCCATGGTGTATTTAGGCCTTCATCTTCTTTCTCCATCAAGGCCTTTACTAAAGCCAAATCAGCCAAGCAACTTTCTAGGCCTGCCTCACAAGGCCCAAGACCTGGGCCTACGCCTAAGAAGCACATGCTTAAAATGGCTGAAGACCTGATCACTCTTATCAGAGGCTCCCAGGCCCCTCCGGACAAGAGACCCAGAGTAGAGGAGGATTCTCCTCCTTCTGACCAAGAATCCATTTTATCAGAACATTCTGATGCTGAAGAACACTCTTATTCACCCTTTGAGGATTCGGATGCAGAGCAGTCTATTCCTTCTGTATCCCCCCCTGAGGATTTTTCCTTTGGGGAAACTTTACAGCAAGCCTCAAGCTACACAAGTCATAACCACAGACGCCTCAGATTACGCCTGGAGGGGCGCACATGAAGGACAGGTGCATTCAGGGCAGATGGCCCCAAACAGAAAAGCACCTTCACATCAATCAAAAAGAAATGCTGGCAGTAATAAATGCAATTTCAGCGTTCAGAGAATTCCTGCATCCAGGACAACTGCTCATAAGAACAGACAACACCACAGTAATGTGGTACATAAACAAACAAGGAGGAACTCATTCATACCCCTTGTGCAGACTAACCATGACTCTTTGGAATCTAGCTCTGGAAAGACAAATGGAACTTCAGGCTCAGTACCTGCCAGGAATGGAAAACACACTGGCAGACACTCTGAGCAGGCATATGACAGACCCTCACGAATGGAAGCTACATCCACACGTATTCATGCAGATTGTTCAAGCGTGGGGAAGGCCAGACATAGACCTTTTTGCCTCCCACAAAAATCATCAATTAAAAAAGTTTTGCTCAAGGACCTTCCACCTAAAGGCTTGGAAAGTGGACGCCCTTTCATTCACATGGACAACTTGGTCAGTTTATGCATTCCCACCACTACCTCTGCTGCCCAAGGTGCTTTTGAAAGTAAGAACAGACAAGCCGAGGATGATACTGATTGCTCCAGATTGGCCGAGACAACATTGGTATCCACTATTGAGGAGCCTAATGCACACTCCTCCGTGGCCCCTGCCTGTAACACCTCTACTGCTGACGCAGAACAATTTCAAAACCCTACACAGTCAGCTGAAAACTCTCAGCCTAGCTGCATGGAAAATTCCTTAACTTCCCATCAGACACTACTCTCCAAAGAAGTGCAGGATGTCATTTTGGAGGCTAGAAGACCATCTACAAGAAAAGCTTACTCCGCAAAATGGAAGCGGTTTTGCTGTTGGAATGAAGAACGAGGGCAGGATCCTAGAAAATTAAACCTGCCTCAGATTTTACAGTACCTAGCTGAACTTTTGAGCAAGGGACTTTCATTTTCCTCAATCAAGATACATGCCTCAGCAATCTCTGCAGAATTCAATATGGATCCTCCTTTATTCTCACACCCACTCCTACGACAGTTCCTCAGAGGGGCTAAGAACATAAGGCCTCCAAGGAAACAACCAGTGCCAGCTTGGGACCTTAACTATTTACTGGAAAAATTGACATTGCCTCCCTTTGAACCAGCTGCTTCAGCAGAATTACAATATTTGTCCTGGAAAACAGCTTTTCTCCTGGCCATCACTTCAGCTCGTAGGGTATCTGAGTTACAGGCCCTCATGGCGGTGCAGCCATTCCTCATATTCCATCAGGACAGGGTTTCCCTGCGTACTAACCCTTCTTTTATGCCTAAAGTGGTATCTAGGGTAGCCCTAAACCAGGCCATACACCTTCCTACCTTCTACCCTAACCCTCAAAACAAAGGGGAGAGGCTGCTTCATTCTTTAGATATCCATAGGCAGCTACGTTACTACGTGGACAGAACCAAACCATTCAGAAAATCAGATCAACTCCTAGTTTCCTATGCTGTGGGGGGTCAAGGGAAACCTGTAACTAAACAGACCATTTCCAAGTGGATTGGTCACTGCATACGCTTCTGTTATTCCTATCAAGGAAAGCTCGTACCTACTGGTATCAGATCACACTCCACTAGGGCCACAGCCACCTCTACAGCCTTCCTCAGAGGAGTGCCTGCTAAAGATATCTTGGAGGCAGCCACTTGGAGTTCTGTACATACCTTCACAAAGCACTACCATCTGCCTTTATACTCCAGAACAAGAGCAGGCTTTGCTACTGCAGTTTTGCAGGGCATTCTAGCTCAACCCAGTTCCGTATAGTACCTACCACCCTATACATAGCTTTGGGATTCTACCCATATGTAATTACTGCAGCTGTAATGCGCGATGAACATAGTACAGTTTTGTACCTACCATAAATGTAGATGTTCGAGGGCTATTACAGCTGCAGTACAGGTTTCCCACCCTCCTTCCCCTCTTGGTAAGACCTTGGGGTTTGAATAACTATTCATACCTGCTGACTGGGTTATCCTGCTATGTTTTATTTGCTTACTTTTGTGTATTACACTAATTTATGTATTGCCTTCCTTTTGAGGGCACCTGACATCTGGGGCAAGAAAGACTGAAGAAGATGGCATCGGCTGTGTCTTTTATACTCTAGCCTTCCTGACGTCAGAAGAGTACGCGACAACAACCGACGCCGGACCAAGACTTTGGAATTCGGCCGACCGAGGGACCGCCTGCCGGCTGAAAACCCATATGTAATTACTGCAGCTGTAATAGCCCTCGAACATCTACATTTATGGTAGGTACAAAACTGTACTTTGTACTGGATACAATGAAATATGTCTGCTGTTTTTAATTGTTTGGTTCATAATTTCTGTAGAAGGTTTCAGTGAATTGCTTATAGCTTTAGTCATTTAGTTTCACTTGCTGAAACAAATTTCAGAGTACTTACGGCCAGTATTTGGAAGCACCCATTACACTCCGTGATGTCTCCGTATGCCCTTGTGCTGTGCAATTTGCAATGAAAAACATTCAGTTAAATCAATATATGTTGACTGTATCAGCATTATGTTTTCACAAGTAAATCATCCTTACTTCAGTGTTAGTGCATTTTATTACCTTATAATTTTTTCCTCTCTGATTTAAGGACTGCAAATGAACACATTCAAACACAAATACCATTTATGTGCACTTAGTTATCTAGCTAATGCTGTTATTGTTTGGGGACAGGTTATACTGCAGTGTATTTTGGTTTTATGGCTGATTGTTGGTGCCACTTGGTTGAATAGCAAGGCTGAATACACAGTTGTGTATGTTTGTGCAATTGTGTGTGCATGTGTGTCCGTTTTTATGTATATATGGATCAATGACTATTGATCAATTTTCTGAAAGATCAGTCCATAAATGACCAATCCCAGTATATCCATCAGTCAATAGCATGAAGTCCTAATGCACTGAAAATCAGTCAATTACAAGAGGAGAACAAGCAGTTTGCTATTGCGATGCATTACAGAACCCCTAACACAACTTCCAGACATAGTTTGTCTGAATAGTTGTAATAGCTGGTTTTTCTAAGGTAAGGTGGAGAGTTAAGGTTAGGGTCAGGGGGTCAAGTTAGGGTTATCAGGCATTATTAATGTGCTGCAGCCTCTGCTAACCTGTAGCTTGTCCATAACCCTGCACCTTACCTTACAAAACTCCTTTCGGTAACTCTACCAGTAGTCAGCACAGGCTTAGACACACACCGGCTGCATCAACAAAGACAATAAAGAAATCGGTCCCCTTACTCAGCTCGAACACTAACCCACAAGTACTCATAAACTCTCTTTGCAGTATGTCTAGCCACTTACCTAATCCTAATCAACTAACACACACGCACACAAAAATATCACCCCCATCCCTAGAATCACACCATACTTCTCAACCTCTTAACACAAGTAATCTGGACAAAGCAAAAAATAATGGTGGGAGAAAGGCCTAAAAATAGGGACACATTTTAAATATTGCTGTTATAAACTTAAGAATAAATGTTTTTGTGTAATCATTCATTTTCTAAAGGATGGGAAGTCTGAAACTTAAATGTCTCATTTTTTTAGTGAATTTACTCCTCATAGATTTGCCAGAAAACCACTAATTCTTATAAGAAATAGACTAAAAATATGAGGCAAAAATCTGGACATTTTGTGAAAATCAGTACAGTTGAGAGAGGTATGAACTACACTTATCTTTAGTAATCCATTTTCCAGTGCTTGACATTTTCACCACTCGACCACGCACAGATTCCAACAATCCCACAAATGAACATTCACACCCACATTTCACTCTTCCACAGAACTAAGCATTTGAGGAAAGAAACATAACCTGTAAAGATGGATAGACCAGTGAAGGAAGGTATGAGAGTGCAGAATGCAAATAAATTAGGTTATGCTGAACATTTTGACAATCAGGATGCGTGTATTTGCACATGAGTGCACACATATGTGTACATAAATATTCAGGGTAAGGGCAACAGATAGTGACGGGAACAGATGTGTTCTGCTTGGGTACTGCTGAACTTGAAATGTGCTTTGCCTCCATGCACCTTATTTATTTATATGTACTGACCCTCCCCCTGACCCAATTCCAACCCTACATGTTACATTATAGTACCACCCCTAACCCAATTCCAACCCTACATGTTTCATTACAGTACCACCCCTAACCCAATTCCAACCCTACATGTTACATTACAGTACCACCCCTAACCCAATTCCAACCCTACACGTTATATTACAGTACCACCCCTAACCCAATTCCAGCCCTACACGTTACATTACAGTACCACCACTAACCCAATTCCAGCCCTACATGTTACATTACAGTACCACCACTAACCCAATTCCAGCCCTACACATTACATTTCAGTAGCACCCCTAACCCCAGTTCCAACCTACACATTACATTACAGTACCACCCCTAACCCAAATCCTATCCTTCACGTTACATTGCATTAAAGCACCACCCCTAAGCCAGTTCCAGCACTACATGTTACATTACAGTACCACCACTAACCCAATTCCAGCCCTACACGTTACATTACAGTACCACCCCAACCCAATTTCAGCCCTACATGTTATATTACAGTACCACCCCTAACCCAATTCCAACCTTACACATTACATTACAGTACCACCCCTAACTCAATTCCAGCCCTACATGTTACATTACAGTACCACCCCAACCCAATTCCAGCCCTGCACGTTACATTGCAGTACCACCCCAACCCAATTCCAACCCTACACGTTCCGTTGCAGTACCACTGTGCAGAGGGGTAATATCTGACTTTTAGCAGATGTTGTGTTCAAGTTTGTTTTCTCTTGCATGTGCTCTTTCATTGATGTGAATTTGCATTTGGGTATAACTTTGCTGAGTTACTGTTGGACACCCATGTAAATAGGCACCCACTTGCACAGACGGACACACACATGCACATGTAGTTTACTGCTAGTGATAATTTGCATGAATATTTATTTGGAGTTTGTTAACTGGGAAAGTCTACTGGGCCTTTCAGACCCCATTTTCTGTGGAGGGCTGTGGAGAAAAGCTCCTCAGTACAAGTTGAATTTTATACAGAGGTAGTATACAACTATAGATCAGTAGAATTTTATGCATTGGTAGTATACAACTATAGATCAGTAGAATTTTATACAGAGGTAGTATACAACTATAGATCAGTAGAATTTTATGCATTGGTAGTATACAACTATAGATCAGTAGAATTTTATACATTGATAGTATACAACTATAGATCAGTAGAATTTTATGCATTGGTAGTATACAACTATAGATCAGTAGAATTTTATACAGAGGTAGTATACAACTATAGATCAGTAGAATTTTATACAGAGGTAGTATACAACTATAGATCAGTAGAATTTTATACATTGGTAGTATACAACTATAGATCAGTAGAATTTTATACAGAGGTAGTATACAACTATAGATCAGTAGAATTTTATGCATTGGTAGTATACAACTATAGATCAGTAGAATTTTATGCATTGATAGTATACAACTATAGATCAGTAGAATTTTATGCATTGGTAGTATACAACTATAGATCAGTAGAATTTTATACAGAGGTAGTATACAACTATAGATCAGTAGAATTTTATGCATTGGTAGTATACAACTATAGATCAGTAGAATTTTATGCATTGATAGTATACAACTATAGATCAGTAGAATTTTATACATTGGTAGTATACAACTATAGATCAGTAGAATTTTATGCATTGGTAGTATACAGCTATAGATCAGTAGAATTTTATGCATTGGTAGTATACAACTATAGATCAGTAGAATTTTATGCATTGGTAGTATACAACTATAGATCAGTAGAATTTTATGCATTGATAGTATACAACTATAGATCAGTAGAATTTTATGCATTGGTAGTATACAACTATAGATCAGTAGAATTGTATGCATTGATAGTATACAACTATAGATCAGTAGAATTTTATGCATTGGTAGTATACAACTATAGATCAGTAGAATTTTATGCATTGATAGTATACAACTATAGATCAGTAGAATTTTATGCATTGGTAGTATACAACTATAGATCAGTAGAATTTTATGCATTGATAGTATACAACTATAGATCAGTAGAATTTTATGCATTGGTAGTATACAACTATAGATCAGTAGAATTTTATGCATTGGTAGTATACAACTATAGATCAGTAGAATTTTATACAGAGGTAGTATACAACTATAGATCAGTAGAATTTTATGCATTGGTAGTATACAACTATAGATCAGTAGAATTTTATGCATTGATAGTATACAACTATAGATCAGTAGAATTTTATACATTGGTAGTATACAACTATAGATCAGTAGAATTTTATACAGAGGTAGTATACAACTATAGATCAGTAGAATTTTATGCATTGATAGTATACAACTATAGATCAGTAGAATTTTATGCATTGGTAGTATACAACTATAGATCAGTAGAATTTTATACAGAGGTAGTATACAACTATAGATCAGTAGAATTTTATGCATTGATAGTATACAACTATAGATCAGTAGAATTTTATGCATTGGTAGTATACAATTATAGATCAGTAGAATTTTATACAGAGGTAGTATACAACAAATAATTGGCTTACAAAGTGAGAACACAGTTAGCAATCCAGTGGCAAGAGAAATAGCACCCACAGTTGCTATGTTTTTGACATAATCAGAACATAGAGGAAATTATTGGAAAACTTGGCATAAAAGTAGAAAAAGAAATAATTAAATCTTAGATATTCTAAGAAGGCTTAGTGCAAGTACAGTTCCAGCTGGAGGTATCCTTGTAGAGAAGTTTTGAGAAAATGTTCTGCTAATTTATTTTGAGGAGTTTGGGTAAAAATTTTGAATTTACCTACTTTCATTTGTAAAAAGAGAAAATGTATAAAAAACTGATGGAAGCCTGATTTTCCTTTACAGGAGGAATTTAGCTTCATTTGTTTAGATTGTTGCTATTTAAGGGGTAGTGGAGGTCTTCGTATCAGAACCTAGGCAGTCAGATAAATGAATGAATATACATTTTAGAAGTTTGCCATACAGCACTGCAAGCGATTTTATATTTTTAGCTACATGATGTGATAATGTATGTTCAAATGAGTAGATTTTGTCTTGCATATCAGTGCATTTTCTTCACAGAAGGGACACAGAGAGTAAATATACAATACTTCTTGCATGTTTACTTAGTAGTTGGACTAATTTCGTTACACTTTTTTTGATGTAATTTTGTTCCAATAGCCTGTAATACAGTTGTACAAAATGCACCCATCATTTAACGTTCATAGGTAAGTATTAGGCGGTCAGTGTGCAGACAATTATAAACAAAGTAAAAAAAAACAGTTCAGTAGTTTCCTCTAAGACAGCGGAAGTTTCAGTGAAGTGGTACACTTTCTCAGTGAATTCTAGCGAAAATGCCAAGCGAAAATGGTTGCGCTAAACACTGGGACATAATTTTGGCACAACTTTGTTGAAGAATGCAATTCTGTTCGCATGTAGGAAATCTAACAGAATAGCTTGTACCGGAAGTTCTGGAGAGCAGGTCTGGTTTCTGACACTAACAAGTAAAGGGAACAGCAACATTTATGTAGACATCCAGCTTGTCAGTTTTGCAGTAGAAGCATCATTCACATGTCTTGCCACAGAGTTCCCTGGAAGTACATTTTACAGTCCTGTTTATGTTCATGCTATTTGGCTGCTTGAGTAAGTAAGTAGTGCTCTGTGCAGGGGATCCCGCCTGCTTTTACACAGAACCACATCATAAACCTCTGCCATGCTGTTATTATCTTCACGGGAGGCCTCAGTTCCCACTTCAGCATTCTTTGCCAGGCTGCCCGTTTTATCTTAGCATGAACATGACCATAGAGGAATTCGAAAGAAATGTCTTTGTAAAGCTTTGTGTGTCTGTGACTGGCATTCTGTGACAGACACAGCTGTTAAACAGCCACAGGAGGTTCCAGCTCCCCTGTAGCTAGTCTGAGTAGGCCTCTACAGACAATAGCTTGTAGGTGAGATTGCTTTTATGGTGCAGCCATGGTGTACTTGAAGATGTCCCCTGTAATTCTCCAGAACAGAGCACTCAGGATGTTAGTACATTGCTGACTTAATTTTTATGCTGACCTTTTTATGCATTTTGAAGCTTCAAGGCTTACATGTAACCTTGGCTTCTGTGAGGATGAACCTCATTTTATTGCTGGTGTTTTGTCAATGTGTTTTAGAGAAATGGTACAGTTAGTAGAAATGAAATATCTTTGCTTGTGTCTGATAATAGTTTGACATCTTTCAGTGTTATGACTTGATCTGCATATTTTAATGCCCCATTGCAGATGTGTAACCTTGCTTCATGAATAATTCTATACTATTGAGTTCTGTGTCCAAAACTCTGAACTGCTTCAAAAGTAACTTTTTGATGATCATTGCCTGTGGAAGGCTTCACACAACTTACTGTTGTAACCTCTCAGTCATCACAAGTCAAAATGGGGGTTAAGCACCTTCTAACTTTATACATTCACTTTCATTAATTTCATGTTTAAAAATTCAGAGCAGTGAACACAAGTACTGTTTCCTGCCAATCCTTTGGCAGGAGCTTCACAGCAATGAAAAATAGTATAAACGTGGCAGAAGTATCATTTTTACTTTCCCCTGTGAATTTTCTCAGAAGTGCAGTGTTATAGGACTAGATTGATTTTGTTGGACTTGTGTACAGACTAGTGACAGAGATGCAGACCTCTGAATTAAACCGTCACAGAGAGATGAAGACTTGATCGTGGTTCATAGGGTGGTACTAGGCTATCAGCCCTGGGGGCCTATACAAGACTAGCCATAACAATTCCCTGGCTATTTCTTCCCACACTATTTACTTCCCTGGACCCCTGTCTAGCAGGGCGACTGACATAATCCCTGGGGTAAATTTCCTTTCTCCCATCCAGTCGTCAAGGTTCCTTTTGAAGAGGGCCAAAGAGGCACTCTGCTTGACATGTATGGGCAATCTATTCCAGAGTCTGGGGAGTCTCTGGGTCAGGAACTCATCCCTCCAGCATGTTTTGTTTATTGTGATGACAAGGTTTAGATCCCTGGAGCGTGTGGCTCTGAGGGATTGGGATTTCTTTAAGTGGAGCATGTCCAACAGCTCTGGGCTTGACATGGCCTTGTATGTTAAGCAGAGATCGCCTCTGAGTAGACGATATGCGACAGAGTATAGCTGGAGTTTTTTAAGGCGGTCAGCGTAGGGCATCTGCTTTAGGCCTATGATTCTTTTAATGAGGTATTTCTGCGGCCTTTCCAGTTGTTGCAGATGTCTTGAGAGGTACATACCAAACGGGGCGTTGTATTCTATAATGGGTCTAATGAGGGATGAGTACATTGGGACAATGACCTCCTTTTTTCTGGATGAAAAGCCCTTAGTGATGAGGTGTGCCACATAGAAGGATTTCCTGACTGTTGTGGCGATGTGGTTATCGAAGGTGAGACCACTGTCCACCTGTGTCCCTAAGTCTCTTATCACACTTTCGGTGTTTAGTGTACTGCCAGCTATATGGTAATTCACGGATACATGTTTTTTCCCAAAGGGGATAACTATACATTTCCTGGCATTAAGCTTGAGCCCATGGCTCTGGCACCAAGCATCCATTTCTGTAAGGCCCCTTTGTAGAGTATCCACATCATTTGGGGATTCAATAATGGCTCCCAGTTTGCAGTCATCTGCGAACTTTGTTAGCCAGAGTCCCTTAGTGTTGGCCTGTACTTCAGAGAAGTAGATGCCAAACAAGAGCGGTCCCAGAACTGAACCCTGAGGTACTCCACTTGTCTGGAGCTGGATTTGGAGTCGGCTACTTTTACAGTGTGGGTTCTATCAGTAAGCCAGTTAGCAACCCATTGGTTGACGTAGGGATTAATGCCCAGGTTAGTAAGTTTATCTATGATTCCAGAGTGGGGGATGGTGTCAAAGGCCTTGGCAAGGTCTAGATAGGCTGTGTGGACCACCTTACCCTTGTCCATGGCTCTGGAGACTGATTCGAAGAAGTCAATCCAGTTCAGGAGACAAGATCGGCCCTTCACGAACCCAAACTGGGAGGGGTCCAGTGTTTGAAGGTTGCCAATGTCTTTGTTTATACGTTCCATGATAATACGCTCCATGGCCTTGCAGATAAGGCTTATCAGACTGATGGGACGGTAGTTTCTGGGATCCAAGGTGGATCCCCCCCTGTGGAGTGGGATAACTGTAGCTATGCGCCACTCAGTGGGCATGAAACCTGAGGTAAGGCTATGATTAAACATGACACTTAGGTGAGGTGCCAGTTCATATTGTAGTTCATGTAGTGCACAGCCCGGGATGCCATCTGGTCCCATGGATGCTGTATTCCTAGCTTTGGAGAGTGAGTTTTTTACCTGTGTGGCCATTATTACCAGAATTTGGCAATCTTCCGGTATTGAGATGAGCCATTTAGGGAGTGAGAGGGGGGTGAAGTTGGCACTGAATCGATCTGCCAGGATATTGGCAATATCCTTGGGATCAGTATATTTAATGCCATTCTGTTTTAGGTCAGAGCAGATCTGAGCATTGCCATTTAGATTCTTGACATAGTTATAGAATGCCTTGTGGCTGTCTTTGGAATCTTTGGCAATTTTATTTTCGTAACTAGCTTTGGAGGATTTTATGAGGTAAAGGGAGTTTTTTGCATCCTGGGATTTTTCTCTTTTCTGCAACAGTTTCTTCCTTTTGTTGTAAAGTTTGTTTATGGCAGGGGACCACCAGATTGGCTTCCTTTTTTTGGATGAGAGCATCTTGGTTTTATTTGGGATGGCACGATTCATGCATGAGTGGATGTGCTCGTACAGTGCCTTAGTGTAGAATTCAGCAGTTGAACTTTCAGTTTCCATCTGCATGGGTGCCATGAAGTTTGTCACTTCTGACTTGAGTAGCATGAAGTTGGCTTTGGAGAAATTTTTTATGGAGGTTTCCTTACTGGGAGGAGGGGGTGGGATGTGGATGTTAAGGGTGATTAGCTTATGGTCAGACCTGACTAACGAGGGGGTGACCATAGGTGTGGAGCATCAATTTCCCATGTTGGTAATGACCAGGTCTAGGATATTGGAGCCCCTGGTGGGACTATAGATTAGTTGATCCAGGGCATTGGAATTTATGAATTCCAAGAACCGTTGGGCAAAAGTGTTGGTACATGAGTAGTTTTCCCATTTAATGGCAGGGTAGTTAAAATCACCCAGTATTAGGGTGTTTGGGTCTATCTTAATATTTTCCAGTATGTTTAGAAAGGTGTAGTGAGAATCTTGGGGTATGGTGGGGGATCTGTAGCAAGCTACAATTTGGATTGCAGTCTTACCTAGTGTTAGTTGCACCTGGAGAATTTCAGATGCATTGTGTTGGGCAACTAGCCTGGTGGTGTGAATATCCTTGGTGAATATTGACACTCCTCCACCTTTAGTGTTTCAGTCCTGGTTTTGTGGCCGAAAAGTGTGGTAAAAGTTGTAGCCTGGTATTGCAGGGGTGCTCTCTGGAGCCTTGAACCAGGTCTCAGTTACTGCACAGATATCGATGTTCTCCATTTTTAGGAGTGCCTCGAGAGAGTGCATTTTGAGGTTTAGACTTCTAGCATTGAGTAGCATTACCTTCAGATTTTGCATGCTTGTACCTGTTACGGTGGTAGTTTTGTCCTTTGAACTTTGCCTAAAAAAGGCAGTATAGGGGTGGCAAGATGAGATGTTAATGATACTGTAGTCACTGTTGTAACATTATTCACGGTAAGAACATACAGGGTCAGATGAATTTCCCACTTCATTTATTTACTCACTGCTAACCGCACTGTACTGTGAAAATGAGGAGGGGGTCATGTGACATAAATGCCTATACTGGGGTGCAGACATTTAAACACAGCTTCATATGTAGGAAATGAGATCTATTTCTGAATGAATATGTACACAAGCTGTGTTTCTGTTTGATTACAGTCAGCGCTTTGCTACTGTGAGTGTAGTATTCTAATGATGGCCTGCATACTATGGTAAGAACTGCACAATTTTAGCTGTGGACCAGTTGAATAGCTCTTCTCCTATCAGAAGGTCGTTTTAAAGATCATGCTCAAAGCAATGAAACAGTGTGTCCATTTACTTCAGTTTTTGCCCATTTGCACATAAAAGTGGCTTGTGGAAGTTGTTTTAAAATAAATTTCAAGAAGAAAACAGAAAATATAATTTTTAATATTGCTTATGCTGCCCTGTGTTCCTCATGTTGCTTGGGCTGTGAGCACACAAACCATGATCATTGGTGACATTGTTGCATCATTCTGGGAATGTAAACTGCTTGTTCTGTTTGGGACGTCTGCATCCAGCAGCATTTTTATTTAAGCATATCAGTAATAACCATTGATTCATGCATAGGAACAAATGCAACACCAGGATTTTCTAATATTGACATAGAATTTCTGAAACTTTAGTTAAGCATATGCCGCGGTGGTACGGCGGTAGCGTTGTTACCTCACAGCAAGAGGTTCTCCCATTCGATTCTCAGCATGGCTTGGGAGTGCCTTCTGTGTGGAGTCTGCATGTCCTCCCCACGGTTGGGTAGCATTTGAAAGACATGCGTGTGTAAATGGGCACGCCTTCGTTGAAGGTTGGGCATCGAGCTGGCACCTTGGCGTTTCATAAACAAAAAAAATCTACTGCCAATCATTAGCCGTCCGGAGTTCCGCTGTGGCAACCCCTTACTGGGAAAAAGCGGAAAGACAAACAACACTTTCTTCCACTCTCTGTAGAGCATTTCTGCACAGCTTTGCATTGTTGCAGTAATGCTGTGTCCCCTGCTGCATTCTGGTGCCATCCATTCCTGGTAAGTGCATCATGAACGAGGTCCAGTTAATGTAGCAGAAGTTCTCACCACTCCAACAACAGTGGAAATAAATCTAACAAAAAATACTAAAAAACAACCCCAACCTATAGCCCTTACCTACAGGTGGGAGGACAGTGATGGAGCGGCCACAAGTGCACTATCTCTTGAACTGGTCAGATAAAATCACTGACATGCTACAGAAGGTGGGCAAAATAGCTCTTCCAAGAAGTAAGTCACATTGCTAGAACATAAATAGATGATCACAGACTCTACATGAAAGTCAGTAAAGAGGAGTGAATATGGACATAGTTGAATTCTCCATGTTGCTACCCTTTGGGCATGCAGATAGAAATTCGAAGAGACGCCTTGTTTGACGAACCACGATATTAAGTTTCGTAATGCTGCTGAGTGAGAATACTAATACGTTCACAAAGTTGAATCAGATGAAACAGAGTCATGCTGTCAGCTGGGCATATACTATTCCTCACTTCATGAGCCCATTTCCACATCATGTAAACATGGTAGTGATTGGCATGACCGCTACAACAACATTGGAATGTAGCATCAAAGTGAGTTTTTAAAATCATTTTTTCTTGTTCAAGACAAATATGTGTTTGAAGGGAGCACACAGGGGCAATAGCAGATGTTGGGGAGACACGCACCACAACGTGCTGCCAGTGTTCAATTCGCTATCTGGGTTTTTATTTGTGGCAAATGTAAAATGGGGGGGCTCACAAAACTCTCAATATTATGAACGCAGAATATTCAAAACTATCGACTTCAGAGAAGCTCTGGATTTTTGTGATCTTAACAAAAGACGTGAAATGTCCAGCACATCTGCATGAACATGGGGCTCTAGTACGTGAAGTGTCCAGCACTTCTGGATGAACATGGGGCTCTAGTACATGAAGCATTTATTTAGTTTGGGGTGAGCGAGGCATTGTGCCTGTTGCTGATCTACCCCTTGGGTGTACAGATTTTTTACGTGGTATATATTTGGGTTGGGGAGTGGTTATTTAAGGTAATGAGAAAGGAATTGTATCACTGTGTTCTCTGCGGTGCATTGCAGATGACAGCATAGCTTTAATGATACCTGGACAAAGAAAGAAAATGTAGGTTTACTATCATATCACCGTAATGAACAATGACGGATCGCAGTAATGTTAAACCTAAACCGTGAAATTTAAAATACCAAACACAAAAAAAACCTCCAAGTGTAGTGACAGCAAATGTCAAATTAGACATTTTCGAACAGTCACCACACTTTCAGTAACAGCAGTACCGTCCGTTGCACAGTAAAGAATGTTTTTGCAGGGGCACCCCTGTAAAGAATGTTTTTGCAGGGGCACCACTGCACCCCCTACTTAATATATACAAACTCAGAGATCTCACTGCAGTGAGGGAAAGGATACATTTCCTGATCCCCACTATAGTGCGATCTGCACCACAATGTCGAACCTTACAATAGGGAATGCTGTATTGCAGTTGCTGTTGCAAGGTTCGACATTGTGGCATTCATGTTTACGTAGTGCAAATCAGCACTTTCGCACAAATGTAAATCACACAAGTTGCAATCGAAAAAATGATATACAACCGAAAATGCATACTAATTAGCTAATTAACGTGTGCAAAGGGTTTGACTTTCCTTGCCTGTGTTTTACTTCTAGTGTCATCATCAAGGAGGTTTCATGGGCTTATGCCCAACAGATTACACTGAATGTTTATTATGTAACTTCCAGATGGGTGTTGGTACTGTACAGTTTACTCACCAGTGCCACAGTTCACACCTGAGGGTAAATCTAAAGGGTTAAATGAAGCTGCAGAGGGTCAACTACATAAAGGCCACAACTGGAATGGGTAATTACAATTCCATGTTACAAGTGTGGGGTAAGGATTTTAAATCCTGAGTGTGATCAGAATCCAAATGTTTGCAAGATATACTATCAGTTGATAATATTATACAGAGGACTTATTTAAAAAAAGAGACAGTTTAAGTCTTTTTTCCTGCTGCGTTGTGTTGTATAATAAATGATGACACACGAGCATGCATTCTTGTGTATATCATGATGGTATTCTTGCACAGGAGGAATGTGGTTTGTCAGAGTAGCACAGTTATATTTTCCATTTCATTGTACTTGAGGAGTTTGTCAAGGCATTTTAGTTTTCTGAAGCTGGGGATGTTCTTCATGTTTCACTGTTGCAGTCCTAACATATGGGTTATCCAGCTCCCGGTAGCTCTCAGTCAGCCTGAATACCAGAGTCCTCGGTGTATGACGTCAGCTGTAAACTGATGTCAGAGCATCAGGTATAAAGGGAGGTGGCCGACACCATTTCCTCAGTCTTTCTTGCCGCGGAGCCCGAAGCAGATGCAATTCGCACAAGTGCCGGTTGGCCATTTACCTTCATTCCGACTACCAAGTTGAAGATGCCCTCAGATAAGTACCTTGTTGGGGACCCTCTTTTCTTGCTTTAACAAATGTCAGATAAAGTTAATAACTGTCTTGCCTGTGGAAAACAGATTCCGCACCGTGATTTTCATTCCTGTTGTATAACTTGTTTGGGCCTTGAGCACAACGTCCCTAACTGTGATCTCCGTGCTTCCTTCAACCCGCATACCATACGCTGTAGAGCTAAGATTTTTGTAAACATTTCAGAGTCTGGCCAAAGTTCGTCAGCATGGCGTCTTCTGGTCTCCCGACTTCGGATATACCTAGGAAATGCAAGGACAAGGACTGCAACAGGCCTAGGGTTAAAGTTGCTGATGACGTGCTGGTGAAATTGGTCGTCGGCCCAGTGGTAGCTAGTGAGGTGCTTTTGCAGCCCCTAGATTCCACAGATTTTCAGCTGCAGGCCTCTGCTGAGACCTTTACGGAGTCCTCCATGCTGCAGGCTGTTGTTTTGTCTTCAGACCCTCCACCTGTTGCCGCCTCAGATGGGTCTGGAGCCGCTATGCAGGCACCAGCTTCTGATGCTGCTTCTCTTTGACATGAGACCAGAGTCAGACCAACTACCTTAGGTCAGACTTCTGCAGTTGCTAGGCCTCCCAAGTCCCTCCAGCTTACTAGCAAACCATTCAGCTGCAAATCTGCCCACAAGCGGGTATCAGCCTCCCCTCCTGTGCCTCAGTCCCAGTTGGTAAAGATGGCTGGTGATCTTCTTTCCCTTATTAAGGGCTTTCATCCCCCCTTCCAAGAGGGCTAGGGAATTGTCTCCGGATGTTTTGTCTGAATCATATTCTGAGATTTCCAGTATTTCTGCTGGTGAGGAAGGAAATCCTCAACTTTTTTCTGGCTTTGAGGATTCTGATGCTGAAGACTCTATCCCTTCTGCCTCCCCTCCAGAAGATTTTTCCTTTGAGGATACTTTGAATACTCTTAGGGAGCACTTTAAATGGGAAAGTCAGAATTTTCCTCAGTCTAAGAAGAGGATCCAGGAAATGTTGGATTTGCCACAACATAAACCTCTGGCTATACGTCCTGTTTTGGAAGTTGTGAATGATGTTTTCATGGGAAATTCTTTAACTCCTAATTCTGTTCCTCCTGCTCCCAGAAAACCTGATAGGTATTATAGGGTTCCTGATTCTCATCAATTTCTAGCAGAGTGTGTGTGTGTGTGTGTGGGGGGGGGGGGTTGCATGGGAACCAGATGTCAGATGACCAGATGTATGTGATGTCATTCTGTACTGAAATAATGTTGAGACTGAAGTCTCGGGGCAGTCCTTATTTCTTGGAACCTGACATTGAAGGATCTCTCACCCACTTCAAATTGCCTTGCTCTAGTAAGTGACCAGAGAATAGTAACTATTTAGATTAGTCAGGAAAATATAGTGAGATTAATTGAGTACTGTTTTCTGTATTTCTGTGAAGCTGTTCATCTGTATTATATTAATATTTCCTGTTCCTAAAACTCTGGTGTTTATTGTAAATAGATACTTAGTATTTTCATGTTCTTTTATTATTAAATATATTTATACTTTTCATTGTGGCTGGTCCTTTAGAGAATATTTTAACCTATGAGAGTACTCCTATCTGTTTGTTGACTCTTTGATCACTCCTGAAAGCCATACTGTATTGGTCAAACTACCATTTGTATTGATATTAATTTCATTCAGTATAATTGGGTACCCTTGTAAGCTCCTTAGAGTAGCTGGCTTGGGAGTGTCTGGTGGCAGTAACTACCTTATAGTCTGGGCAGAAGGGGGCATAGCTAGCAAACCGGTACCAGCCTTTTGTGTGTGTGTGTGTGTGTGTGTGTGTGTGTGTGTGTGTGTGTGTGTGCAAATCAAATCTCAGAGTGTGTGTGTGTCAGCTACTTGGAGCAGGGACACAGAGACAGAGAGTGATGGAGGACTTGGCTTGGACACTCAGCTGAGGACTTAACTCAACAGCTGTCCCAGTGGGGAGCCTTACTGGCCACCTGGGGAGAGAGAGCAAGAGAAACCCATACCCTGGGATGAGTGTTTCCCCTTTGTGCTCTTATGAGAAATTGTGTTTGATGCAGAGAGCTGCATCTGGAAATACTGTGTGTATCCATTTTTGTTCCAAGCGAAAGCCCCTCTCTAATGTCAGTGATGAGGATTCAGGCTCCTTGATAATGGCCCCAGAGTGGGTACATCACATCTCACTCAGGCATTATTGACAAACTCACCCAGCTAGGTGTCAACCCATATATCATTAGGTGGGTCATTATCTGGCTCACCAATAGAACACATATAGTCAAAACAGGGGAATCCCACTCCAACAGTAGACCTGTAACCAGTGGTGTTCGACTGGGATCAGTCTTGGGACCTCTACAGTTTGGAATCTATTTTTCCAAAGTACAAGCAAAAACTAAAGATCTGTGGCTGTCAAAGTTTGCTGATAACTGCAAACTGGAAGTGGTCATAGAATCCCAAAATGATAACATCCTACAAGAGGGTCTTACGCAAACAATTGATGGGTGCCAAAGTCACAGTCTTAAATTCAATGCAAAAAAATGTATCATCATCCCTTTCAGTAAGATCAATGTGCCTGCTAACTACCACATCAGTAGAGATATCCTAAGCACGCACTTGTTGGTGAGAAACATGGGCACACAGGTTGTCAGCAACCTTTCTGTTGATCACTATGTCTTCACATACCAAATCTCATAGGTAAGGGCATTGCCTCCAGAAAAAAAGGAGTTAGAACCTCCCTGTACTCTTCCCTCATCAGGCCAGTAAACTGAGTACAATGCCACTTTTGGTATGTACCTCTCCAAGCACCTGCAGCAATTGGAGAGACAACAAAGGTTCCTCACAAGGAGAATTCTAAGTCTTCATCATCTGTCCGACGTAGATCGGCTGAAGTCACTGCCATATTTATTTATTATTTTTATTTATTTATTTATTTATCATTTGTTGACCGGGAAAGTCCGACTAGGTTCCACAGAGCCTGTTTTCAGCGGAGGCCCGGGGAGAAATTCTCCAGATGCATGTCTTTGGAATGTGGGAGGAAACCGGAGTACCCGGAGGAAACCCACGCGAACACAGGGAGAACATGCAAACTCCACACAGAAGGCACCCCAGCTGAGAATCGAACCGGAGAACCTCTTGCTGTGAGGTGACAATGTTAACCACTGCACCGCTGTGCCGCCCATACATATAACTCTGTTTCATACAGACTATTCACAGACAATCTCCGCCTTGTGTGTAATGCAATCTCTGACTGCTTTATTGGAAACGCTGCATATCCGTAAGTATAACGGCTTACGTGTTACTCGCTCTAATGATCTTAACCGGGTATGTGACGTTAGTAGAATCTGCTGGAGGGACAGATTTATCTCCCAGAGGTGACCGCACCTGTAGAACAGACTCCAATTCATGTAAAGCAGAGGAACTCTTTGCCCCTCTTCAAGTGCAGTCTGGACGATTGGATTGATGACTGTAAATTCACCACAGGTGTTCCACGCGTGTCTCTTGGATGTGGCAGTAGGTGCTGATCATGGAAACAAAGGCAGAACTTGGCTATGCTTGTAAGGGCCACGTAGGGCCATTAGCATAGTAACCTCCTATGATAAAACACTTAGTGGACACGGTCAGAAAGGCAGTGTAATACTGTCCAGCACATTTACACTTACCTTTAATGCAGCTCTACTGTGTCGATTTTCCCATAACGTGTAGATTATTGCTTCATATTTTTGATTTGTTCCTCATAAAATCTGTGGTTTTCAGAGAAACCACCAAGGACTGAAGTCACTAAATTATGGTATACATTTGAGTTTCAGAGTTTGTATCCTCAACATTATGTAGACAAATGCATCCTGTTATTCCAGCAACTTTCTAAGTTTTTTTTAGGAGTACAGACAGCAGGCAGAAACAAATCCTTTGCTGTCATTTGCTAGTCGTGCAGGCAGATTTACTGCAGAAGTAAGAGTAGATTTGACCTTGACAACATGAGCAGGGGGTGTTTAATGCTTGTTAAGGTCACGTTGCACTTAACTGGTTTGCTTTTTTCTGAATATTGGAGAATAACCACCACGCTCCATGCACTACAAAGAAATTGAAAAAAGTATATCGATAGACAACTATCTACATATAGACAGATTTCTCTCTCTCTCTCCATACACACACACACACACACACACACACACACACACACACACACACAGATTTACATCAGATTATTGATTGTTCGGAAATATGAGCATCAAATGGTTGAGACCATATCATCTATTTTCCGAAAAAGTGAACAGTGCAAAAACGACAAAACACCAATTTCAGGTTCAAGCTGCAGTGGGGAGAAAGGGTCAAATTCCCAGATCTCCACTGTACCACATTCACTACAATCTCAATTGGTCAACAATATGGTCTCAAACATATTTCTTTTGATTTTCTGAACACATGTGCCATATGGCACAGGACTAAAAATAATACATTGAAATGGACCATGTGTTTAGACCTCAGTATGTAACTTTCTTTTACATGTTACATTTACCTGTAGCTCATGTGGACTTGCATCTGTCCTCACATAGTGGTGCCACAGACATCTGTGTTATGGTGAGATGTACTCACGCCTCAACTGTATTTTCACTCGAGCGTCACTCTCATGATCAAATAAATGTAGATGTCTGTAAATGTTTCCTTTACTCTTTTCCCTGCCATGTTTAAATGCTGTCTAAAAAGCAGTAAAGCAGTGGATGTATTGTATTATCTTCATCTGACTGACCAGAGGTTAAGGTACAGTTAAGCAGTAACTAAAGTTAAAAAAATGAGCATTACAGAGCATGAAAGATGAGAAAGTGCAATAAAGGTAATAAAATACATATTGCATAGTATACATAAAATTGTTATATTTACACTTTTTTTAAATTTATAAAGCTAACAAAATTACTTAAACCTACACTGTTCATCGTCTGTAGAGTTGCATCATTGTTCAAAGCTACCTGCATTTTAAGTTCTGTATTTAACCTTTTCTTACTTCTGTACATTCTTTAACATGCTGTCCTGTACTGGACTTTAAAATAACAGGTACAGGAATGAATTAAGTCGCATCGAATGTACTGCCTGCATTTTCTTTGTTTTGTTTCTTTAAAAACAGATTAGCCGACCATCTTGCATTTATTTGACATTCTATCACTGTTGCAGATAATTCAAAATATTTTAAACACACCAAAAATGTATCTTTATAAATATTTAAGGTAGTTAAAGAATGTAATTGTCTCAGAATAGCTCGTGCATATCTTCATAAATTCCTGCTCTTGGTACAGTCTGTCAGTAATCTGGCTCCTGCAGCGTCTGTCATCAACATTGTAATTTTATTTGCTGCTTTGTCATTTCTTTCATTTTAAGTACACAGCATTACTTGCACAGTGTCGCATTTCAGTTGATGTTTTTGACAGTATGTTGGAAGTCATAATGGTGAAAGTTTGTCTAGTTAACCATTTAAGTATATAGTTGAACTCTGGAGAGTGTTTTCAGATTTTATTTTCACTTTTTGCTATTTATTGGCAGCTATGTTTCATTGTTTGCTAAAGCATACCTGTCAGCTGTCCCTGATTTTAATTCATATTTTTTAAGCTATTCTTTTTAAAATGTTGGATTTTCTGGTGAAACACTGAGGATCAGAGCTGGATCATGGTCAAACAAGGCACTAAGGTAACTGATCAGCCACCCCCCCTAAAACCAGCAGCCTCCCCCTGCAGCCCTTGCAGACCCGTTACTTGAGCATCCCTCCCCATTGCTATAAACATTCCTCAAATCTGTCTGTTTGCATACTGTTTTCTGCTTTACTACTACAGTGACTACAAATATTTGGATTGAATTTAAAACGTATTTTAAATTTTGGAGCACAAAAACAAGTAGCCATTTGCTAAATAAAATAATAGTCTCAGAATGAACAGAGACTTGGCATGAGCAGTAAACATCTCTGCCCTTGAAACTCACATTCAATGAAAATGCATTGAAAATGCATCCACCAGTGGTGAATTAAGTTTACCTTTAGGCTGTTTTCAAAACTATGGGCCCCATGTGCACATTTTTAAGGCCATGCATAAATGCTTGTGTTCTTTAATTCACCTTTCTGGTTGTATTAAATTATATTCCATGTGTAATACAGCCCACTTGTTAAGAGTGTGTGTCAAATTTGTAACTTTTAAAATTTTTTCTAGTAAGCAGTGAATCAAAACATGCAAAGCAATAATGGCAAGGCTAGCTATTCTCTGGAACATGTCTACCATAACAGGCCAATCAAACTGCTATCATTATAATCCACCAATATTAGCCAACCATTCTCTGGAACATGTCTACCATAACAGACCAATCAAATTGCTATCATTATAATCCACCAATATTGGCTACCCATTCTCTGGAACATGTCTACCATTACAGGCCAATCAAACTTCTATCATTGTAATCCGCCAATATTAGCCAACCATTCTCTGGAACATGTCTACCATAACAGGCCAATCAAACTGCTATCATAATAATCCACCAATATTAGTCAACATGCACAATTTCTGCAGGCGTAAAAGTCATCTGAATAATTTCCACATTAAAGGGATTGTAACTAATGAAGAGGCTGCTGCTGACAAGTGACTTTGCATTCCAGTGCTTCATCTACAAATTCATTGCCTGCTGCCCTTGAAAAATAAATTGCTTATGTTGCATTAATAAAGTTGTGTGTGTATGTAAACAATCTACATGGTGTGGAAAGAGAACCCACAGTTTTCTGCACAAAAAACAAGTGTGCTATGAAGCTTTGATCTGTATGACTGACATTAACAAACTGTAATCCTCAATGATTTGCAAAAACAGAAACAAAATGAAAAAAAAAAAATTAAAGGAGACCTGACACTTAGTCTTGAGGTTTAAGACACTTGCTTACCGATCATTAAGATCAGAGTTTGACTCTGAACAAAACTTAACTAGTCAGTACCCTTAATTGGGGCATTTTATACACACATACATTTTCCCTTTCTTTCTCTCATGGCTCCAATGGGCTTGGCAGCTCTGTGCCCTCTCATTGTTTTGTTACCACACTGAACAGATGCAATACATATTTCTCCTGCATGTTTTCCAATGAGGCTTGCAGCATGGAAGTTGTCCTAACACTGAGGTTTCTGGGGCTTGTAGTGCTATGAATATATCCTACAATGTCATCCTAATGCTGGTGCCATGTGCGGCCGGAAGTTGGTTATAGTCTCCTGCAAGGTCTTAATGCTGGCACTGTTTTACTTGCACCAGTTTAACTTTTTTACTTACAGCACTTTTTGTTAAGGAATCCCAGGCCCAATAGCCAACACAGGCCCTAGGCAACTACCTAGGTCACCTAGTGCTGAATCTGGCTGTGCTGAGGATTGCAGTTAAACATTCGCATTTCAAATGTCATGTTAAGTTCAGTTTGTGGGTGAAGTCTGGTATATGATACAATGCACCTACCAAAACTGAGTGTTGTTTGCTAGTGTTATATTAGTCACTGGTGGAAATCGGATACTAGCTGGATGCTATGAAGGGCTGCATGTAATTTTAGTCAACTAGTGAATGCTGCGGCACTGTGAGAGATAAAGTATCTGGGAGTTGTTATCCCACTTGCTTGACCATTATTTAAAAAGATCACATTGTACAGAAAGCAGAAAGCTGTAATATATCTTGAAATATTTTATTAATACCTGACTAAGGCAATGTAAAGTAAGCATTTGGCATTGGAAGGGGTGTATATTGGAGTGAAAGGAAGTGACAGCTAAATGTGAAAGGTAACAAAACTGGTTCTATGAATGAATCACCACACTAATCACAATTTAAAATTGAAATAAAGTAAAGAATGGCACATGTCCAGTACACTTTATTCGAAAACAATGTAGATAAATAAGCACTAACATTCTTTGTGTATGTAGTATTTTGTCAGACCATTGCAAAATAAAATTGTGGGTTAAATAATCTCATAAAGACATATGAGTTTTCCAGTGCATGCAAATGTTCCATTTGAACACTAAAAACAGTGAAACAAATAAAGTAACAATAAAACTTCATGAATGAAAGCCACTTCTAATGCGTTTTGATAAAAACAGTGTTATAAAAGAGCAGTAATTACAATAAATGCACAACACACACGTTTTATGCCACAATGGCTTTACTGTCCTTTTGCTTTTTTTGACCTAATACTAAAATGTTGATTAAGGCCAGAGGGTCGTGAGCTTCAGAAAGGAGTTGCCAGTCCACTTCTCAGTTGTCCAGTTTTATATCTAAAGCCCTTCTACATAAATTCTTTGTCACCTTGTCCAGAAATAAGAAGGCAAAATTAAACTTAGATGTCAGTGATTGAAAAAACAAGATTGTAAGTTCTTGTTTGCCTTTAGTGTAGTATATATCTGGCATTGTACTTTTTTTTTACTGTTATTTCAGTGTTGTGTAGATTTGCTTACTTTGTATATCTAGTTAGTTATTGGTGTCATGCTAAGACTAAAATTGGTCAAATTTAATCAGTGCTCTATCAAATTAATTAATAAATGCTGTACACTTCATCTGCAGTTCTTTGCTGTAATATACACAACGCTTTCACTTTATAAAATGATAAATGTATCAAACGTATAAATAACCTATATTAGTACTGTATGTGTAGTGAAAATTACGACTGCAGATAATCCATGACTTCATATGATTAAAATATGGACAATCACCCAAATATCTGCAGATTTTACATACGGTCATATGGACATTTTCCTCTGTAATTAGATGCTTGGTCACTCGGATCATCGTTTTTTGTATAGTTCTTGTCTACATGATTCAAGATGTAGGCATTAATTTTCCTAACTGCTGGATTTCCTATCATGGTTTTCCACTTTTCTGTCAATGCTAAAAGTGACTCCCAATTCAATTGTTTTGGTATATTTTATCTTCACTTCCTTTTGGATAAACATTCTTTGTTATAAACTTCTGTCTTTCTAAATTTACTTTTTCATGCATTGCTTCTGCCATGGCAGGATGATATTATCTCTTTATATGTAAATAACTCCTTCAGGGTATTTTACCTCCTCAAGCAATTATTATCTCTACTAGTTAATCTCAATATTGTAATGGCTTAATTCCTTATAACAACTTTTTTTCAATTATGTTGGGTAAATAACTCAGCTAGGATATATTTTCTTATACTGCATGTATTTTTCTGTATACTCTTGTATTCAGTGTGGTGATATCTAAATTGTTGTATTTCTCCCAAGCTAAGAAGTGTCTAGATGTTTAGAAATTACTAAAAATTCTACAGATGGGGTGAAATTGTTAGTGCATTCAACCATTCTTGCCACTTTTGTCCTAGAATCCCTTTTTTATACCAGAGCCTCTCCACTTTACCTACTTTTCAAAATGTATCTGTTATTTTAATTAGTAAGTGGGCCATTCCGCAGACCCTTTCCAGATGTGAATTCAGCTGAAGGCATTATGCATGTGAACATGAAGTACAAAGAACATGTGCAGGTTAATGAGTGTAAAAATGTAAAAGTCCAAGCTTACATGTATGTAAATACAAAGGCTAGATGGCTGAACACAGAGGCTTTCATCAAAAATAGATTTGCTATTAATATAGGCCTCCTATACCAACTACACAGTAACTTCAGGAGCTCCTTGGAAAGGAGATCTGAGTGCTTTAGGGTGAGAAGGGCAATAGTTGTATTGTGGCCAGTGCATTTCCATGTAAAGTGCACTGACTGAGGTACAAGTTACTAGTGTAAGTATATGCACTAAACACTGTATTTCTGAGTGAGGGAGACATACTTCAGTACCATAATATACCTTGACATTGCAAAATCAGTAAGAGTACTTTGTGGTTGATCGTGGTCCGGGGCAGTAGTTTAATACTACATATGTTGTATTTTCTGAAAGCATCTTGTGACTTTTTCAAGTAATCTGTATTTTGATATGAAATTATGCTTTGCATTTTCAGCTTTTAATGATCTGCAGCAAAATACATACAGATAAGGCATTCATATTTCAGAGTGTATAATTATGTTTATACTACAGATAAAGCTTCAAATCCCAGCTGTTACTCAGACCAGTAGAAATACCTTTTACTTCACGAACCTTTCACTTTCAAGTTTAGTGTATTTATTTTTATTCCTGCCCACTATCTATGGAAGCTGAATGCATTCCAGAACTGATGCTATCTAGTAATACATTGTAACTATCTATGGAAGCTGAATGCATTCCAGAACTGATGCTATCTAGTAATAGATTGTAACTTTGTGTAATAATTTGCAGCACGTCTGGACTAGTACATATCATGTCTTTGTTCCTAATGACCCCCCCAAAATGTTTTCTGAATGCAGACTCTCAGCAGACTGACAATCCTGCTATTATAGTTGCACAGGATAAGACTCTAGCAGACCTAAACAGCAAATGTCACTTTGCATTCAAGGGATATTCTCCGTGTTTCACTGTTGCAGTCATCACATTTGGGTTATCTGCTTACAGTAGCCCTCAGTCGGCCTGGTTATCAAAGTCTTGGGTCCTGTGTCATCTTCCATGATGTCAGGGGTATAAAGCATGCAGCCAATGCTATTACATCAGTCATTCTTGCCGTGCGGTGCCTGAAGCCGAAGCAGTTTGTAAGTGCTGGTTGGCCGACTCCTGAAATTTTCGTTTTCGAGTTTCAGAACCAAAGTCTTCAACTAAAGCTAAGTACCCTGTTGGGGAAACTTTTTCTTGCTCTAAACCGATGTCAGCAAAAGTCAATAGTTGTATTTCTTGTGGAAACCAAATACCTCAAAGATTTTAATTCGTACTGTATTCCTTGCCTAGGCCCTGACCATGACGTACTCGCTGTCGGTTTTGTGCCTTATCTAAACAACGATCTATTCATCATCGGTATATTTACGCTTCTAAATATTTTGGTACTCTGTTCACTTATCCAGATATGGCTTCGGTAAGCCACCCGACTACTGACATTCCAAAAAAAGACAAAGATAAAGACAGAGATAGGCCGCCTAGCTTCAAAGCTGCCGACAACGCTTCTCCTAAGCTAGTTGCCAGTTCACCGGTACTCAGTGAGGCACTTTCGCAGCCCCTGATGCCCACTACTTCAGATTCGTAGGCCTCTACTGAGACCCATTCGGAGTCCGGTATGCCTCGAGATGCTTCAACTGTGGAACCTGCAGATGTCTCTACCTTGGATGGGTCCGGAGCCGCTGTGTAGGCACCAGCTTCTGAGGGTGTATTTAGGCCTACTCACTTGCATATTAAACCAATGCCATCTTCTTCTTCAAAGTCTAAAACTCGATCCATGCCTAGAAAACCGACGCCCAGATCACATGATCAGGCCTCTATGCCTAAAAAACAAATGATAAGAATGGCTGAAGACCTAATTACTTTAATCAGGGGAAGCCAACCTTCTCCCTCTAAGAGACCAAGGACTGAATTTGCTTATGATACTTCTGATCAGGATTCTAAATTTTCTGTTTCCTCTGATGACCAGGATTTACCCTTATCTACCTTTGAGGATTCTGATGCAGAGGACTCTATTCCCTCTGCTTCCCCCCCAGAGGATTTCTCTTTTGGTGAAACCTTGCATACTCTTAGGGAGCACTTCCGCTGGGAAAGCCAGGATTACTCTGATTCTAAAACGAGGCTTGGGGATTTCTTACTCCTGCCCCAACACAGGCCTTTAGCTATCCCCCCTGTACTGGACATTGTTGATGATGCCTTTTCGGAGTCTAAATGGCCCCTGACCCCTTACCTACTACTCCCAGAAAACCAGATAGATATTACAGGGTTCCTGACTCTCACAAGTTCCTTTTTAAAAATCCTACTGTGGATCCTGAGACCATTTCACAGGGACCCAAGGGCATTAAGGCTACTACTGCAAAAAATCCTACCCCCTCTGATAGAGATTCCAGGGCGCTGGATAGATGGGGTAAGAAGGTATACACTTCTGCAACCTTGGCCATTAGGGCCTTAAACTTCCAGTTTCATATGTTAAAGTATCAGCAGCATATTATTGGATTGCTTAAACAGAAAATGATGTTGATTCCTGACTGTGCTGAAAATAAGGATTTAGAGGATTTAATGCATTCTGCTGAACAAGTTGGAAAACATACTTTGCAATGTGGTTTTGATTCACTAGAGGCATCTTGCAGGGCTGCTGACACTGGGTCTGTACTTAGAAGGCATGCTTGGCTTAAAGAGCAGTCTTTACCAGATCATGTTAAAGCTAAATTTCTGGATGCTCCCTTAAACCTGGACCGCCTGTTTGGCAACAAAGCAGAAGAAGTACTTAAAAAAATGGAGGAAAAAGCTAAATCTATGCAAACTGTTAAAGATTTCCTGCAAGTACAGCCTTCAAGATTTAGTAGGCATTGGCCCTCTAAGAATTGGTCCTTTCCTGCCTCTTCTAGGCCTTCTCAGTCCAAACCCAGAACCAGCAGAACACTGAGGCTTCAGTCCCAAGGAATGCACAGGACTAAGCAGAGGGGGGGCTTCCACTTCCAAAGCAGGGAATAGTAAGACTCTCCCCTTTGGTAAACCATCTCAATGACTTAACTTTGAAACTTCCAAGCCCTTCTCAACTGACTGCTCCTTTAGGGGGAAAGATTGCTCTGCAGGCAAAAAATTGGGAACTCATTACCCAGGACAAATGGGTTTTAAACATAGTTTCCCAAGGATACAGATTTCACTTCCACACTTTACCAACCCCAAACGGTTGGCCAGGTCTACCTCTAAATCAGTGGGTAGAGGCTCAAAAGCAAGTTTTCTCTCTCTAAGTATAAGGGCTATTCAAACTGTCCCAGAAGAGGAAAGGGGACAAGGTATCTATTCAAGACTTTTCCTGGTGCCCAGAAAATACAACTCGTGGCGTCCTATCCTGGATCCCTCCATCCTAACACTTTTTTGGTGATCCCAAAATTCAAGATGCTAACTCTTCACCAGTTGCTTCCTATGCTAGGCAAGAATGCCTGGTTGGCAACACTGGATTTAAAGGAAGCCTACCTGCACATCCCAATCAGGGAATCTTGCAGAAGATACCTACTCTTCAAAGCAGGCTTCATGCACTGTCAGTTCTCTGCACTGCCCTTTGGCTTATCTACTGCACCCAGGATATTCACAAAGTGCCTAGCTCCAGTCATTGCATTTTGCAGGCAAAGAAATATTCAAATATACCCATACCTGGATGATTGTCTAATTCAGGCAGAAAGTCAGGACATACTGTTGAATCATCTGTCGTTTGTACAAAAAGTGCTAACTTCTCTGGGGTACACCATAAACGAAAAGAAATCACATCTGGTACCCTGTCAACAAATTTTATTCCTGGGAGCAAGCTTGAACACAACTTCCCAGATGGCTTTCCTCACTCCAGAGAAACAAGTTAATTTGACAGCTTACTTAAAAATAATGGCCACAAACACCCTGCTATCTGCAAGACAAATACTGCAAGCCTTGGGGTTCATGACCTCCTGCATTCTCCTAATTCCATTTGCAAGACTGCATATGAGGAAACTACAATGGTATCTAAAAAGCCTATAGTGTCAACATTCTCAGGATCTAGAAGCAATGATTCCTATCATAGCTTGCCTACAGTTAGTTTCTTTGGTAGCAGAGGCCTGCCACCAAAACAAGGGACTGCCTTTCACTCTACCCCCTGCCACCCAAACCCTAACAACAGATGCATCAGACTATGCATGGGGGGCTCACTTGGCAGGGAAGTGCATTCAGGGCAAATGGAACCCAAGTCAAATGCACCTGCATATCAATCAAAAAGAAATGTTAGCTGTACAGAATGCTCCGAAAGCCTTCAAGGACCACATTCTTCCAGGACAATTAATCGTAAAGACGGACAGCACCACTGTTATGTGGTATGTAAACAAGCAGGGGGGAACCCACTCATACACTCTCTGCAGACTAGCCATGGCTCTGTGGAACACAGCCTTGAGCTACCAAGTGCACCTACAGACTCAGTTCCTGCCAGGCAAGCTAAATACACTGGCAGATGATCTAAGCAGAAATCTCATGGACCCACACGAGTGGAAACTGGAACCAAACACATTCAACATGTTGATAAACCAATGGGGGAGCCCAGAGATAGACATGTTTGCCTCCCCCCCAGAACTACCAATTGGACAAATTCTGCACAAGGACTCCCCACAAACAAGCTTGGAAAGTGGATGCCCTGTCCTTCACTTGGAAATATCTATCAGTTTATGCCTTTCCTCCTTTGCCTCTCCTCTCCAAGGTACTACTAAAGATAAAACGGGACCAACCAAGGGTGATACTGATTGCTCCAGACTGGCCACAACAACACTGGTAACCCCCTCGTGCACAGTGTGTCACTACTGGCACCATGGCACCTGCCTCAGACCCCTACCCTACTGTCCCAGCAGAAGGGCCAGATTCTGCACCCTCAGCTTCAAACCCTGAACCTGGCAGCCTGGCTAATTACCTGATCCCTCTGTTACCATCCCTCAGTAAACAAGTATTGGATGTCATTCTGGAGGCAAGGAGGCCTAGTACCAGAAAATTTTATGCTGAAAAATGGAAAAGATTCTGTTCCTGGAACCAAACTCGGGATGAGCACAGCAGTGCCCAATTTATCTCAGATTCTTCAATACTTAACTGAGATGCTTCACAAGGGCCTTTCCTTTTCCTCCATCAAAATTCATGCCTCAGCCATTTCAGATCATTACAACACAGAACCACCCCTCTTCTCTCATCCACTGCTCAAGCAGTTCCTCAGAGGGGCCAGAAACTTAAGACTACCTAGGAGAGCCCCAACTCCAACCTGGGACCTTAACCTTCTATTGGAAAAACTTACTCTACCTCCTTTTGAGCTAGCGGCAAATGCAAAGTTGAAAGACAGCCTTACTTTTAGCCATCACTTCAGCAGGAAGGGTGTCTGAATTACAGGCCTTATGGCAGTGGAGCCTTTCATCTTCTTTCATGCGGACAGTTTGTCCCTCAGGACCAATCCCTCCCTCATGTCCAAGGTGGTATCCAGTGTGGCTCTTAATCAGTCAATCCATTTGCCAACCTTCTTTTCTAATCCACAGAACAAAGGGGAACGGATACTGCACTCATTTGATGTGCACAGACAATTTAGATTGTACTTGGACATGACTAAACCTCAAAGGAAATCTGAACAACTGCTGGTGGCATTTGCTGCAGGGGCAGAGGGGAAGGCCATTTCAAAGCAAACCATTTCTAAATGGATAGGCCATTGCATTCATTTCTGCTATAAGCACCATGGAAAACCTGTCCCACAGGGGATTTAGACCCCCATTCAACCAGGGCTGCATCTACCTCTACAGCCTTTCTCAGAGGTGTCCCTACCAGGGACATCCCAGAAGCTGCTACCTGGAGGTCTGTACATACTTTCACCAAGGATTACCATTTGCCAATTTTCTCTAAATCCGAAGCTGGTTTTGCCACTGCAGTCTTGCACGGCATTATAGCCGGTCCTAATGCTATCTAAATTCCTCCTCCCATCCTTAGCTTTGGGAATCTACCCAAATGTGATGACTGCAACAGTGAAACACAAAGAACATAGTACAGTTGTGTACACTTACCATAAATGTAGATGTTCGAGTATATTCATTGTTGCAGTCCTGGTTACCCTCCCTCCAGCCCCCTGACTTATTTTGGCTATACCTCTGCTCCTTTATGCTTAAAAGCTTTTTGGTGTATTTGCTTTTTTGTTGGAGGTATAACCTTGTTAATATGTATTTAATTGCTTCCCATTAGGGGGGTACCTGACATCTGGGGAAGAAAAACTAATGTAATGGCATTGGCTGCATGCTTTATACCCCTGACTCCTTGATGTCATGGAAGATGAGACAGCAACTGATGCAGGACCCAAGAATTTGATAATCAGGCCATCTGAGGGCTACTTCAGGCAGATAACCCAAATGTGATGACTGCAACAGTGAATACACTCGAACATCTACATTTATGGTAAGTGTACACAACTGTACTTTAGTTGTATCAGGTTGCTGGTGGTATGGATGTTAAACCACTGTGTTGAAAAAATGCCAGCCAGTTATTACAAATCCTGATCAGCATAGTTTGAGGCCCTTTTTGTAAATCACTAGGCGCCTTTTGCTGAACGTGTAACATATATTTGTGTAATGATGCTGGTGACAAGTGTTAGAACTTTCTATGATATCATCAACAGGTATTTTACTTTAGTGTGAAAAAGACAGGCACAGGCATCCTCTTATTCAAGATAATGATTTCTTTCTGACTGCACATTATGCTTTTCTTTTAACATTGTATTAGCAAAACTGTTGCTGCATTCTTAATGACCAGCATTCTTGTAGATTGTAAGTACATGGTGATTGAAACATTGCTGCTTTATGTTATGGAAACACTGATATTTTGTTTGTCTTTTCACAAGTATTACAAGCTAACCTGGCTTGTAGGAAGGACTGCTTTACTATAAGATGAATACATTATTTTCTGTGAAATGATAACAAGAAAATAGTTTTTCTGTACATGATATTGAAATAAATTAATTATATGTAGTTGTTGGTAGGTACAGCGAACAACACCAGATCCATTGGGATCTATCAAACATCGCCCTGTACAATGATGCTGCGGTATTTACAATATCCCATAACAGCACTTGATAATAAATAATGAATTAAAAAAGTGTTCCACAGTTTGGAAATGGATAGTCAATAATAGCTAACCTTCCACCAAAATCTGCCATAGTTCTATACTCATCTTCAAGCATGACCCAGAAAACCCACCCATCCAAGTCCTAAGTCAGCTAAAAGTTTCATTCAAGTTATTTAATCTCTTTGCTGTTGAAGCAACAAAAGCCATTGCAATAAACATCCTTGAGTTTGTACTTATTTCTGTCACAACCCTTCTCTAAAAATGCAATAGAAGTTTACTTCAAACCAAAAAAAACTAAATCATCACATTTATTCACCTAATCTATCCCACTTAACATCACTGCTTAACTGAAGAGAAAGCCAAATGGTTACCAATCTAACAGCCAGAGCCACATGTTTTTCTGTTCCATTTACTGACCTTTAGAGGTATAAATGAAGACTGCTGTCCCCCTTTTTAAAAAAATGTCTTGAGAGATCGCACACACTCTATGAACGAAGAAACCATTATGCTAAGAGGTCACTAGGCTTCCCTTTACATTGCCCAGCATAGAAAACAGCTTATTTAAAATTCACAGAACTAAGTACCACATAAATGAAGAAAACAACTGATAAATGTTGCAATGTTCAGTAAAAAGCTAAAAGTTTAATTAGGTAAACAAACAAGGTGAGATCGCTTCAGGGATATAGGCCAACAAATGCCATATAACAATCAAGTCATTTCTGAAAACTCAAAGCTTTTGCGTGGAGATTGTGGTACAATGCAGATCTTGAAATTTACCCTTTTCCTCATTGTAATACGACCTCAGAATTGGTATATATAATTTGCAGGGGGGTGGTGCCAGCATGACTAGCTGTGATATTGTGAAGAAGTTCTTACATGTTGATTTATAATCTGTACAGAATATCAGACATGCGTGAATGGGCGTACCTTCGTTGAAGGTTGTGCATCAGGTCTGGCAAGCCAGTACGTAAAAATCAACTGCCAATCATTAGCGGACTGGAGTTCCGCTGTGGCGACCCCTAACCGGGAAAAGCTGAAAGACACAGACAGACAGAATATCTTAGACTTGAACAGTGTTCCTTTACATTTCTGACTGCTCATATTTGTGAAGAAGATTCTAAATGCAGACCTTATCAGAATCAGCTGATCTGCAGATGATGTCCTCAGAATGTTGACAGTTGCTATGTGTTACTGTCAGAGGCTGAAAGACAGGAAGGAACTTTAGTAAACAGCTGTCGGTTGATTTTCAAAATATGAACTGAAACTTAGAACTGGAACAGTTGTGACAGTTAAGCAAGTCTATAAAAAAGCCTACTGAAGACAGTTGAAGTTAATTGTTGTCGGTTAATGGCCAGTTGCAGTTCTCAGTTGTTCACAGCTGTACTGTGCAGTGGACACCCAAAAGGACTCACCAAGAACTGTAAACCTGCCTTGTGCTCTGTTGTAATAATTTAGTTTAGATCAGGGACAGTGCTCTTTAGTCAGATAGGAAAATTATAACTAATCATTTAGAGTTTTTCTAGATGCTGGATTTCTATCCTACAGTATTGATTTCATTTTCCTGGTGATTGAGTTCTGTTTGTTTACTGGAAGTTACGGTTTTATATTTTTAATCATTTTGCTAATTATTAAATATTTTTATTAACTTAAATTTTGGCTGCTCAATCAGTGTTTTCTTTAGTTATTTGAGTGCTTATACTGGCTTTGATAACTTCATGGGCCACTCCAAAAACCTGTCTGCTTTAGGTCATTTGCTATCATTTGTTTTAATATCAAATTTTCATAATTGAACACCCCTTTAAAAGGGCATGTAGGCTCTCTGATTGGTGGCAATGGGATACCATGTAGTTTTGGGGATGGGGCACATCTGCAAATCTGTGTCAGGCTTTCCCAGAAGTGTTTGGATGTGTTAGATTTAGTTTAAGTCTGGGTGCATCAGAGGTGTTAAACTGGGACACACAACTCTGAAGTTTGTAATGAGGAATTATATTTGGGGTGGAAAGAAGTATACAGTCCAGTCCAAGGTTATAGAGTCTGTTCCTGTTGTGTTCTTAGAGGAAAATTGTGAAATTTTACTCCTGTTTACGTGACAGTCTTCCATTGGAGTCAGTAGTGAGGATTGAAGCTCCTTAGTTAATGGCCCAGGGTAGTAAGGGATGCCACTTATTGTTGGCAGTCCGGTATGGCATTGTCCAGACATTACACAGCCATAACACCTTAGACAAGCTACTTCAGTTAGATTGCCTATATTTTTCATTAAGTGTTGTAGTCTTCACAAAAAAGGTTTCACAGCATGGGTGTACTGAACTTTATACATTTTCTAGTGGAGTCATCTCTAACTGTCTTTGCTTCTTTTAATTAGTTGAGATGTTGCTTGGTCAACTTTGTACAACACATTGTATGCTGTCACAGGGCATTCTTCATTCACATGTACAATAACTTATTTTCAACAGCTATTCTACTAGTTAACACGTTTTGTGTACCCACATAATTCTTTTATGCTGATAGATATTTCTAATCTATATGCTGTCCGATTTTTATTGTTGTATGGTTGTTCCCCTTTTGTGTATTGATATTTCTGCTGTTGTCTTATAATGCTGTAAGCAAACTTATGTACTGTAATGCACTGTTTTTTTTTTATTATTTTCCTTTCTGAACGGGGTCATGAAAATGGACTTTGGATCAGTTTAATTACCTAGTTAACAAATGTAAAATAAAAATGAATATCATAAAAATATTACCAAATACAGGCAATATGAATTTCCCCTTAAAATGAATATATACATATTGGTCTACCTGATAGCATCGAAATCCCACTTTGCCGAAGTTTACAAACATGAGGTGACTATGCCGAAAACGTACTTTATTGAACCATCAGATCACCGGAATTTACTCCGGGAAACGAGAGCATGTCCTCCAGAAGTTACTATGATGACTGCCTTAAATTAATCTCGCTCCTTTCAATTTCCTGCCAAAAGAAATTTTTGCCTGCTTTGCAGTACTACTATACACACACACACACACACACACACACACACACACACACACACACACACACACACACACACACACACACACACACACACACACACCCTTTTTCCCATTTTTGTACATGGGATCAGGGTGTCACAATCTTATATAATTTTATAGCTAGATAGATGAAGTGATCAGAAAAGGCTTAGCAGTTTAAATTGGTTTCAGCAGTACATTATTTAGGTTGAATATTTATAACTTTGAAAAGGTAATGGAAAACTATTAATCAAATATAATTAACACTGGAAACCATTTAATAACAAAACTATATGAAAATCATTGCAGACTGCTGACGGCTATTAAGAGCAGTGATAAGCAACTGCAAAGTGATGCTAGAAGTGCAAGTCCAGCCATGCATTGGACATTGTCACATGCCAGGGGTGTACACCATAAGGAACATGAGATTCTAATTTATTTATTTTACATTTGTTAACCAGGAAAGTCCGACTGGATACAGGTCCATTTTCAGCAGAGGCCTGGGGAGAAAAGCTCCAGATGTACATATCAATTGTAAACACAGTGAATTATCACAAAATTGACATTTGTTAAACAATATATACACACAGGTACATGTTTTTAACAAAATTGAAATTTGTTTGACGGTAATATACACGCAGGTACATGTTTTTAACAAAACTGACATTTGTTTGATGATAATATACACACAGGTACATGTTTTCCTCACATACACGCTACACACAGGAAAGGTTTGAAGATGTTCATCGTGTTACACTGCTGCAGTCATTACACTTGGGTTATCCTGCCATCAGGCGGTCCCGCAGTCAGCCAGAGTTCGGAAGTCTTGGTCCGGCGTCGGTTGCTGTTGAATCTTCCCTGACGTCAGTGTGCCAGGGGTATACAAGATGCATCCAATGCCATTTTCTTCAGTCTTTCTTGCCGCGCAGTGCCCGAAGCAGAAGCAGTTTGCAAATGCCGGTCGGCCGTCTCCTGAGATTTTCGAAGTCGAATTTCAGATCCAAAGTCTTCAATAAAGCTAAGTACCCCATTGGGGAAACTTTTTTCTTGCCTCAGACCGATGTCAGAAAAAGTTAATAATTGTAGTTCTTGTGGGAAGCAAATACCTCGTAAGGACTTCCACTCTTACTGTATTCCATGCCTAGGCCCTGATCACGATGTCACTAGTTGTCGGTTTTGTGCTAGATTTAACAAACGCACTATAAAAAGAAGTTTTGATTATGCTTTGCACTACTTTGGCCGAAGGTTCAATTATACTATGCTGTCGGATCAACCAACGACCGCAATTCCAAAAAAACACAAAGACAAGGATAAAGACAGGCATCTGAGGTCCAAAACTGACGACAAAACCTCTTCTAGGCCAGTCGCCGGTTCTCAGTGAGGCGCATTCGCAGCCCCTGACACCCACTACCTCAGAGCCACAGGCCGACTCCCACATGGAGACAACTAGGCCTCTGGAAACTCAAGGTATTGGGCCTATGGAAACTAATCCCTCAGATGGGTCCAGAGCTGCAACAGCCAAGACAAAAGTACCATTAAAGACAAAGAAGCAAGTACAGCATTCTCCTGGGCAGTCCTCCATGCCTAAGAAACAGATGCTTAAAATGGCCGAAGACCTCTTTACTCTAATCAGGGGTTCCCATCCCCCTCCTGAGAAAAGGCCTAGGCAGTATGCAGGCTATGATTCCTCTGATCAGGTTTCCATTTCCTCTGATTCCTCTTCAGACCAGGGATACTCTCTACCCCCCTATGAGGACTCTGATGCTGAAAAATCTATCCATTCAGCCTCTCCTCCTGAGGATTATTCTTTTGGGGAAACTTTACATACCATGAGGGAGCATTTCCATTGGGAAAGTCAGGATTATTCAGAATCCAAGAATTGGCTCAGGGATTTCCTTTTATTGCCTCAGCACAGGCCCCTGGCTATTCCGCCTGTGCTAGACATTGTGGATGATGTGTTCTCTGAATCCAGCTTATCTCCTGATTCATTGCCCCCTGCCCCAGCCAAGCCAGATAGGTATTATAGAGTCCCTGACTCTCACAAGTTTCTTTATAAAAACGCTTCTGCTGATCCAGAAACTTTTTCCCAGGGTCCAAAAGGGGTTAAGGCTTCCATTGCAAAAAATCCAGTACCCTCTGACATAAATTCCAGAGCTTTGGATAGATGGGGGAAGAAAGTTTACATTTCTGCAACTTTAGCAGTAAGGGCTTTAAATTGCCAGTTTCACATGCTTAAGTACAAACAGTATCTAATGGCTCAGTTAAAACAGAAAAGGCTTGCAAGCTCAGAAGCTCCTGACTGTAAAGAAATGCAGGATTTATTGCATGCAGTTGAACAGGTGGGAAAACATACTCTGCAATGTGGTTTTGATTCTTTAGAGGCCTCTTGTAGAGCCACAGTTACAGGTTCTGTGATTCGAAGACATGCTTGGTTAAAAGAACAGAGTTTACCTGATCATGTTAAGGCAAAATTATTGGATGCTCCTTTACAGCATGATACCTTGTTTGGTGTTAAGGCAGAAGAGGTGTTAAAGAAAATGGAGGATAAAGCTAAATCTATGCAAACAGTCAAGGATTTCTTACAGGTACAGCCACCTCAATTTAGCAGAAATTGGCCAACAAAGAATTGGTCCTTTCCAGTGTCAGACAGGCCACAGAGAGGCAGATACAGATGCCCAAGAGGCAGATCTCAACCCCAAGGCTCTAACAGACAACGACAATGGGGCACCTCAACCCCAAAAGGAGGTGAGGACAAGTCTCAACCTTACAGGAAACATTCCCAATGACTTCCCCCTTCGTACGCCAAGCACTTCCCTTTTGGTAGCCCCCTTAGGGGGAAAACTAGCACTTTTTTCTCAAAACTGGCAAACAATCACCCAAGACAAATGGGTTCTGAATATTGTATCTCAAGGTTACAGGTTCCACTTTCATACTTTACCAAGGCTAAAAGGAATGCCAGACCTGCCACAGAATCAATGGGCAGAGGCACAAAAACAAATTTCAGCCCTCATGGACACGAGAGCTATTCAAAAAGTACCACAACAGGAACAAGGACAAGGATTTTACTCAAGACCCTTCCTGGTCCCCAGAAAGGACAAGGCCTTGGAGGCCCATACTAGACCTTTCAATTATAAATACTTACCTGGATATTCCGAAATTCAAAATTTTGACTTTACAGCAGCTTCTACCCATGCTGGGCGAGAAGGCTTGGCTTGTTACTCTGGACCTCAAAGAGGCATACCTGCATGTCCCTATCAGACAAAATTGCAGAAGATACCTCAGATTCAAAGCTGGTACAATGCACTACCAATTCTCTGCACTGCCCTTTGGCTTATCTACTGCTTCTAGGGTCTTTACAAAGTGCCTGGCACCAGTAATTGCATTTTGCAGACAAAAAGGAATTCAAATATATCCATACCTGGATGACTGCCTCATTCAAGCAGAGACAAAGGACATTCTTCTACAGCATCTGACGTTTGTAAAAAGGTTGCTAATTTCTCTAGGGTACACAGTAAACGAAAAGAAGTCAAAACTAGTGCCCTCACAACAGATTATATTCCTGGGTGCCAGCTTAAATACAATGGTCCAGATGGCTTATCTCATGCCAGACAAACACATTCAATTAACTCAATATTTTCAATTACTGGCAAAAAAGTCCCATCTCCCTGCAAGAAAAATTCTGCAGGCCCTGGGATTCATGGCATCCTGCATACTACTAATACCATATGCCAGACTGCATATGAGGAAATTACAGTGGTACCTAAAAAATGTTTGGACTCAACACTCTCACAGTTTAGAAGCAGTAATACCAATGATTCTTTGCCTACAACAGGAAGTTTCGATGGTGGGCACAGGCATGTTACCTAAACAAGGGTCAGCCTTTTACCCTACCCACAGCCAGGCAGACTCTAACAACAGATGCTTCGGATTACTCCTGGGGAGCACACAGCAGGAAAATGCATTCAGGGCAAGTGGACTACAGACCAGATACATCTTCACATCAATCAAAAAGAGATGTTGGCTGTTCAAAATACCCTAACAGCTTTCAAGGACCTTCTGCATCCAGGACAATTATTACTGAAGACAGACAACACCACAGTAATGTGGTACATAAACTAGCAAGGGGGCACTCATTCTTATCCCCTATGCAGGCAAGCCATGACCTTGTGGAATGTGGCCTAATGTTGCTCTAACGTATCAAGTTCATCTGCAAGCACAATTCCTGCCAGCAAAGAAAAATACTCTGGCAGACGATCAAAGCAGAAATATCATGGACCCTTACGAATGGAAATTGAATCTACAAATCTTCAGCATGGTAACGCAAAAATGGGGATGCCCAGGCATAGATCTTTTTGCCTCCCCACTGAATTGCTAACTACAAAAATTCTGCACAAGGACTTATCACACGCAAGCATGGAAAGTGGATGCTTACTCGTTCAAGCTGGAAAAGCCTAAAAGTTTATGCCTTCCCACCACTGCCTCTCCTTTCAAAGGTACTCCTAAAAGACAGACAAGAAAAACCACAGATGATCCTGATTGCTCCAGACTGGCCACGCCAGCACTGGTACCCAATCTTAAAGAACTTAGCTCAAGGCCCACCATGGATTTTGCCTCTAATTCCACACCTTCTGACTCAACAAAACAATCAGATCCTGCACGGTCAGCTCAAAACCCTAAACCTGGCTGCATGGCAGATTCATTAGTCAAACAGGCAACACCTCTCTCTAAAGCTGTTATGGATGTCATTTTGGAGGCCAGGAGGCCTAGCACCAGGAAATCTTACTCAGAAAAATGGAAGAGATTCTGCGCCTGGAACCAGGCTCAAAGCCTTGACCCTCTTGTCCCAAGCATTCCTCAGATTTTACAATACTTGACTGAGATGCTGGACAAAAGCCTATCCTTCTCATCAATTAAGATCCACACCTCTGCCATTTCAGCACATTACAACATGGATCCTCCTTTATTCTCTCATCACTTGCTAAAGCAGTACCTCAGAGGGGCTAAAAACATAAGACCACCCCGGAGAGCACCAACACCAACTTGGGACCTCAATTTAGTTTTGGAAAAACTGACCCTGCCACCTTTTGAGCCAGCCAATACAGCCAATCTAAAATGTTATCATGGAAAACAGCTCTGCTCCTGGCAGTAACTTCAGCACGAAGAGTCTCAGAGCTACAGGCATTAATGGCAGTGGAACCTTTTATAATTTTTCATCAGGACAGGTTTTTTTTAAGGACAAACCCTACCTTTATGCCAAAGGTGGTATCTAGTGTGGCTCTTAACCAAACCATCCATTTGCCAACTTTTTATCCAAACCCCCAGAATAAAGGGGAGAAACGTCTGCACTCTTTGGACATACACAGGCAGCTACGCTTCTACTTGGACAAAGCAAAAGCTTTCAGGAAAACTGAGCAACTGTTTGTAGCATATGCTGCAGGATCACAGAGCAAGGCTATCTCAAAGCAGACTATATCCAAATGGATAGGACACTGTATTCATTACTGCTATACACAGCATGGAAAATCAGTCCATAACAACATTAGGCCACATTCCACCAGGGCAACAGCCACTTCAATAGCCTTTCTCAGAGGAGTACCTACCAAGGAAATTTTGGATGCTGCAACTTGGAGTTCAGTGCACACCTTTACCAAGCATTACCACCTGCCTCTTTACTCTAAATCCAGAGCAGGCTTTGCCACTGCAGTCCTGCAGGGCCTCATAGCCAAGCCTAACTCTTTATAGACCAGCCACCCAACCTCAGCTTTGGGATTCTACCCAAGTGTAATGACTGCAGCAGTGTAACACGATGAACATAGTACAGTTTTGTACCTACCATAAATGTAGATGTTCGAGTGTTCACACTGCTGCAGTCCAGGTTACCCTCCCTCCATCCCCTCTGAACTAGCTGTACTTATCTATACCTTTCTATCCTATACAACCTTTGTGGTGTATTTGCTTGTAACTGAAGGTATTATTTTTATTTTATATATATGTATATTTTTCATTAGCAATATGTATTGCCTACCTACTTGGGGGCACCTGACATCTGGGGCAAGAAAAACTGAAGAAAATGGCATCAGGTGCATCTTATATACCCCTGACGCACTGACGTCAGGGAAGAAGCGACAGGAACCGACGCCGGACCAAGACTTTGGAACTCTGGCCGACTGCAGGACCACCTGATGGCAGAATAACCCAAGTGTATTTATGGTAGGTACTAAACTGTACTTTAGTAGCTAAGAAATAAATAGTTAGATTTCATCTTAAAAAAGGGAAACACGTACATTAAGGTCGTTAACGTACATGGTATCATCTTAACTTTAAATCTTTCAGTACGTGAGAGATATACAAAATTCTAAACAGTTAGAGGAACAGAGTTTTATTCTTGTAATGAGATTCTCATTTATATATTATGTTTGAGTGGTGGTTAGTCAGGGTTTGTACAGGGGAAAAGTCCATGCATTTTTTAGGTATTTCCTAAGGGATATTTTGAATTGGGATAAGGAGGGGTCAGTAATGAGTTCAGCAGGAAGTAGGTTCCAGTTTTTGCCGGCAGAGTTGGAGAGTAGTGATTTACCAGCAGAATTGTTGGTTTTAACAGTTTGTACTAGCATTTTGTTGGAAGAGCGAAGGGTCTTTAGGTACTGTAGGGGGTGATAATATTTTTCAGTATGGGTGTACTGTCTGGTTGGTAGAGAATTTTGTGAACAACTATTAGTTGGTTATATTGCAGTTGGTAGGGTAATTCCAGCCAGTCTAACGCTTGAAGGTTAAGACAGTGATGAGTTCTATAAGCTGATCCTGTGGCAAATCTGACAATATTATTGTAGCAGCTAGTAAATTTATTGAGGTTTGATTTGCTTAGGTTTATGAAGATGGGTGAGGCATAAAGAAGGGTTGATAGCAGATGTGTACGGGCAATAACAGTTCTAGCAGATGGGGTTAGGAATTGTTTAATCCTGTATAAAGAGCCTAGTTTTTTATTAACTGTTTTAATAGTTTTGTCTATGTGAGCATCACACTTAAGGTTGTTGTCGATGATCACTCACAGTAGTTTAGTCCAAGGTTCTGGGGAAATTATGGTGCCATTGTTAGATATTATGGTGAGAGGTGGTGAGGGGATCTTGTGAGTGGGGGAGAAGAGTAATAGTTTGGTTTTATTTGGGTTTAATAGTAGTCAGCGACCAGTGAGCCAATCTTCTACTTTGTTGAAAGTGATTTGGGATAAAGATTGTAAATCTGTGGGGGAGGTGGCAGAGCAGATTAGGGTGGAGTCATCTGCATACTGAATACAAGTTGCATCTGGGATGACTTTGTGCAGGTCATTAATGAAAATGGAGAATAGGAGGGGACCTAATATAGATCCCTGGGGGACTCCAGGGGTGACTGGTAAAAGGGATGATAGATTATCCTTCCATAGTACAGCTTGTTGTCTGTCACTTGGGTAAGAATGAAACCAGTTAATTGCTAGGTTAAATAGTGATTTTAGTGTGTCTAGGAGTAGCTGTTTAAAATATCAAATGCCTTGGATAGGTCTAGGAAGAGGGCTGAGGAGAGCTTGTTGTCATTACGGTTTTAATTTATTGTGTAAGAGAAGGAGAGAAGGGCTGAGGTTCTACTATGGCAAGGTTTAAATCCATGTTGTGCGGACTAGGAGAGTATTTTGATTCAGATAGGCAAGAAATTGCTTATGGATAAATTTTTCCATTATTTTAGCCAAGGGGGACAGAATGGCTATAGGCCTATAATTTGAAAGTTCCGTGGAATTCCCCCTTTATGAAGAGGAATAATGTGGGAGATTTTTCAGATGGAGGGGATATAAGCTTCGAGAATAGTTCTATTGATTAAAATTGATATGGGGTATGCTATTTCATTAGTGGCTTTTTGGAGATATTCTGCAGGTAGTAGTCTGCTGAAAGGGTGGTGGGTTTCAGTTTCTTAAGTAGGGACTTAATGAAAGATGTTGGTACTGGATCAAACTTGAAGGGGATTTTATTATCAGGTGTGGGATTGATGGTACTTGGGGTATTGGGAGATAGCTTACTGGCTAGGGATTGCACGGTTTGTGTTAAAGGTGTTCGCAACAATTTTAGGAGGTTGTTGGAGGATACTTAAGGGGGTAGGGGTGGCTGATTGACCTGGGTGGAGAAGTTTATTTATGCCTGACAAGAATTTTTGTGGTTGATTTTGGTGCTTTTGTTGCAGATTACAGTAGTATCTCTTTTTGTGTAGCATAATATAGACTTCTTAGTATCATTTCTCAACTGTTTATGTAAAAGGTTGTCTTTTGGGGATTTAGTGGTTCTCCAGGAGGGTGCATGCTTTATTTCTGCTAATAATCAGTCTCTGAACATGAAATTCTGTGTGATCAGTTTGATGTCAGGAATGAGGTCAGACAGAAGAAAGGCAGAAGCTTAGACCACATCATGAAACAGTGGAAACATGCTCCCTGATATCAAAAAAGTATGGCACTAACAGGTGACATTGGAGTAACAGTTCAAACTAAAAATTGCTTTACGATGTGGAAATGTGTAAAACTGTACCACACTGCTATACAGTAATAACAAAGACAAAGTCATTGTTTGTGTAATAATGTGTGAACTATATGGTTTGTTTTCTCCTTGAGGAGTACTTGTTAAGAACTAAGTGCAAGTTTTTGGTTAGTTTGAAGAAAGTTCATTGCGACATTGCTTAAAAACATATGCTTGAGGATGGAACTCAAGGTTATTTTCATTTACATACTGTGTCTGTCTGTTCTCTGTTGTTCTTTTTTGCCTTTTTTCATTCAACATTAAACCAGTTAATATGCAACTAAAACAGCACTATATCCCAAGTTTAATTTAACTGCTACAACCGCAGACTTGTAACTTCACGTTGGTGCCCACCCATTTCCCTCACGTGTCTCCCAACTAAGACTTCTTTCTCATTAGCGCTGCTTCCTTTTATTACATGCTTCTTGTTACCGTGATCGAAAGGAGATGTGTTTTTAGGAAGTAGAAGCCTCCCCAATGAAATGTCGACACTTGTAGTAACACTGAGTGCCAACACACTGAAGAATGAAAGTGTACGAGAAGAGTGACCCTCGACTGGGATGAGAGAACCTCGACTATCACTCTTCTTCAAACGTGTTTTTTGTGGGAGGCAAGCCCCTCTGCTTCTCCTGATGTGAGAAACAAGCCCGCCACATCCCCCCAGAACTTATATACATCAGCTCCAAGATTGCCATACCTCAAGTAAAAGGAAATGTTGTGAGAAGTGGCCATCTTGGAGTTGGTATCTGCAAGTCCATTTTTTCAGCCATTCAGTCTCTGTATTTCTGGACTTGCTCATGCAGGTCCAGGCATTTCATATGGTTACTGAAAATAGGAGGAGCAACTTGACTGTTTTTTAATTTTCATTGTAAAAGTATTGTGACAAAAATAGGACTGGTTATGGTTTGGCTAAATCAGGTCTTCACTACATTGGTTAGTAGGTAGTTACTAGGCATGCAGTGGGGGTGGGGGTGGGGGGGTCATTGAGGATTCTAGCTCAAAGTTCCCGGTACCTGAAAGAACTGACAGGTTAAGTGCTTAAGGTCACATGGTAGACAAATGAAGGATGAGAAAATCAAACTGTGCACCTCAGGAAGTATTTCATTAATACTTCATAGCCTTAATCCTCTGCACCAGCTGTCAGAATAGTAAGTAAATGCTATTTTCAGTGAATGCCATGGGATCTTTTGCATCCACCTGAAGCAGATGGGTCCTCAGTTTAGCTTCTTATCTGAAGCACGTGACACAAGTAAAATCTGAAGAAAACTTTTGGCTGACATCAAAGATTGAAACAATACTAATTTCATGAACTTTAATCTTACTTTGACTTAGGAATGGGGTCCATGCCCATCATGGTATTAGAAACCCAAAAGACTTGGAGAAATTAAAAAAAAAAGAGAGAAACTTAATCCAGGCACCTGGAGTGGGAATAGAACCTTTGGCCTTCTATTATTCCAGCATCAACAGTGAGAGGCTGATGAGTCACTGACTGCAGGTAAAGGATATGCCATAATGGGAACACTACAGGCACTCTAGTCCCAAGAGCTTGAAGAAAAATTCTTCAGGACCAGGGACTCTGACTTGCAGCCTGTGCCGGGAGCTGCTCATGCTAAAAATTGAGTAGGAGTTCAGCCAAGAAGCTGCTGCACACTGACTCCAACTGCTAGTCCAAGGTAAGGAAGTGCTCTCAGGCTAGGTACATCGTAAAGGGGGTGGGGTGGATTTTAGGTTTAAATATAGGGATGGGAAGGGATTTTAGGTTTAGGGAGTTATCAGGAGTTTAGGTTAAGGGAGGAGTAGGGGATTTTCGGTTTAGGGAGCTTTCAGGGACTTAAGGATTAGGGAGGAGATCTGAATTATATGTTAAGAATGGAACAGGGTTCTGGTAGGGCTTAGACTGGTGAGGTTGGGCTTGGGAGCTGCTTAATTAAGGGAGATTAGTTAGTAGACGTTACAGCATTTGACAAAATGAGTGAGTGGCAGTAAGACCATGTGTTGTGAGCAAATGGTATATGAGAACTTATAGTAGATCCTACCACAATCATTTCTCTGTTTCTCCATCATTATTCAGTAATGCTTATTGTCTCACTGTGAATAAACATATTTTATGTCCACCATCAAGGAATCCATGTGCTATTAAGAGAGGTGGTAAAAATTAACTTAAGGCCCTTCAGATGCTGTTTATCTGCTCTCATGAGTATGGTCAAAAGACTAACACTAGAAATGCAGTGCTCTCTTTGTATACAGAGCATATACCTAATTCATTTATTATTGGCAGTGGCAACAGTTATTTTTAGGCAGTCTAGGGAGAAAAACAAAAACAAAAAAAAATAGACACAGCTCAATTAGTAGCATAGAATACATAGAAGACAATTACCTCAATAAAAATCCACCGAAATAAGAGGATGACACGGGTAAAATTGTTGAAGTGGGTTTGCCAGGCCAGTTACAAACTAGATGTCTTAAGTTGTCAGCATGTGTAGTAGGTGTGGCAAGTGGAAATGTAGGACATATGGCAGTACAGGACATTGCATTTTTCCTATTTTGCCTGTTTCTTTTGTATATACAAAACAGATGTTTGCAAACTCTCTATTTCATGTGTGTGTATATATATATATATATCAAGCAGGAATCTAATTTTTAACCTTAAGCACAAGATACATGCAAGCACATGCACAAATAAGTAACCTGTAGTTTTTCTTATTTTATTTTTGCCACATAAATAAACATTCTACACACTCTAGACACTTTTATGTTTCCTGAGTTTAGAGCTGTGTACTGACAAATATAGGTACTAAACTTCTTTGGGTTTGCACCCACGTACCCTGATAGCTTGTTAAAGTTCTAGTATTGATCAGTCACTGATAGTGCTACAAAAGGAGCTTTTTGCCTTGTTAATTCTGGTACTGAAAAGGGTGGCCGTGGTGGTGCAACGGTTAGCATTGCCGCCTCACAGCAAGAGGTACTCTGGTTTGATCCTCGGCTGGGGTGCCTTCTTTGCGGAGTCTGCACGTCCTCCCTCTGGTCATGTGGGTTTCTTCCTGGTGCTCTAGTTTCCTCCCACATACCAAAGACATGCTGAAGGTGGATTTGGATACTCTAAACTGGCCCTAGGTGTGAGTGTGTGCATGTGTGTTCCTTCTGTGGAAGGTTGAGCACTGGGCTGGCAACTCAACACCGTAAAACTCCACTGCCAATCATGAGCGGACAGGTGATCTGCTGTGGCGACCCCTGACCGGGAAAAGCTGAAAGAAGTAGTAGTAGTTCTGGTACTGAAAAAATATCTTAATGAATGTAGGTCCCCCAGATATTTCCTGCTTACCCTTTGTTGATTTTTACCATGTAGCTACATTTAACAAAGTCTAATGTTTTAAATGTCACAAAGTAAGTCATCTTTAATCAAAATACTGGAGCTGAAAATTGTCTCAATAAATGTGTATGTTCAGGACATCAACACTGTTGTACCCTCTGTTCAAAATCTGTTAACATAATTCGCTAATTTAACCAAGACCAGCCCTTTGTACTTAGCTGGTGATCTACTTCTAACGTACAATCCTGAAATGTCTGCCTTACCAGCAATAATTACGCTGTTTCACAGCTGCCTGTAACCATTAACAGTATATGCTTTTGCAAACATTCTGTGCCTGTTTCAAGCAGTAGCATTTCTCCTCATATGTACTTCATTGTGGAAAAAGTTCCGTCTCCAAACATGTAGATATTTTTGTCAAAGGCTGTTTTTCTATTACCCCATAGACTTTTCAAGGTCATGGCTGCAGCTGTGTGCATGGTAGAAAATACTTGCCATAGCAGAAAAATCTCTGTTTTGGAGTGGTCTGTTTGGCAGTATGAATTGACATGTCCGTTGGTGTGTTTTAGGTGTACAGATTTGTCTGTACAAATGTTGTATACGCAGCAGTTTGTGTGCATTATTTTTCTAATGCTGAGTCTAGCTTTTAGATATTGTTCAGTTGCAGCTTTTCATTGTAAGGTACTTCATTTTAATGTACATGTGGTTACCCTGTGAAAAATGGTGTTTGTATATGACTCTGTTCAGCTATTTGGTCCCATAGGGCCTTCATTAATACAAGATGCAGTCTCTCTCATGAGACTGTCGTAGCTAATTACATTTTAAATGTATGAATAAATAAATTGTAATGATAGGCAATCAACTGTCATTATTATAATGACTTTCAAGACAGGCTACTTAAGTGAAGTCAGTCGACTGCCAGAGGAAGATTTATAAGATAATGATCTTAAGGGGGGACAGCTTGACATTTCTAATACAGTCCTGAATAAATGATAATGTCTTAAAAAATCCATTCTTGCTTTCTGTTACCATACAGAGAGCAAGTCATTCAGTTCACTGATTGATCTTTTGTCAGCTGCCAAATTATGTGACTGCTGGGTTTAGCTTAAGGATACATGTGATGTCTTCAGATTTTATGAATGTGAAATAAGTGAATAATGTTTATTTGCTGGAAGAAGTTTAAGCCAAGGGTTATTTTCACAGCTGCAAAGCATATATGTGCAAGGCCAAATGTAAGTACTCAGTCACTGTAAGCTGTCTATTAAAGGGTTAGAAAAAGTGGCATTAAAATCCATTCAGTTAAGAGCCAGTGCAAGTTTTCATGAGTTCTGTACTTAAAAAGCACTCTTTTTTTACACTGCCTCACTGCTAAAGTTTTTAATCTGACCAGATTTCTTTTCTTGTGGTCATCATTTAAAGACAACGTTAACAGTAGGAGCAGTCGCTTTTGCTTCTTGCAACTGTCACCAATACATTCTTAATTTACTGATGATACATTTATCAGTGATAACAAGAGTAACTATTTAATCAAATAGACGGGCGTTGGGCAGTAGCTGTGCATAGACTAGCATTGGGCAGTAGCTGTGCATAGACAGGCATTGGGCAGTAGCTGTGCATAGACTAGCATTGAGCAGTAGCTGTGCATAGACAGAAATTGCATCTTATTTGCTGGCGGGAGTGGGGGGCTTGTTAGTAGCATCATAAACTGTCATACCACCCTCCCACAGTGACGACTGTAGTCCCCAGTGCTCAGCTGTCTCTCCTCACAACTTCTGAATCCAACATATGGAACAGTATATGAGTTGATGGGGGATATGCCTCAGTTATTAGGATATACATGGCCTATTTTTATGTACCCATTATAGAGAGATATGATTTAGTTATTAGGATATACAGGGCCTGTCTTTGTCTTTATTTGCATGATCTTGTATAGAAAATCTTCCATTTTATCATAGTCGTAAAATATTTTCCTTCTAGAACTTGAATAAAAAAACATGATGATGCAAGTAAGCTGCTGTAGGAAAGGTTATGTGCTATGTGTTTAATGAATGTGTTAGGTCCTGCACATTGTGCTGGAGTCTGGATTCATTTAGAAACATTGTTTTTATTTGTTGCACCACGGGAGATGGATAGGCGAGCCTAGTACGTAACATTTTCTTAAAGCACAGATTACTTAAAGTATGTTTGCCTTCTACAAAGCATGATGCTTGTTTCTCACATGTATTATTTCCAAGATACACAAAGGATGAAAAACCATCTCCTTTCACTCATTCAGTAATTTTAGTGCTGTGAAAATAAAAACTCTTGACATGCCTGTAAATTTTATTCCTACCTCTTTTATCACTCGTGATACAAATCTATGTGCTGAAATACTACCGATTAGACATCTACCTTTAATAACAAGAATCATGGACAGAGACCGTGCTGATTTTGTAAATGAAAGGAGGTCTGGTGTTGATCGTATAAGAGCCTCATTTTACTCCTTCTGAAAGGTGGGAAAATTCCCATTTATACTGCCTAGCTATTCCTATTATCTTTGACAAATGCTTTTGACACTGCAGTGTGACGTTATTTAGTCTGAGTAAGACCGTGTTCTTCCTACTTAATACAGACGTTAAAACCATGTACACCTCTGCATATTCATACAGACGTTAAAACCATGTACACCTTTGCATATTCATCTCTGTGGACAGACAAACTAGATTATTCTAAAATGCCTGTAAAGAGAAGGACAAGGCAAGGGTATCAACTTTTCCTTTTTTAATTATTTGTTGAAACAGTGAAGAACGACACAAGGGATCCACGGGAGGTTAAAGAACAGGAATGTAAACAAAGATCTGCTACGACCAAAATATTTCCTGACCGACTTAATGCTGTCTGTCCCAATATACATGCCAGATTTTAGGGAATTTTTATTAAAAATAATTTACAGTGATGTTTGTATCTTTGCAGGTAATTTCTAGATGTGTAAATTAGGGGATTATTGATAAGTTTACCCCAGTTGCCCCAAAGCACTGTCTGGTTCAGTGACTTGCTTAAGGTCACACAGCAGACAAATGAGGGCTGAGCGAATCAAACCCTGCACCACATGAAGCAACTCGTTAACAGCTGATAGTCAGGGACACTGATTTTTTTGGGGAAAAATCCCAGTAAATCCCATTTTTTGACTAAGATGTTGGATTGGTTGGCATCTATTTCGCTGAACGTCAAATGCATTTGGTCAGCTATACAGATGGTTGATTGGTGTGCAAGATTGCACAGTTCTTAGGTTTTGGGAATATTCCCTTTCCCCGATTTTGTGTAATCTTCAAGTTAGTATGTTTAATTAGGGGGTGTGCAGGATGCAGGAGGGCTTGTCCCACCTTAAAAAATTATATTTTTATGTTTTTTTAATTTAATGTTTGCATGTACCAAGATTGGTTATTAGCACACGTGCAGTTAAGATATCAACATTTCTGTTTTCAAGGTAATGTGGTTTACCTTTTAGATGTCAACATTCATTTTTGTCAACCAAGCAAAGGTAAATCGTATATGGCTTCCCTGCAAAAGGTGGTGTGTGTTTGCTCCACAGCTGTTTAGTTCACCTTTATGGTTGACAAAGCAGCTGATTGATTGGTGTCCGATGTTGCACATTACCCAGGGGTGAGGATTATGCCCTTACCTTTTGTTTTTGTGATCTTCGAGTTAGTATTTATAACTACTAGGGAGTGTGGGGGCATAGTAGGGTTTACCACCTGCAAAACAATGTTTTGATTTGTTTTCTTAACTTTAAATTTTGTATGCACTGAGGCCATTTCTCATTGCATATGTAGTTGTAAGTTGATGTCACAATTTTTGGAGTTAGTATGTTGATGTTTTACATGTCAAAGTTGGGTGTAGTCGACCTTTAGTAATACACTTATATGTATATGTGGGTCTATGTGAGATGATCAACTTTTCAGAAACTCGAAAAAAAACATCGGAGAGACCATATGGCTGAGTTTCTAAAAACTCGAACATAAAAAAAAAACACAAAAATCTACCTGTTTTTTACATTTTTCCAGGGGATATGCTCCCCTGCACCCCCACACTCCTTGCAAGTTATATATACCAACTCCTAGATTGCACTACAATGAGGAAAAGTGTAAATTTCTCTAACCTCACTGTACTGCGATCTCCATTCAGAATTCGATCAGATGATCTCAACCATATGGAGTTTGAGTTTCTGAAAACTCAAACAACTGTTAGGGCCCCATATATGTATGTGTGTGTGTGTGTGTGTGTGTGTGTGTGTGCGCGTGCATATATTTCAGCCACAGAACATGGACCGAAACACAAAAGGAGGGGGTGTATCCATATTCATCAAAGAAACCCACACCTCCAGGTTAGTGGCACATACCTCTGAGATTATCCATGTGCAGCTAACATCGGGCAAATCTGCATTGCAAATTGTGGCCTGCTACAGATCACCCTCCATGACCCAGGACCACCACTCCGCCTTTCTGGAGACACTGGAAAACATGAAGGTCCTACCAAACACCCTGATATTGGGCAATTTCAATTACCCTACCATTAACTGGGAAAACTACTTGAGTACAAACTCCCAGGCTCAGCGCTTCCTGGAATTTATCACCTCAAATGCCCTGGATCAGCTGGCAAACTCCCCTACCAGAGGCCACAGCATATTGGACTTGGTCCTCACCAACTTGGGCAACAGGTGTTCCGTACCGGAGGTCAACCCATCACTGGTTAGATCAGACCATAAACTAATCACCCTGGATGTCCACACCCCACCACCACCCCAAACCAAGGAAACCACAGTGAAAAACTTTTCTAAAGCAAACTTCACCTTACTTAAGGCAGAGGTGGTAAGTTTCACAGCCCCCATGCTAAAGGGATAACACTGCCCAAGATGCAGAATCCTTTACAATTGCATTCTATGAGCACCTATAAGGATGCATGGATCATGCCATCCCTAGCAAAACCAAGACTCACTCCCCTAAGAGAAGGAAACCAGTCTGGTGGACCTCTGCCATAAACAGGTTATACAACAAAAGAAGGAAACTAGTTGAGAAAAAAAAAACAAATCCCAATAAGGAAAGACATCCCTGATCAGTATCAGTAAGAAACTAAGGTCCCTTATAAAATCATCCAAGGCTAACTTCGAAAGAAAAATAGCCAAGGATTTGAAAGATAACCACAAAGCCTTCTTTAGCTCTGTCAAGAATCTAAGTGCCCATGTTCCAACCCTGATTAATTCCCACAGGATTATTAGTATCTAATTCCTTTCTACCTCACAATTTTTTATCCAGTATCTTACTATCTCTAAGTGGCAACTCTCAGATATGCTCTGAGCTAGTGCAAAATAGCACAAAATATACCGAACCTACTGATATTGCCAACATCCTGGCAGATAGATTCAGTGCAAACTTCACCTCCCTCTCACCTTCAAAAGGGCCCACAACAATACCAGAAAAGTGTAGTGTCCCAGAAATCACAGAAGCACAGGTGAAAACAACCCTTTCAAAAGCCATAAACACAGCATCAATGGGGCCAGATGGTGTCCCAAGCTGCATCTTGCATGAACTACAGAACGAACGAATCCCCCACCTAAACACGCTGTTCAACCTCAGCCTCCCCACAGGCTACGTGCCCATAGAATGGCACACAGCAACAGTTATTCCGCTCCACAAAGGAGGGGCCACAACTGACCCTGGTAACTATCACCCTATAAGCATGACTAGCCTGGTCTGCAAGGCTATGGAGTGCATCATCATGGAACTCATTAACAAAGACATTGGGAACCTCCAAACTCTTGACCCGACCCAGTTTGGCTTTGTTAAGGGCAGATCATGCCTACTAAACCTGGTTGACTTCTTCGAGACAGTCACCAAGGCCATAGACGAGGGAAAGGTGGTTCATACAGCCTACCTTGATCTTGCCAAGGCGTTCAACACCATTCCTCACTCAGGTATTATAGAAAAACTCACCAGCCTGAACATAAACCCCTACGTCACAAGATGGGTTGCCAACTGGCTTACAGACAGAACTCACACGGTAAGAAAAGTGGGCTCCAGGTCCGACTCTAAACCAGTCACAAGTGGTGTCCCACAAGGCTTGGTTCTGGGACCCCTACTGTTTGGCATATATTTCTCAGAAGTACAGGCAAACACAGGAGGACTATGGCTAACCAAGTTCACCGATGACTGCAAACTGGGAGCCATAATTGACTCTTCAGCTGACACGGACATCCTTCAAAAAGGCCTTACTGAGACAGACACCTGGTGTCATAGTCATGGCCTCAAGCTAAATGCCAAAAAATGCATAGTCATCCTGTTTGGGAAAAATAAAACATTCACGAATTACCACATAGGTGGCAGCCCTCTTAATACAGAAGAGGTAATAAGAGATCTGGGGACCCAGGTAGATAGAAGGATTTCCTAACTACTTTGGCAATATGACTGTCAAAGTAGTTAGGAAATCCTTCTATGTGGCCAATCTAATTACTAAGGGGTTCGCATCTAGAAATAGAGGTTATAGTGCCCCTCTACTCGTCACTCATCAGACCCATCATAGAGTACAATGCCCCATTTGGGATGTACCTCACAAGACACTTCCAACAGCTGGAAAGACCACAAAAGCACCTCACCAAGAGGATTACTGGCCTCAAACAGATGCCGTATGCAGCCCGACTGAAAAAACTCCAGCTGTACTCAGTGACGTATCGCTTACTCAGAGGTGATCTCTGCCTGACTTGCAAAGCCATGTCCAACTCAGAATTGATGGACATGCTCCACCTAAAGAAATCCAAGTCACTGCTAGCCACTTGATCTAGTGAGCTAAACCTCGCCACAACAATAAATAGAATATGCTGGAGGGATAGATTCCTGTCACAGAGACTCCCCATGCTTTGGAGCAAAATTCCTAACTACATTAGGAAGAGCCCCTCACTAACACTCTTCAAGAGAAGCCTTGACGAGTGGATGGGTAACAGAAAATACACCCCTGGGATCACTTCATTGGCTCTGCTTGACAGAGGCTCAATTAATTAATCAGTGGGGTGGCGAAAGCCGACACACTCTGGCTAGGCTTATAAATGACCTTGGGCAGATAGCGTAGTACCTATCTATGAACCTATCAACACACACACATATATATATATATATATATATATATATATATATATATATATAAAAGACACATACATATGTATATGTAATATATAAAAGACACATACATATGTATATGTAATATATATAAGATGTTATCATACTTAACAGGAGGCAGTTGGCCATCATTAAAAAACAAACGCACCAAAGCATGTCAATACTAAGTATACCAACTCTGAGATCACACTATATTGGGGGAAAGGGCAAATTTCCCAGATTAAAATTCTGGTGATGTCAACGGTCGTTGAAATAAGATTTCAGTGTTGTCATCTCGGCTAAATAAAATTCAGTTAAACTAATTCTGTCTACTGAAGTAGACCAAGATAATTCATATAGAGCAGTTTTGTTGGTTTGGTCAACATCTGTTTAATGGACTGCATTTGGTCGACTATACAGATAGTCAACAGGCCTAAGGTCGACAGTCCCTGAGTAGGGGAATATTGCCTTTCCCCTAGAGTTTGTGTGATCTCAAGAGTTAGTACATGTATATAATTATCAGGGGGTGTGGGGGATGCTGTTTTTATTTATTTATTTTTTTAAGTAATATTTGCATGCACCAAGAAGAAACCTTGGCACATGTGCAGTAGAAAGCTGATGTTTCCATTTTCGACGACGTGGTTTACATCAACATCCATGTTAGTCAACCAACTCAAGGTAAATTGTATAGCTGTATATGTAGCGTGATTCATCGTAGTATCACAAAACTGATTGAAAAAATCCAATGCAATACAGCAAATAATCACACTACTAAAAATACAAATCGTCTAGCATTCTAAAGATTGCAAAATAAAAGCAATTTCTTGTTAGGATCTTTACACTAAAACCCTACGTAACACTAGTTCTAATTTGTTTGATTAGTGATATTATTATGGAAAGTTTTTTTGTCTTTTTTTAAGGTAATAGTTAGGGCTGGGAGCATGGTTAGTATCTTCTTATGGTGGGCAAGGGGGTGGGGCCTTGTGTGGTAGAGATTCAGTATGAGGGATATGGGGATACTCTGCCAGACAATAGACATTAGTTTTGGCTGTGTAAGTGGGTTATTTCACTGTGGGAGTATATAAGGAAACCCTACTATTAGTATGGACATTGTATACATTCCTGTTTTTGTGTGCTCTTAACTTGAGACAAAGGTTTATAAGTCCCCTGTCAATGGTACTTAAGTTATATAATGCTTCCGAGTGCAAGTCTCCTTCCATCGTGTCAGTAAAAGGGATGAACCATTTTTTGAGGTAATATGCCAGGTTATTAGACCCAAAAAGCAACAGTTATATGGCCAGTTATCTATGAGGGGTATGTGGCATAAATGTTTGGCACATATTAATTACAGTGATGTGGAGGAATTCACTCTATAGTGGATCTAATGACACTTGTGTTTTTCCCTTCTGTCCTGGAGTTAGTTTGTTGTTGTTCACTCTGTAGTGGATCTAATGACACTTGTGTTTTTTCCCTTCTGTCCTGGAGTTAGTTTGTTGTTGTTCACTCTGTAGTGGATCTAATGACACTTGTGTTTTTTCCCTTCTGTCCTGGAGTTAGTTTGTTGTTGTTCACTCTATAGTGGATCTAATGACACTTGTGTTTTTCCCTTCTGTCCTGGAGTTAGTTTGTTGTTGTTAGTGTTAGTGTTCCTGCTGTAGTTACAGCAACCATTTCTTAGTCGTTTTGGTTATTAGTAGTGTTGTGTTGATGTAATTCTAGTTTTATTGGTGGTTGTTCTCTTTACTATGGCTGTTCTTGTTGGTTGTCCTCATGCTTTGTAACTATTGTCATGGGCTAAATGCATGATGGTACCCAATGTGGGTCTCTCTTCACTTAGTGTCATGAGTCATGTTGATGTTAAACAATTTTGGGTTAATTTGTCATAATGAAATTCTGTAGGTTATATGTTGTGGCTTTGTAGTTAAATAACTATTCCCGGCTCTACAAAGTCTCCTCTTCAAATTTTCCCTTGGAACTAGACACATTTTCAACTTAAGCACTCAAGCCATTCATTTCTCAGCCTGGCACGTGTTCAAAACTCATAGCAAGCACTTATAAACCTTAGCACTAGACCCCCCTGTACTGTACAGAAGGACCAGTTTCTCTGTTTAACCTTACCAGTCATCCAGTAAAACAGTTCACTGTACCTATCCAGGCATGTCCAAAGGGCAGTTTCAGGTGTACTCTCTGGGCATTTTGAAGCAATGTTACAACTGCCTCATGTACACAGACAACCCTCTCCTCCTATAACCAAACACTAACCCATGCGAGAGATGCAATTATACACCCAAACTGGAGGCTAAGCTCTCTCAACCCAAGACTGGATCAGACAGTCAAGAGGAGAAGGGAAATACTGGCATCACACCACCAGTCTCACATAGACCCATTAAACCAGCACCGGCAAAAAGCACACATATATACATGAAAACATACTCTAAATAAAAATTTGCAAAAGCAACAGAGACCTCCAAAGCAAACATCGAAGCAACCTCCACCCCCCAACACAAACTTTGAAACACATACTTCACAAAACCAGTGTGCCTTGCAATCACAGCCCTTAAGGCAAAATAGCATACCCAAAATACTAGTAATAGGTGACTCTATAGTCAGGCACACTGACGTCCCACTCACTAGGCTGAATAAGGAGAACATTACTGTTAGCTGCCTTTCGGGTGCCAGAATCTGCCACATAACACAAGCACTCAGGTCACTCCAGAACAAGTACAAATATGACTCTGTCATTGTCCATGTTGGTGTGAATGAGCTGTACCTCCCTGGACTACATGAAGAGAGATATGGAAAGCTCTCTGATCACTTAGCCCAGGCTGGTATGACCCTGACCCTGAGTAGCATCTTGCCCTCACCAAGGATGATACCACAGTATAAAGAAAAAATTCTCGATTTCAACAATTGGCTAAGTTTCTGGTGTCATTCAAAGGGGATCCAGTGTCTGTCCACCTGGGATGACATGCTTGACAAGCCATGCTGCTTCGCTAGAGACAGCTTGCACCTGTCACCCCTAGGCTTTCAAATACTGGCCAAGGATCTTGCCACCCCCATAGTTCCTTTTTTAGGCAAGGATCAAAAGACAAACCCACCACCATAAGTAGCACAAGTAACAAAAAACTGAGGGTAATGCTACTCAATGCCAGAAGTTTAAACCTCAAAATGCATGCACTCCAGGCACTCCTCAGTATGGAGAAAAATTGATATATGTGCAGTAATAGAAACCTGGTTTAAGGCTCCAGAGAGCACCCCAGCACTACCAGGCTACACCTCATACCATACATTTTGGCCACAGAACCCAAACCGAAATACAAATGGTGGAGCCATATCCATATTCATCAGGGATACCCACACCTCCAGGTTAGTGGCACAGCCCGATGCTTCAGAGATCATCCACGTGCAACTAACAACGGGCAAAACTGCAATTCAAATTGTAGCTTGCTACAGATCACCCACCATGTCCCTGTACCCCCATTCTGCATTTCTGGAAACACTGGGAAAAATAAAGGTCCTACCAAACACCCTAATATTGGGTGATTTCAATTACCCAAACATTAACTGGGAGAACTACTCAAGTACTATAACTCCCTTGCCCAACATTTCCTAGAATTTATAAACTGAAATGCCCTGGTTCAACTGGTCAACACTCTCACCAGAGGTGACAACATATTGGACCTGGTCATCACCAACATGGGTGACTGGTGTTCCACACCAGAGGTCAACCCCTCGCTGGTTAGATTTGACCATAAATAAATCACTTTGGATATCCACATTCTGCCCCCACCCCCAGACAAGGAAACCACCATGAAAAACTTTTCAAAAGCGAACTTCACGTTACTTAAGATCGAGGTGGAAAGTTTCAAAGCCCCCATGGTAAAGGATAACACTGTGCAAGCTGCAAAATTGTTTGCTAATGCATAATACGGGCAACTAGAAGAATGCATGGATTGTGCTGTTCCAAGCAAAATCAAGACTCACTCCTCCAAGAAAAGGAAACCAGTCTGGTGGACTTCCTGCCATAAACAAGCTATACAATAGAAGGAGTAAACCAGTACGGAAAAGAGTAAAATCCCAAGAAGGGAAGACATCCCTGATCATTATCAGCAAGAAACTATGATCCCTCATAAAATCATCCAAGGCGAGCTTCGAAAGTAAAATTGCCAAGGACTCCAAAGATAACCACAAGGCATTCTTTAGCTATGTCAAGAATCTAGGTGGCAATGCTCAGATCTGCTCTGAGTTAGTGCAGAATGGCACAAAATACACTGAACTGACTGATATCGCCAACATCCTGGCAGACAGGTTCAGCACAAACTTCACCCCCAAAAGGGCCCATAACCATACCAGAAGAATGTAGAGTCCCTGAAATCACAGACACTCAGTTAAAACAGCCCTCTCCAAAGCCAAAAACACAGCATCGGTGTCCCAGACTGCGTCCTACACAAGCTCAAAGACGAACTAACCCCTCACCTAAACACACTCAGCCTCTCCACAGGCTACGTACCCATAGAGTGGTGCACAGCAATGGTTATTCCACTCCACAAAGGTGGAGCCACAACATACCCCGGGAACTATTGCCCTATAAGCCTGACTAGCTTGGTCTGCAAGGCTATGGAGCGCATCATCATGGAACTCATTAACAGAGACATTGGGAACCTCCAAACACTGGACCCTAGCCAGTTTGGCTTTAAGGGCAGGTCATGCCTCCTAAACCTGGTGGACTTCTTTGACACCATTACCATGTCTACAGACAAGGGAAAGATGGTACACTCAGCCTACCTAGACCTCACAAAGGCCTTCGACACCATTCCCCATTCTGGTATTATAGACAAGCTCACCAGCCTGAACATAAACCTCTATGTCACATGATGGGTTGCCAACTGGATCATGGACAGAACCCACATGGTGAGAGTTGTGGGAGCTAGGTCCGACTCTAAACGGGTTACAAGTGGTGTTCCCCAGGGCTCAGTCCTAGGACCCCTCCTGTTCGGCATATACTTCTCAGAGGTATAGGCAAGCACAGGAGGACTATGGCTGACCAAGTTCGCAGACGACTGCAAACTAGGGGCTATAGTTGACTCTTCGGCTGACAGACATCCTCCAGAAGGGTCTCACTGAGACAGATACCTGGTGTCAAAATCATGGCCTCAAGCTAAATGCCAAAAAGTGCATAGTCATCCCCTTTGGAAAAAAACAAAGTACCCACAAACTACCACATAGGTGGTAGTCCCCTAAATACGGAATATGCAATAAGGGATCTGGGGACCCAAGTAGATAGTAATCTCACCTTTGATGATCACATTGCCAAAGTGGTTAGAAAATCCTCCTACGTGGCCCACCTAATCACAAAAGGATTCACATCCAGATCAAAAGAGGTCATTGTGCCCCTCTACGCCTTACTCATCAGACCCATCATAGAGTACAATGCCCCATTTGGGATGTACCTTGCAAGACACCTGCAACAGCTATAAAGACCACAGAAGTACCTCACCAAGAGGATTACTGGCCTCAAACAGATGCCCTATGCAGCTCGACTGAAGAAACTCCAGCTGTACTTGGTTGCATACCGCCTACTCAGAGGTGATCTCTGCCTAACCCATGCACTCAGTTCACTCCACAACAAGTACAAATATGACTCTGTCATGTGAATGACCTGAGACGTACCTCCCTGTACTACATGAAAAGAGACATGGAAAACCTCTCCGATCTTGTAGCCCAGGCAGGTATGACCTTAGCCCTGAGTAGCATTCTGCCATCACCCAGAATAATACCGCAGCACAAGGACAAAATGATTGACTTCAACAATTGGCTAAGCTTCTGGTGTCATTCTACGGGGATCCACTGTCTGTCTGCTTGGGATGACATGGTTGACAGACCACAATGCTTTGCCACAGATGGCCTGCAGCTGTTGCCCCTGGGATTCTGGATACTGGCTAAGGCTCTTGCTGCCCCTATAGTGCCTTTTTTAGGCAAGGTTCAAATAACAAATTCACCACCGTAACAGGAACAGGCAAGCAAAAACTGAGGGTAATGCTACTCAATGCTAGAAGCCGAAATCTCAAAATGCACTCACTCGAGGCACTCCTTAAAATGGAGAACATTGATATCTGTGCAGTGACTGAGACCTGGTTCAAGGCTTCAGAGAGCACCCCTGCACTACCAGGCTATAACTCGTACCACACTTTCAGCCATGTAACCTGGACCGAAACACCAAAGGCGGAGCTGTGTCCATATTCCTTAAGGATATCCACACCTCCAGGCTAGTTGCTCAGCATAATGCATCCGAGGTTATCCAAGTGTAACTAACTCTGGGCAAAACTGCAATCCAAAGTAGCTTGCTACAGATCTCCCACCATGCCACAGGATTCCCATTCCTCTTTTCTTGATGTACTGGAAAATATTAGGGTTCAACCAAACACCCTAATAATGGGCGACTTTAACTACCCCACCATTAACTGGGAAAACTACTCTTAGGTTCATAGGTAGATACTAGGCTATCTGCCCTAGGTCATTTATAAGCCTAGCCAGAGTGTATTTGGCTTCCGCCTCCCTATTAGATTAGCCTACTGTGCCTCTGTAAAGTAGGTCACAGAAGGTACCCTTTTAAGATTAGTTTACTGTGTCTCTGTCTAGCAGGGACACAGGAGAGATCCCAGGGGTGAATTTGCGATTTCCCATCCACGTGTCCAAATTTCGCTTGAAGAGGGTCAGCAAGGGGCTATGTCTAACATGAATTGGGATTCTATTCCAGAGTGAGGGGAGCCTTTGGGAAATGAATCTGTCCCTCCAGCATGTCCTATTTATTTTTGTGCTGAGGTTTAGGTCCCTGGAGCGTGTAGCTCTAAGGGACTTGGATTTTTTGAGGTGGAGCATGTCCATTAATTCTGGGTTTGACATGGCTTTGTACATCAGGCATAGATCGCCTCTGAGTAGGCGGTAAGCAACTGAGTAGAGCTGGAGTTTCTTTAGTCGAGCTGCATAGGACATCTGTTTTTGGTCTTAATCCTCTTGGTGAGGTACTTTTGGGGTCTCTCCAGTTGCTGCAGGTGTCGGGTAAGGTACATCCCAAAAGGGGCATTGTATTCAATTATGGGCCTGATGAGTGACGAGTAGAGGGGCACAATGACCTCTCTTGATCTAGATGCGAACCCTTTCGTGATAAGGTGGGCTATATAGAAGGTCTTTCTAACCAGTTTGGCAACGTGATTATCAAAGGAGAGATTACTATATACGTTGGTCCCCAAATCTCTAATTACTTCTTACGTACTTAATGGATTACCACCTGTGTGGTAATTTGTGGGCACGTTGTTTTTCCCAAAGGGGATGGCTATGCACTTTTTAGCTTTTAGCTTGAGGCCGTGGCTCTGGCACCAAGCATCCATCTCTGTGAGACCCTTTTGGAGGATGCTTGTGTCAGCTGGAGATTCGATTATGGCCCCCAGTTTGCAGTCATCTGCGAACTTTGTCAGCCATAATCCCCCCGTGTTAGCCTGAACCTCAGAGACGTATATACCGAACAAGAGAGGTACCAGAACTGAGCCCTGTGGGACGCCACTTGTAACTGGTTTGGATTCGGACATGGCACCTGCGATTCTGACCATGTGGGTTCTATCTCTGAGCCAGTTTGCAACCCATCTTGTGATATAGGGGTTGATATTTAAGCTGGTAAGCTTATTTATGATGCCCGAGTGGGGTATTGTGTCAAAGGCTTTTGCGAGGTCCAGGTAGGCTGTGTGGACTACCTTGCCCTCATCTATGGCTTTGGTAACTGTTTCAAAGAAATCAACTAGGTTTAAGAGGCAAGATCTGCCCTTAACAAAGCCGAATTGGGTAGGGTCCAGTGTCTGGAGGCTCCCAATGTCTTTGTTTATGAGTTCCATGATAATACGCTCCATAGCTTTACAGACCAGACTAGTCAGGCTTATGGGGCGATAGTTTCCGGGGTCCGTTGTGGCACCACCTTTGTGGAGTGGGACCACTGTAGCTGTACGCCATTCTTTGGGTACATATCCTGTAATAAGGCTAAGTTTGAACAGTGACAATGTGAGGGTTCAGTTCTTCTTGGAGCTCATGTAAGACACAGCCTGAGACACCGTTCAGTCCCACAGATGCTGTGTTTTTTGCTTTGGAGAGGGCAGCTTTCACCTGTGCATCTGTGATGTCAGGGAGGTTACATTCAGTTGGGATAGGCGTTTGCTCCTTTGGGGGGGAAGGGGGGGAGAAGTTTGCGCTGAATCTGTCTGCCAGGATGTTGGCTATGTCTGTAGGTTTGGTATATTTTGTACCGTTATGCAACAATTCAGAGCATATCTGGGTGTTTACGCCCATGTTTCTGACATAACTAAAGAAGGCCTTGTGATTATCTTTAGTGTCTAGGGCAATTTTTCTTTCGAAACTGGCCTTTGATGATTTTATGAGGGATCGAAGTTTGTTGCTAATACTGATCAAAGATGCCTTCCCTTTTTGGGATTTTGCTCTGTCATGTAGTAGCTTCCTCCTTCTGTTGTATAGCTTATTTATGGCCAGGGTCCACCAGACCGGTCTCCTGTTTTTGGAGGAGTGAGTCTTGATTTTATTTGGGATAGCACGATCCATGCATTCCTGCAGGTGCTCATAGAATGCATTTGTAAAGGATTCTGCGGATTGGGCTGTATTATCCTCTGGGCCAGGGGCTTTGAAGAATTCCACCTCAGTCTTGAGAAGTGCAAAGTTGGCTTTGGAGAAATTCTTTACAGTGATTTCCTTGGCTGGGGGTGGGGACGGGATATGGATGTCCAGGGAAATTTGTTTATGGTCTGATCTTACCAATGAGGGGTTTACCTCTGGTATGGAACATAGAGTCCCCATGTTGGTGATGACCAGCTCCAATATGTTTCCTCTTGTGGGAGTGGTGACCAGTTGTTCCATTGCGTTAGAGTTTATAAATTCAAGGAACCATTGGGCGAGGGTGTTTGGGCTTCAGTAGTTTTCCCGTCAATGTTTGGGTAGTTGAAGTCACCCAATAACATAGTGTTTGGAGAGACCTTCATATTCTCCAGTGTTCTCAGGAATGCCAAGTGGGGTTCCTGTAATAGGGAGGGTGTTCTGTAGCAGGCTACAAACTGAAAGGCAGTTTTGCCCGCTGTTAGTTGCACATGGATGGTTTCCGATGCTTTGTGCAGTGCCACTAACCTGGAGGTGTAGGTATCTTTGATGAATATAGATACTCCCCCTCCTTTTGTGCTTCGGTCCGAGTTTTGGGGCTGAAACGCATGGTATGAGTTATAACCTAGTAGTGCTGGGGTGCTCTCAGGAGTCTTGAACCAGGTTTCTGTTACTGCAGAGACATCGATTTCCTCCATACTGAGGAGAGTCTCGAGTGCGTGCATCTTGAGGTTTAGACTTCTGGCATTGAGTAGCATTACCTTTAGTTTTTTTATCTTTGGGTTGTCTATGGAGGTGGGTTTTTCCTTTGAGCCTTGCCTAAAAAAGGCACTATGGGGGTGGCAAGAGCCTTGGCCAGTATACGAAAGCCTAAGGGTTACAGGTGCAAGCCGTCCCTAGCAAAGCAACGTGGCTTGTCGAGCATGTCATCCCAGGCTGACAGACACTGGATCCCCTTTGAATGACACCAATACTTTAGCCAATTGTTGAAACTGATCATTTTGTCTTTATACTGTGACATCATTCTTGGTGAGGGCAAGATGCTACTCAAGGTCAGGGACATACCAGCCTGGGCTACATGGTCAGAGAGCTCCTGTATGTCTCTTTTCATGTAGTCCAGGGAGGTACATCTCAGGTCATTCACACCAGCATGGACAATGACGGAGTCATACTTGTACTTGCTTTGGAGTGACCTGAGTGCTTGCATTATGTGGCGGATCCTGGCACCTGACAGGCAGCTTACAGTGACCTTCTCCTTGTTCATTCTGGTGAGTGGGACGTCAGTGTGCCGGACAATAGAGTCCCCTATAACAAGTGTATTTGGTGTGTTGTTTGGCCTTATGGGCTGTGACTGTGAGGCACACTGATTTTGTGAGATATGTGATTTGTGGGTATTGTTGAGGGGTGGCTGTTGCTTGGATATCTGATTAGGAGGTCTTTGCTGTTTAGCCAGATTTTTATTTGGAGCCTCCGAGTATATTTTTGTGTGTTTGTGTTGGGTATGCAGATGCAATAGGTCTGTGTGAGACTGGATTTGTGGTGTGGGTGGTTACTTTTCCTCCTGACTGACTGTGCCAGTCTTGGGTTGAGAGAGCTCTGCCTCCAGTTTGGCTGTGTAACTGCATCTCTCACATGTATTAGAGTTTGTTGGAAGGAGGAGAGGGTTGTCTGTGTACATAAGGCAATTGTAACATTGCCTCAAAATTCCCAGATTCACCAGCTGGACTGGAGAGTAACCTTGAAACTGACCCTTGGACATACCAGATTAGTATAGGGAACTGTTTTTTTTACTGATCAGATTAGGGAAAGGAACTGATTTTTCACTTGATCAGGAAGGACCAATCGGGAGTCTAATACTTATGAGAAGTCAAGGAGGGTGTAGTGCTTTAGTTAGTTAGTGTTTCCTTATAAGAGCTGAGCAAGTGCAGGGCTTTAGAAAGAGAATAGAGTGATTACTTTGAGAGTTTGAACAGTTCTAAGGAAAAACAGTGAAGAGCAGACTTTGTGGAGTCTGGAATAGTTTAAACCTGTTTAGGCGGCGCTGCTCAGTGCGCAAAACCGTGCAAAAAGAGAGTTGTACGGTTTTAAGAGACAGAGATCAAGGAGTTTAGAATTGACCCAAAATGGCCAATAAAACTACAGCTTCTAGGTAGTAACCACTCCTCCAGGGACAGGCAGGCTGTTTAGTGTTAACCACTCCCACTGGTGAACACAGAGACTTCCCTTTAGCCCAAGCAAGCACTGGCCTTCTAGAAACTTCCAAACAGTTCAGAACAGCAAATCTGTAACTGAACTTTCTTAACTTTCAGAAAGTGGGAAAAAAAGCAAGATTTTTTTTGTTTTTTTTCTTTGTAGTTTAAAGGTAGCAGAGATACACAAGCAGCAAAATAATCACAACAGTGCAATAAATGACCCCACACTTGAGTGCTAGGCCAAAATCAGGTAAAATGCAGTTTTTAGAGAAAAAAACTATTTTAAATTAAGTGCAACACAGGAAATGCAGTAAACAGGCTCTAGATGTGTTCCAAGTACTGTTACTGTTACAGATATAAACTTTAGCATGCCGGAAAATGCCTAAAAGTAGGCAGCAAAGCAGTAAAACTTAACAAAAAATCAGAAGAAAATACTTAAAATCACAAAAGTGGCTCCTTTTCTTCTCTCAGCGTTTTCTCCTCTTGGTAGGTGCTTCAGCAACAACTAGCAAGCCTGAAAAATTCCTTACTTCAACGCTTTCTGGAATTCATAAACTCCAATGCCCTGGATCAACTTATCCACACCCCCACCAGGGTCAACAATATCCTAGACGTAGTCATTACCAACATGAGTGACAGGTGTTCCACACCTGAAGTCAACTCCTCGTTGGTCCGATCCAACCATAAGCTAATCACCCTTGATATCCACATCCCGTCCCCACCCCCATTAAGGAAACCACGGTAAAAAATGTCTCCAAAGCCAGTTTCATGCTTCTTAAGACAGAAGTAGTGAACTTCATGACACCCATGCAGATGGACAATGCAGTTACAACTGTTGAATCCTACACAAATGCACTCTATAAGCACTTACACGAATGCATGGATCGTGCTATCCCAAACAGAACCAAGACACTATCCTCCAAAAAAAGGAAGCCAATCTGGTGGCCTCCTGCCATAAACAAACTGTACAACAGAAGGAAGAAACTGTTGCAAAAGAGAGTAAAATCCCATGAGTGGAGGAGCTCCCTGGTCAGCCTCAGTAAGAAGCTGAGATCCCTTATAAGATCCTCCAAAGCTAGCTATGAAAACAAAATCACCACTAATTCTAAGGACAACCACAAAGCATTCTATAGCTATATCAAGAATCTCAATGGCAACACCCAGATCTGCTCTGAGTTACAGTACAACGGCACGAAAATTACAGAACCAACTGATATTGCCAACATCCTGGCAGATAGGTTCAGTGCTAACTTTAACCCCCCCCCTCACCCCCTAAATGGCCCATATCTATACAGGAAGAATGGAGAGTCCCTGTAATCACAACTACGCAGGTAAAAGCTGCACTCTCTAAAGCCAAAAACACAGCATCCATGGGACTGGACAACATCCCAGGCTGCATTTTACATGAACATCAGAATAAACTGGTTCCCCACTTAAGCACCATGTTCAATAATAGCCTCACATCAGGCTTTGTGCCCACTGAGTGGCGCACAGCAACAGTTATCCCACTCCACAAAGGGGAGCCACCACTGATCCTGGGAACTATCGACCTATTAGCCTGATGAGCCTGGCTTGCAAGGCCATGGAACGTATCATCATGGAACTCATAAACAAAGACATTGGTAACCTCCAAACTCTGGATCCCACCCAGTTTGGGTTTGTGAAAGGCAGATCATGACTCCTGAACCTGATCGACTTCTTTGAGGCATTCACCAAAGCCGTATATGAGGGTAAGGTGGTTCACACAGCCTATCTTGACCTCGCCAAGGCTTTCGACACCATCCCCCATTCTGGAATTCTAAACTCACTAAACTAGGTATAAATCCCTGTGTCACAAGATGGGTTGCCAACTGGCTCAATGACAGAACCCACACTGTAAAAGTTGCAGACTCCAAAGCTGACCTCAAAGCAGTGACAAGTGGAGTACCATTTTGGTATCTACTTCTCTGAAGTACAGGCTAACACAGAAGGCCTCTGGCTAACGAAGTTCACAGATGACTGCAAACTAGGAGCCATAGTCAAGTCCCCAAATGATGTGGACGTCCTACAGAAGGGCCTCGCTGAGACAGATGCCTGGTGTCAGAGCCATGGCCTCAAGCTCAGTGCCAAAAAGTGCAGTGTCATCCCCTTTGGTAAACGTCTGTACCCATGAACTACCACATAGGCAGCAATCTACTCAACACCGAATGTGTGATAAGAGACCTTGGGACCCAGGTGGACAGTAGTCTCTTCTTTGATAGTCACATCGCCACAGTAGTCAGGAAGTTCTTCTAGGTGACACACCTCATCATAAAAGGGTTCTCATCCAGGAAAAAAGAGGTCATTGTTCCCTTCTACTCGACACTCATTAGACCCATTATAGAGTACAACACCCCTTTTGGAATGTACCTCACAAGACATCTGCAGTAGCTGGAAAGGCCACAGAAGCACCTCACAAAGAGGATTACTGGCCTCAAGCAAATGCCCTACACTGACCACCTCAAAAACTCCAGCTTTACTCCATAGCATATCACCTACTCTGAGGTGATCTCTGCCTAAGATATAAAGCTATGTCAAACCCAGAGCTGTTGGACATGCTACACCTAAGGAAATCCCAATCCCTCCGAGCTACATGCTCTGGGGATCTAAACTTTGTCACCACAATAAACAGGATATGCTGAAGGGATAGATTCCTGTCTGAGAGACTTCCCATACTCTGGAACAGGCTACCCATCTATGTCAAGCAAAGTTCTTCATTAGCACTCTTGAAGAAAAATCTTGATGAATGGATGGGAAATAGGAAATACACCCCGTGGATCACTTCTGTGTCTCTGCTCGACAGTGGCACAGGAAAATAACTTTCTTGGGTGGCGTAAGCAAGGGAAACTTGTTGGCTAGGCTTATGTAGGCCCTTGGGCTGATAGCCTAGTACCTACCTATAAACCTATGAACATACAAGGCCATGTCCAACCCAGAATTGATGGACATGCTCCACCTAAAGAAAACCTTATCCCCTTGAGCCACACGCTCTAGGGATCTAAACCTCACCACAACAATAAATGGGACATGCTGGAGGGATAGATTCCTGTCCCAGAGACTTCCCATGCTTTGGAACAAAATTCCAGTCTACATTAGGCAGAGCTCTTCAAAAGAAACCTTGACGAGTGGATGGGAAACAGAAAGTTTACCCCGGGGATCACTTCAGTAGCTCTGCTGGAGAGAGGCACAGGGAACTAATCGAAGGGGGTGGCGAAAGCCAACACATTCAGGCTAGGCTTATAAATGCCTTCGGGCAGAGAGCCTTGTACCTACCTATGAGCCTATGTTGTGTATAAAGAAGATTAACAAAATTATGGTGGGATGCAAAAGCCCAGGAAGTCATCAGAAGCAAGGAAGAGTGCAGGAAAAAGTCAGAGATAGAAAAGATGATCCAGGATGAGATGGAATACTGGTTGGCTAAGAAAGGAGTTGTAATAGCGAAGAATAGGGCATCAGTAGGTGGCAAAAAGAAACTCTATCAGGTTGTAAAAGATAAAGAAGATAGTCAGACCCCCTTCATAAGGGACACCTCCAAAAATCTGCACACCAGTCAACAGGACATCAAGCACAGATGGAAGGAGTGCTTCCAGCAGCTTCTGAAGGAAGATAATGCTACAGAAACTGTTCTTCCTCAGACGTGGCCTACAATGAGACAAGAGGAGGAGCCCACCCTAGAAGATGTAAGAACAGCACTAGGAAAAATGAAGTCAGGAAACGCAGCAAGTTCAGATGAGGGCAGAGTAGCTATGATAAAAATGCTGGGTGAGATGGGAGAAATGGCTTCTGAGGGTACTCAGCAGTGTGCAGAAAAGGGTATATTCTGGATGATTGGAGAATAAGCATACTCATGCCAGTGTACAGGAACAAAGGGAACATCCATAACTATGGGCAGTATGGAGGTATCAAACTCATGTCACATTGTATGAAACTTCTGGAGAGGGTGATTAATAAACAAAAGTAGTAGAAAGTAAGATGGGAGATGAGCATTTCGGATTCAGATCAGGATGCAGCAAAACTGACCCGATGTTTGCAGTGAGACAGATAGTTTTGAAGAAGCTTAAGATGATGAAAGAGTCCAACTGGGCATTCCTAGACTTGGAGAAAGCAAATGATAAGGTTCCAAGAAAGCTGATTTGGGTAGTCCTGCTATAGTCTGAAGTCCCAGAAACACTTGTAGAATTAGTACAAGCTATGTGCATGGACCCAATGACTCGAGTACGAACAGTGTTCGATCTCACAGAGGGGGTCCAGGTGGGAGTGGGCGTGCATCAGGGTTCAGCTCTGAGCCCACTGCTGTTCATACTGGTGATGGACTACCTTAGCGAACATGTTTGAGGGGACAGGTGAACAAAATTGCTGTATGCAGATAATGTGGCATTGTAGGCAGACTCTGAGTAAGAACTTCAGCAAAAGATAGACAAATGTAATGCAAACTAAAGGTACATGGGATGAGACTGAGTACAGGTAAGGCAGTGGTAATAGCAGCAATTTGGGGAAAATCAGAAGAAGGTGAGAAATGAGATAAAAGGGAAGATAGTGGAACAATTTAACTGCTTCAGGTATCTGGCAGGGATGGTTGAGGTGAAAGGAAGTCTGATTGAAGAGGTCAAAGCTAGAATCAGCGGGGCTGCAGCCAACTGGCACAGTGTGTCAGGTGGAGTATATAACAGAAAATGCCAAAGAAGCTGAAAAGTAAGTTCTACAAAACAGTGGTGCGACCAGTACTACTGTATGGTACAAAAACCTGGGAAGTAAAGGCAGAGCAGTTGAAGAAGCTAGAGGTGATGAAAATAAAGTGCAGGAGAAGGGTGGTAGGATGCACACTGTGGGACAGATGAAGACATGAGAACATAAAGAAGCCAAAGTAGCTCCAGTTGCAGAAAAGATAAAAGAGAACCGATTACGGTGGTTTGGGCACAGGTGTAGAAAAGCAGAAGACAATCTGGTGAGGAAGGTTTGGGACATACAGGAAGGAGGCAAGAGGAAATGAGGGCATCCAGAAAAGAGGTGGATGGATTGTGTAACTGAAGATCTGTGACAGTCGGGCGTGAGTGTCGATGAAGGCAGCAGACTGGCATTGAATTGAGAATGAAGGTACCAGGTGACACGACACCTGACCTCATGTAGAAAATAGGGAAAAGACAGGGTTGATGATGATGACGGTGATGAACAAAATGAAAGAATTAATAGTGCACAAATTGCATTTGTCAACTGTTGCATTGTGTAATAAACTGCTAACATTATTAGCTGCATGGGTATTCCTTTCACAAAACTTGAGCAGTGAAAGTTCCACTTTTAGACATTGTGACTCCCAAACTCCACAAATGCACAGACATACTTCAGGGAAATCAAGACCCAAACTGCAAAGAAAGTGATTATCAAAGCCCTCGAAACAAAACACAGAAACTGAAAATGATTGTTGATACCCTGCACCCCCCCATCTGGGGGGGGGGTTGAAGGGTGAAGTGCTTTGCCTCCCTACATGACTGATTCCTAATATACTGACACCAGAAGTACTGTAGTGAGGGCTCATTTTGGCTGTGGTCTGTGAAGAACACACTGTCTGTATATTTAGTTTGCCCCAGGCCATGTTCTCCCTGGAGATGCTTTAGTTTGCCCCAGAATGAATTCTGCCCTGCATATCTGAGTGCTGATAGCAGTAGGTTTCACTTCAGAATCTCAAACTACTGAAATATCGAATTTCAGTAGCTCGAGTCCGACATGTCGAAACTGCATTTGCGTGAAAGTGCAGATCCCAAATGCAGAAATGTCGAATCCACTGTTGTGGAGGTGCGTATGTGATGTGGGATTCCCTGTGTTCATGATGTGCGGTGAGGTATGTGGATATAGCTGGAGATTCAGGTAAGTGATGTTTTACTAGGGGTTTTGTGTAGGGATTTTAGTGTATGTGAATGTGTTTGGAGTTTTGAGGTGTGGGTTAGGGTAGGTAGGTGAGATTGTGGGTGTGTAAGTGTTGAGAGTGGTGGTATTTGTACGTATGTGATGTGTGTTTTTGCAAGGAGCGTGTAGAATGTGTAGTGGTGTTTTCTGTGCGACCTCTGAGTTAGTGTATATAAGTAGTGGGGGTGTGGGGGTGGGCGCAGAGGGCTTGCCCCCCTGCTTATATGTAGGGTCCGCGCATGTGTTTGTTTTGTTTGTGTGTGTTTTGTTGGTTTGTAGTGTAGGGAGGAAGGTGTAATTGTGCTTGTTTGTGTGTGGAGTGTGTATGTGAGCAGTCGCAATTTTGTGTTTCGCACTTTTTAATTTTCGGCTTTACAGTCTCAAGATACTGAATTTCGATATTTCAGTATTTCAGGATTGTAAAGTGAAACCTAGCACTAATATAGACTACTGTTATAGGTCTGATATGCTTGTCTTAGGCCATCTTCCATGTCCACTTTGCAAATATGTATGTCACCAATACACACCTAGGGAACTGTAAAGGACTTGGCTTTGTGCTTTCCAGTATTTCCCACCAGTAACAACTTTAATACCTTGTGTCCAGGTGCTGTTCCTGGTCACTGAAACTGTGGAGCTTTTTACTGGTTCTTGCCAAAGATGACCAGTGGAGTTGGTGTCTTGTCTTCCTTGTGCTGCTCAAGCCCTGCTGCCTCGCACAGAATTACGAGTCAGGTATCCCACAAAGTTTGGCATTCTATTTTGTCTTGCCTTAACAGTTCATTACTGCATCCCCCTTGCGCCCACATAACCTACTTGGAATCTCATTTTTTTATATTTTACAACTTGTCCACAGTTCTCTGCATACCACCTCACTTAGCCCACATAATGCATTATAACTTTTCTTCAGTTTACTAGGTGGCGTTTGACACTTAATTTTTGCATTTGTTTGGCCAGAGTCTCTAAGATTGCACTCTGTTTATCACTGTAAGAGATTGATTTCAAAACCTGTTAATATCAAAACCTATTAATTTGTCTGACATGATCACCTGGGTGCCAGATGTTAAATAAATTGAACTGCCTTTTCAAGTTTCATCACTTTTCTTTATAGTGCTGTAGAGATATGAAATGGCTGTATGAGAAAGGGTGCATTCTGTACCTGAAGGAAGACACCGTGCACGTACATCATCTTTCTTGTGTCCCTTATACTGCAAGGCTGCGTGGCAGTCTCACTTCCCTCATCACTATAGAGGAAATAAATATGAAAGCAGTGCACATTCTTTATAAGTACAAAGCATGACAAATCCCTCTGATACTTGAGTGGAAATATTACCATGCTCAGAGTCACATTTGCTGTTTTCTTGTGTTAGGTTCCTCATAGCAAGGAAGATGGGAGCACTTTCATTTGTTTTCAGTATTGTGTTGCTTCAGAACTCTTGAGATCCTTGAACAGATTTGAACCTGCTTACTCATATGCTGGCCACTTTAGTCCAAGTTCAGAATAGCTGCAGCTCAGAGTACAGACTTGGAATATGAAGATATAATAATGTGATGCAAAGCAGCCAAGGCACTCCTTAGTTTTGTAATAATTTGGAAAAAAAAGATTTAAAGCTTAAAACATGTTGCCATTATATTTATTTTGGTATTCAGCCATAATTAGCACTCAGTATTTGAGTATGCTTGATTTGGAGCTGTATAAAACATCTCGAGCTGCTGAGTGTGTGATCCACTTAAATCATAAGAATACATTCATTTCGCTGTCTGGAGCATCGTTTTATGAACTCTATAGATATTGCTAAATGCATAGTTAAGACTACAGATGCAGCTTGTGTGTATTGCATGTGTGTTGTATGCGTTGCTTTCTGTGTTTTACTGAGAGTTTTAGATTTTCTCCTGTATATCTTAAGCTATTTCTTTACGTAACTGCCCATCTGTTAGAAAATACCTATTTTGCTTCCTCTGCCTTTTGGGAAGTTGAAAGGACAAATGATTTATTGTCTTGCTCTTTTAGAGACTTGGTGATAACTGGGTGACATAATGTCTCTTACATTTTCCAAGATGATGAGTTATGCTTTTCTGGTTGGGTATTATGGGCCTGAATTTGTTAATTTTGTGCTGTTTTAGTTCTGGAATTTCTGCAGGCCAGAAGATGTTACTCTGTTTTGAACTATAGTTGTTAATACACCGAATGCATTTGATATGTATTCAGGTTACAATTGTCATTTGAGTATCTCAGTTCATTTGTACCATATTTGTTGCAGTTATAATTTAGGGACGGGTATCTCTTTATAGCTTTATATAACCTCCCATTGGATTTCCTTGAGACTGTGCTCACCCCATAATAAATGCAACTGTATTAAAATAAATATTGGAAATGAACACAGATGTTCTTCATCTCACATTGCTGCAGTCCTTACACTTGGGTAGTCCGCTGTCCTCGGTCGGCCCGAATATCAAATTTTTAGGCTGACAAGACTGACATCAGGACATCAGGGTACAAATGCACATGACCGACGTCATATCCTCAGTCTTTTCTGAAATTTTGGAGTTTCAGACCGAGTCAAAGTAGTACCCGTTAGAATATTTTAGTTTTTCTTGCCTCAGTGGTTTGGATGTCAGAAAAAGTGAATAACTGTATTTCTTGTGGGTAAGCATTCTTTACAATGTGGTTTTGATGCTGTACAGGCCTCGTCTAGGGTGGCTGCCACTGGGTCAGTTCTTCGCAGGCACGCCTGGCTGAGGGATCAGAATTTATCTGACCATGTTAAGACAAGGATTTTGGATGCTCCTTTACAGTCTGATGTGTTGTTTGGTTCACCTGTGGAGTCAGTCTTGAAGAAAATGGAAGACAAGGCTAAGTCTATGCAGGCTGTTAAAGATTTTTGCAAGTTCAGCCTCGTTTAGTAGGAACTGGCCTGCTAAGGGGTGGACGTACCCTTCTTATGATTCACAGTCTAGGGGTGGATCTAGACGTGGTAGGGGCAGAGCTCAGAGCTCCTTCAGACCTAGAACAGGAGTTCACCTGCACAATCTTGGTGAGGGCAGGGGCCAGTCCTTTCGTAAACAGGCCCAATGACCTACCTTTTCAGCTGCCAGATCCTTCTTGCCTGGCAGCACCTTTGGGAGGAAGGTTGGCACTCTTCAAGGAAAATTGGAGTTTGATTACCCAAGACAGATGGGTATTGGATATCATACACCAAGGTTACAAGTTTTATTTCCATACCTTGCCTCCTTTCAAAGGCATGCCGGACGTTCCTCCTCAGCAAAGACTAGAGGCTCACAAACAAATTTCTCTGTTGCTTCAAATAGGGGCCATACAACCGGTCCCTCTGCCAGAAGTGGGCCTAGGATTTTATTCTCGCCTGTTCCTAGTACCAAAGAAGGGGAACACGTGGAGACCAATTTTGGATTTATCTATCCTCAACACTTATCTGGACATTCCCAAGTTCAAAATGTTGGCGTTACAACAGCTTTTACCTCTGCTGGGCAAAGATCACTGGATGGTGACTCTGGATCTCAAGGAGGCTTACCTTCATGTTCCTATCAGGCTAAGTTGCAGGAAGTATCTGCATTTTCGGGCTGGGACTTCTCATTATCAGTTCTCTGCATTGCCCTTTGGCTTATCTACCCAGAGTGTTCACGAAGGTTCTGGCTCCAGTGATAGCTTTCTTCAGGCTAAGAGGAATACAGATCTATCCTTATTTGGACGATTGCCTGATTCTGGCCAAAGGAAAGGATGAACTTCTTCATCATTTACAATATGTGATAGCAGTGCTAAGATGCCTGGGGTATTCTGTGAACGAAATAAAGTCCAGTCTAGTACCCTCTCAGGACATGTGCTTTCTGGGTGTGAGACTGAATACAGCATCCCAGATGGCCTTTTTGATCCCGGAAAAACAAAAGAATCTTTCTCTTTACTTCCATCAATTGTCTCATCAGTCCAGGCTGACTGCAAGGACAGTCCTTCAAGCCTTGGGGTTCATGGCATCTTGTATTCTGGTGCTTCCCAATGCCAAACTGCATATGAGGAAGCTACAATGGTATCTCAAAAATGTATGGACACAGCACTGCCAAGATATGGACACTGTCATTCAGATAATACCTTGCATTCAAAAGGAATTTTTGTGGTGGGCTCAGGAATGTCACCTAAACAAGGGACTCTCTGTGACCCGGCCAGAGGCGAGTCAGATTCTAATGACAGATGCCTCAGACAAAGCTTGGGGAGCTCATCTAAATGGAAAGTGGGTACAAGACACGTGGCCTGCCAGACTTCAACATCTACATATCAACTTGAAGGAGATGTTAGCAGTCCAATTTGCATTAATAGCTTTCAAGGATTTACTTCTTCCAGGGCAGGTGTTGGTTCTAACAGACAACACAACTGTCATGTGGTACATCAACAAGCAAGGGGAACACATTCTTATCCTCTATGCAGACAAGCAATGATTTTGTGGGAGACTGCTCTCAGTTTACAGCTAAATCTTCAGGCAAGGTTTCTGCCGGGAGCACAGAACTCCTTAGCAGATGTGTTGAGCAGACAAATTATGGATCCCCACAAGTGGAAATTGGATCCTCATGTATTTCAGAAATTGACAGTGTTATGGGGAACTCCAGACATAGATCTGTTCGCTTCTCCACTAAACTACCAGCTGCCAAAGTTTTGCACAAAAAGGTTTCATCCCACAGCTTGGAAAGTGGATGCTCTTTCATTCAATTGGTGCAATCTTCATGTGTATGCCTTTCCACCTCTGCCTCTCCTCCCAAAGGTACTCCTGAAGGTCAGACAGGACAAGCCAAAGATGATTTTAATAGCTCCAGATTGGCCTCGACAGCACTGGTACCCATTACTGAGAAGTCTGGTGCAGGAGCCTCCATGGCATTTACCTTGATTCCACACCTGCTGTCTCAGGAGAACAGTCATTTACTCAATGTCAAACTTCACTCTCTTCACCTAACAGCCTGGCATATTCTGTTTTGAACCCTGGAGGGTCTCAGCTTCCACAGCAAGTTTTGAATGTTATTTTGGAGGCCAGAAGGCCTAGTACAAGGAAAGTGTACGCAGATAAATGGAAGAGATTTTTATTTTGGAGTACAGCAAAGGAATTTGATGTTTCTAAGCCTAATTTAAGTGTGGCTCTTCAATATCTTACTGAGTTACTGGACAAAGGTTTGTCCTTCTCTTCTATTAAGGTTCATGCTGCAGCAATTTCTGCTCACTATGACTGTGACCCACCATTGTTTTCTCATCCTTTGTTTAAGCAATTCCTTAGAGGGGCAAAGAATATAAGACCCCACGTAGAGCTCCTACTCCTGCTTGGGATCTCAATTTTGTGTTGGAGAAACTCACTCTACAACCTTTTGAGCCTGCAGCTACTGCCGAGTTGAAATATTTATCATGGAAGACTGCTTTTGTTGGCCATTACCTCTGCAAGAAGGGTTTCTGAATTACAGGCCCTTATGGCGGTTGAGCCTTTCTTAATTTTCCATAAGGATAGGGTATCTTTAGTACTAATCCTTCCTTTATGCCTAAAGTGGTTTCTAGTGTGGCTTTAAACCAAACTATTCATTTGCCTACTTTTATGCAAACCCCAAAATAAAGGGGAAAAGATTTTGCACACTTTGGATATACACAGGCAGTTGCGATATTATTTGAGCAGAACTAAAGGGTTCAGGCAGTCTCAGCAGTTATTTGTTTCATTTGCTTTGGGTTCTCAGGGCAAGCCTGTGTCAAAACAAACTATTTCTAAGTGGATTGGTTTTTGTATTTCTTTCTGTTATTCCCATCATGGTAAGGAGATTCCAGCTGGGATTAGGCCTCATTCCACTAGGGCTACTGCCACTTCGGCCTTTGGTGGCAACTAAAGATATTTTGGAGGCAGCTACTTGGAGTTCAGTGCATACTTTCTCTAAGCATTACCACCTTCCACTTTACTCTAAATCTAGGGCTGGTTTTGCCACTGCTGTTTTGCAGGGCATGTTGGCAGCTCCTGCTGCTTTATAGTTTTGCCATCCTCCCTTACCTCTGCTTTGGGATTCTACCCAAGTGTAAGGACTGCAGCAATGTGAGATGAAGAACATAGTACAGTTTTGTACCTACCATAAATGCAGATGTTAAGATCCACATTGCTGCAGTCTCCTCCTTCCCCTCTGTATTTAGAGGCGGTTGTGTGGTTTGGGTTGTGAATATTGTGGATATTGTATATATTGTACATATGATTAGTGCAAGGGTGGTTGGTTGTTCTTTGCTGTCTTTGGGTTTTGACCTTTCTTTTTAGGGTCTTCTGACATCTGGGGCAAGAAAAGACTGAGGATATGACGTCGGTCATGCGCATTTGTACCCTGACGTCCTGATGTCAGTCTTAAGCGCCTTGACCGACGTCAGCCTAATACTTTGATATTCGGGCCGACCGAGGACAGCGGACTACCCAAGTGTAAGGACTGCAGCAATGTGGATCTTCGAACATCTACATTTATGGTAGGTACAAAACTGTACTTTTCAAGCAGTCCTGGCAGCACAGGTGTATGACACTTTTAATATTTTACTGCGATTTTAAGTGAGAATACATTCTTCTTCTGGTTGCTGGTTGAATTTTATTATACCCAGTAAGTGCTATTTTTCTACATATAACTTCTTGGTGTAGCATTACGTTGAACTCCTCTCCATTAATATTATGATTGCATATGAGTTTCATTTTTGTTGGCCTTTTCTGATCTTTCTAAGGTTATAAATCAATGTAATGTTATTGCTTTCTGTCTGCAACAAGTATTTATTTTAAAATATTATTTCAGTTTTCTTTCACATTACTTTTTAAAAAAAATTTCTAGCTTTTCACATAGCTGATTAACTGCCAAAATGGATTTGTATTAGTGCAATTACTTTCAAGGACTGACATCTATGTTGTGATCCTGCCAAGAGATAGAAAACTAGATGTAATGTTTGCTGTAGCTGAGGCATACATTTCTGCTGCTTGTTTTATTTTTTTCAGCCTTCATTCTAACCATAATTTAGTTATTTCTATTATTTGTAGAGTACTTTGTTATAATCAAGCTCATTTATCATGTCAAGAAAAATAAGTTGATCTTTGTAAAACGTAACGCAGTGTGATACAGACTAAAGCTGTTGATATCCAACTCCCACACTACTAGTTGTTGTGTTAACAGCCCTGGTTGTAAGTGTCTAGGCATATAAATGTTTTCTTGTGAATTTAGTCAACTCATCATGCAAGACTGGAATAAAAGGGATGGATTAACCATTAAAACCTTCATTCTCCCATACTACTTCTAAATGAAAAGATGAAGTAATCAAAAAAAAAGATGAACGGTAACTTTTAAATGGAGCACATGTAAACTAATGTACATATCTCCAAGGTCTCTGCAATTCAGAGGAGGAAGTACACTTATTGTGTTGTTTCAGCTTCATAGCTCCTGTCTAATTCAGTGTGATGAAGTAATTCTACCTTTTCAGAAGGGCATTCAAACAACTTCTGACAACTCAGCAACATGCCACAAGATCCTTATTTGGGTCCAAGACTTATATTGTGGCCTAGTGCATAGCAGTCAGCATAGGAGAACTGGGACTGAGACATATTCACAATAAGGCCTGAACAGCATTGAAGTAAGATGAAGTTTGGGGATGGGGGGCAGTGAGATGTAATGACAGGTAAGATGCTTCCTTATAACTAGTAGTAAGTGACACAGGGCATGTAGAGTTCAGATTGAGGAGGTCATAGTTTGCAGCATGGTGAGATATAATAGGAAACAACTAGGTCTGTTTCATGTGAACAAAAACTTGTTTCAGTAAGTAGCAGGTTATCACTGGTCACAGGACAGCCAGACTGTTCTACGTCAGCACATTAACACCAGCACAGACAAATGTGTAGTGTAATCAGGCTTACCTAAAGAGTGCCAGAATTTCTTCTGAAAATAGAACACAACAAAAAATCATCTGTTTCAGGAGGGACACAGCAAAATATTAAGCTAAAATCAGGGACATTTGAAAGATAAATACACATACATAAAAACCTATGCAAAATGGGATAAGTGACATTGTGGCATTTAGTTTCCTTCTCCCTAAACCTCCCCTTGAATGAGAGAAGGTTTTCTATTTACATGATTGCTGGCTAATGAAAAAACGAGCAAGATGTGAACTGTAAATAGACATTTCTCCAAAACAAAAGGCATGGGAAATATGCAAATATACCATATATTCCTCAAGGCACCATTCCTGTAAGACCTACCTAAAGTATAACAAAACATACAACGAAAAAGCATATTCAGAAATGAAAGTACTTAAGTAGCTAATTAAGAACTGTCTTTTCAGTGATAATGCAGATATACAGATAGCATGACAGCCGTCCACTTTCTCGTTGAAGCAAGCAGTCGTAACTTAATCTAGACACAGACACCCAAGTCAGTATATGTACAACATTATAAAGTGTAAATAGATAGGAATCTATATACTTACACAAAACTTATTTCTCGCACTTTCAAACAGTACTTCAAAAACTGAATCTGGGAAGTACACAACAGATATAACACAGAGCAGTCTGTTGCTATTTTGTTATTTTAAGTGAGTGACAGAGGTGTTCCAGAGTAAGAAATGTCTAGTTGAAAACAAAAGGACAGTTTTCCTTTGGACACGTTTATTAGGTGCTCAGCATACAACAAAACATCTGAAGTCAGCCTAGCAGAAGAAGTGGAAACACTTATCTTTCAGTTCCTGGACAAATCTGCTTGCTACTCAACAAAGACACCCACAGTCACTTCCACTTCTGCATGAAGCAAGAAGACGTGTGTTAATCTGAACAGTCACCTTTTGCTTGGAATCATACCTCTCTCAACCTATTAGCACAAGAAATCAGGACAAAGCCTAAAATAGGGAAATAAAGGCCCAAATATAGGGATAGATTTTAAATATAGTTCTTATAACTTAGAATGTTGCTAGAGTAACAGGATTTGTATTAGCATGTATTTTCGTATGGATATGAAGTCTTATACTCAGATGTATGTCATTATTTAATGACTTCAATCATAGGTGATTTGCCAAAAAAGCACAAATTTTGAGGAACTGACCAAAATGATGAGGCAAAATCTGGACATCCTTATAGGTTCAAAGGTTGGTACTAGGCTATCGGCCCTAGGGCCATACAAGCCTAGCCATAACAATTCCCTGGATATTTCTTCCCACAATATTTACTTCCCTGGACCCCTAGCAAGGGCGACTGACATGATCCCTGGGGAGAATTTCCTATCTTCTGTCCAACCATTAAGGTTCCTTTTGAAGAGGGCCAAGGAGGCGCTCTGCTTGACATGTATGGGCAGCCTATTCCAGAGTATGGGGAGTCTCTGTGTCAGGAACCTATCCCTGCAGCATGTTTTCTTCATTGTGATGACAAGCTTTAGATCCCTGAAGCATGTGGCTCTGAAGGATTGGGATTTCTTTAAGTGGAGCATGTCCAAAAGCTCCGGGTTTGACATGGCGTTCTATGTTAAGCAGAGATCGCCACTGAGTAGACGATATGCCACAGAGTATAGCTGGAGTTTTTTTTTAGATGGTCAGTATATGGCATTTGCTTTAGTCCTGTGATTCATTTAGTGAGGTATTTCTGCGGCCTTTCCAGCTGTTGCAGATGTCTTGTGAGGTACATACCAAACGTGTTGTTGGTTTCATGCAGTCCAGAAAGGGTAGATGTCAGTGTGGGAGATGATTACCCATAAAGATCATCATGACCAGTGTCTCCCTTGACTGGGTGCATCTTATGACCATATGCAGTGTCCTGTCTGCCAAGCATTTTCCCCCAAGACCCTATGTGGTACGTAGCCTCTCCTCCTTGTCTATTTATCGTGAAAAGCAATGTCTTAAGCTGTTGACTCAGGATGCCATAACAGAGGCTTCCTGTTCTGAGGGAAATCATTGGCCAAGAAAAAGGCCAGAAAACTCTGGTCTGATACAGCTGCTGTCCACCCTCCCCGGATGTCTCTGTTGAGGCTAGTGAAATCCCAGAGGATCGTCCAGTCATTGCTTCAGATTCCTCTGCCACAACTGCATTGGAGGCTGGCATGGGTCCATTTTCTTGCACAACCTCGAAGGCCTTCCAAACATTTGTTCCAGCTGTTGAGGGGGAACCTTGGCTGATTATATTCAAGGTACCAAGGGGGATTCCACAGGTCTTAGTGAGGGAAAAAACAAGGATCCCAGGATTTTTTGTGTGGATATCCTGCAAAAAAAAAAAAAGAAACAAAACAAACAAAAAAAAGCAAACCTGTTTCCCCTGCAGTTAAGTATCCTGAATGAGAATGGCAGGATTTTACTCAGGGGTTGGTTAATGCTTTAATGGCTTTAAAGCCTCCTCAAGGGGTCTCTGTGCCTGCCCTTGTGTGTCTTCCACTCCACTTAAAAGACCTAGAGCAGGAGTCCTCTGATGAGGATCAGGATTTGGGGGAAGAGTCATTAGCTTTCTCTTCTCAGATACCTTACCCCTTGGACTATGGTTTAGAGGAAGAGCATTCTATTAGTCCACATTCCCCTCTAGAGGAACTCTGTTTTGGGGATTGCTCTCTGGTTTCTGATATCCAGAAGACATATTATGAGCTCCTCCAGGTGGAGTTTTCCAAGCTTTCTGCTATTCCTCCAGTTTTAGCTGGAGTTTTTATTCCAGAATGTTTCTGGTTCCCAGGAAGGAGTGCACCTGGAGACCAGTTCTGGATCTTTCTCAGCTCAACATCTTTCTCAAGGTCCCCACCTTCGAATGTTGTCTCTTCAAACTTTATTTAATCTTCTTCTCTTTCTGGAACTCAAAGATGCCTACCTTAATGTCCCCATCCATTCCCTCTTCAGGAAAATTTTGTATTTCTATATTTCTTTCTTGCAAGTTATCTGCTTTGTCCATTGGCTTCTTTACTGCCCCAAGGATATTCACTAAATGCCTCACTCCTGTCATTGCTTTTTGCACGATGAGAGGGGGTTCATATCTTTCCTTATGTGGATAATCTGTTCTTTTAGACCTCATCCCAAGATGCTCTGCTTCAGGAGCTCCAGTTTGCTATGTTTCTGCTGCAGACTCTGGTGTTTTTCAACTTCCTCTGTCCCTTCCAAACTGGTTACAGATCACTCAGGTCTCTTGGATTTATCAGAGGTATTACATGGCTTGGAAATCCCCCCCTTCAGGGCATTCCTCAATCTTCTCAGGAACAGCTGCCCTTTTTTTGAAATGTTCTTCAGAGCCTTTTATCTCAAGAAACCATCCAAGCACTTTCGACTCCTCAAAAGGGGAAGGGAATTTATTCCAGAATGTTTCTGCTTCCCAGGAAAGAAGGCACCTGGAGACTCATTCTGGATCTGTGCCAGCTCAACAGCTTTCTGAAGATTCCTTCCTTTTGAATTTTCTCTCTTCAAACCTTATTTCCTCTCCTCCTTCCTCAGGCTTTCCAAGTCTCTTTATCTCAGTGATACCTGACCTAAGTTTTACATTTCTTTGTTGCTTTGTTTCATTTTTGGTTCTCTTCTTTGCCCTTTATCCTCTCTACTGCCCTAAGGGTCTTCAAATGCCTCGTTCTTGTGATTGCTTTTTGTAGAATGAGGGACTATAGATCTTTCCTTATGTGGACAATCTATTCATTCAGCCTTCCCCTCCAGATAATTTACATCACCATCTTCACTATATTATTTGTCTTCTGCAAAGCCTAGCATTTACAGTGAAATTCCAAAAATCCTTCCTGACTCCTTCTCAGGTTCATGTGTTTCTTGAGCGTAGGCTTCAGACCAGTCCAATATTAGTATCGCTGCATCCTCTCAAGGGTTTGACTCTGCATTGCATTCCTTCAATCCGTTCTTACTCTGGCCTTCATTCTAATGCTTACTCTGGCCAGACTTCATATGAGAAAACTTCAGTGGTTCCTAAAGTCAGTCTAGTTTCAACATTCTCTTCCTTTAGACTTTCCATTTCCTTTTCTCTCATGTCTCAAGTTACAGCTTCAGTGATGGATTCATCAACTCTCCCCTCAACCCACGGCTTCCTTTTCAGCCTACAGTCCCCTCTAAGGAGCTCTCCTTTTCAGATGCTTCAGACACAAGTTGGGGGCCTCCTTTGGCCCTCTGAAAGTTCAGAGCCTTTGATCCCTTTGTCAAAGGAAGGACCATATCAATATTAAAGAGATGAGAACTCTTTGCTCTTCAGGCCTTTCATTCTCTTTTCCTTCTAGGGCCCTTTAGAATCATCATAGACAACACCACACTGATGTGGTACATCAACAAGTAAGGTGGGGCGTGGTCTTGCCTGTAGTGCTGAGTAGCTCTTCAGGTTTTGGATTTGGCTGTCCAGTGTCAAGTGATTCTTCAGGCTGTTTATATTCCTTCAAATCAGAACATTGTGGCAAACTCTCTGAGCTGGTCCATAAAACACACTCATGAGTGGATGCTTCACAGAGATGCGTTTCTGGACATTGGCCACCTTTGGGGTACTCCTCAGGTAAATCTTTTTGCCTCCCCTCTGAACAGACAGCTTCCTGTCTTTTGCACCATAGTCCCTTGTCCTCTGGCATGGAAGGTGAGTGCCCTATCTTTTTCATGGAAGGGGATGTTTCTTTATGCCTTCCCTCCCCTTCCTCTCATACTGAAGATTTTGTTCAAGATAGAAGAGGACTCTCCCAAAATCTTGATGGTGGCTCCCTATGGCCCAGACAGCACTGGTTCCCACTTCTTCCTTATTTAGCCAAGAGCAGTCACATGTTTCCTTACAGGGTGGACCTACTCAGAGGACAAGGGGTCTGTCACGCATCCCCACTTGTCCACTCTTGAACTGACACTGTGGGTGATAGGGTTTTGATCCCTTTTAGGCACACATTTTTTTTTCTTAGGATGTGCTTTGTGTTCTGCAGGAGCCAGCAAACCCACTACCAGAAAATCTAATTTGCCCAAATGGAAGAGATTTTCTGTTTGGTGTCTTTCTCGTAACCTGGATCCACTTTCTATGGAAGTTCCTTTGGTTCTATCTTATTTGTTAGATTTATTGAATGCTGGGTTGGCATACTCCTCTGTTAAAGCCCACCTGTGATGGCCCTGCCCTTGCCCAGCAATCAAGGAACTTCAATCCTCACCACTAACACCAGGGAGGTCATCTCCTAGAAGAGAGGAAAGGATAACTAGTACACACAGTAAAGTACAATTTCCCTTAAGTGCACACAGAGATCAGTCAGTCTGGGGCTGGTTGCTCCTTTGCTCACCAGGTCTCTAATAGGACTCCCCACTGGCACAGCTGTAGGGTCCAGGTCTCAGCCTAGCTGGGCAAGCTAGAACCTTCAGTACCCTCTCTGTCCAACAAGTGCTTCGTGTCCCTGCCAAGTAGCTGACACAACACACACACACACACACACACACACACACACACACACACACACACACACACACACACTTTAAGATAAGTATTTCTACAACTTTACAGACAGTCCTGGGAAACGCTGACACAGATTCTCCAGCTGTGCCCCTTTACCCAGACCATACGGTAGTAATCACTGCCACCATCCAGCTAATATAAGCTACTAAAAGTCCCTTAAAAGGGTGTCCAATTATTACTGTGCAATGTTATTATCCAATGGTAGTATGACTAACAGTCAAGGCTTACTTTAGAGTGGCCTGTTACGATAACCTCTATAAATATGCAATGTACTCTAGAGCTTGTCTCTACACAAACCAGCCACAGGTAAATGTTTTAAAAATATTTAATAATAAATAATTAAAACACAAGACAAAACTACTACACCACAGAGATATCTAAGAGTTCAGAGATCACATAGAAACTTAAAATAATACAGTAGGACAGATCTGATTTCAGAGAAAAATACCTAATTAATCTTTGCTAGCTTTAACTATTCCTACAAGAAATCACAGTGCTAGAAACTTACATGTGAGCTTAGGCAGAGTGCTGAGTTAGATATCCAAGATCAAAATGCTCCCAGTCTCTTGTGAGAAATAGTATTTAAACATTACTAACAAACATGTCTCTAAGGCCCTCCCAAATTACATCATTTTTGACACTAAGTCTGGAGTTCTCAGGCCACAAACTGCATTGTTTAGCAATCTAACACCTGCTCAGAAACTTACAGCAATATAAGTCATTTCACATGTATATTCTAACAGGAACTAGATCAATAAAGCACATTCCACTCTAACTTCTGGTCATAAACTTTAGCCTTAAAACAATGGGCATGAAACCTTCATCCAGACACACTGGAGCCAAATTCCAACATGAAAGTCACAACATGCTTCACTGGGCCAGTAGAGTGCAATGTTGTCACATATTTTGCAGTTCCACATTTCACCGTATTCTTTTAAACTCAAGAAACATGCCTGTATTTTACATGTATTTACAAATGCCAGAATTATATATCAAATTCTATTTGACTAGGCTGGCAGCTTTCACCCATCTCTCCCCAATCGTCACACCACCTGTCAAGCATTTCTGCATGTCTGCCTTTGACTCCCCGTTTTGCTTCTAGGTTTGGGGTCAAACAATTCCTTAAAGGCGTCCTTCAAATTAGGCCCTCCAGGAAGCTTATTCTTCCTTCCTGGGTCCTTAATTATTTCTTGAAAAAATTGACTCAGGATCCTCTTGAGTCTGCAGCTTCAGCTTCTTTACAGCATTGCTCTTGGAAGACTGTTCTTCTTTTGGGCCTTACCTCAGCCAGGTAGGTGTTGAGCTGCAGGTCCTTGTGGCTGTTCCTCCTTTTTAGTTTTTTGTAAGGACAGGAAGTCTCTACATACTAATCCTTCTTTTATGCTCAAGGTGGTTAATGAGTTGTCTTTTAATCAGTTTACTCATTTGCCCACCTTTTTCTCTTCTCCACAACCTGCTAGTGAGAAGGTTCTTCACCCCTTGGATTTGCATAGAAAACTCTGATATTATTTGTATAAACTAAGGCCATTCATAAATCTGAGCAACTTTTTGTTTCCTTTCATAGGTCTTTGGGTTTGGCTGTGTCTACGCAAGCTCTTTCTTCATGGATATCTCTAAGCCATTTCATTTTGTTACTCTTTTCATGGGAAAAGCCTTTCTTCTTTTGTTGAGGCTTGTTCTACCAGGGCTGTGGCTTCTGGTGCTGTTTTTAGAAAGGCTTGCATACCAACTCCATCCTTGAGGCAGGTACATGGACCTCTGCCTTCCTCTTCCGACCTTTCTTCCCGAGCTTTGGCACTCTCCCTAGTGTAAGGAGTACTGCAGCCGTCATATAGAAGGACATAGTGCAGTTGTGTATAAGGAGTACTGAGAGTATTGCAGGAGTCATATAGAAGGACATAGCGCAGTTGTGTATAAGGAGTACTGCGAGTACTGCAGCCGTCATATAGAAGGACGTAGTGCAGTTGTATAAAATCTTACAACAGGAAATGTATTTCTGTTCACTGCTGCAATATTCACTCCCTTCATCCTTCCCCCTGTAACTTTTTCCTTCTCGAGGCACATGTTACTGTTTTCTCCTTGGACTGTTGGCCCTCCTGGGTCTTTTCAATTCTGAGGATGGTATGTCCATACATCACCTTTATGCCCTACACCATTCACAGGGAATATGCCTGTGACGTACGATATCCCTGTTACAACCTAAAACTTTGATATACTGGCCAGACGTTGGGCTGTCCTAGGCAGGGGATTCCTACTGTAAGGAGTACTACAACAGTAAAGAGAAGGGCATCTACATTTACTGTGCGATTTTACACAACTGTACTTGTTGGCAATTCACACTTGCTAAGCTACATATCACAGAAATTCCTACATTTGTATAATGTATGTGTGTGTGTGTGTGTGTGTGTATAAATATATAAAGTAGATACAAAGCTTAAATGTATCCATATCTTTTTATCTCCATATTAAAATGCAACTTTGGTCATATTCTTGCTATCATGTTGAGCAGAATAGGTTTCATTTTTGTTTAGACAATTTGAAATGATAGCCGACAAGTAGGTGGCAGAAAGTAGTTTCTTCATCAACACAAGGTTGCAGCTGGCAAGTTGTTGGTACTCAGACTAATTTTTTTTCTAAACATATCTTAAAACACTGTTATTTTGTATTAACAGTAACAAGTCAAGCGATGTCTGTGGCTTGCTTGGAAATATGATAAAGCACCTGAAAAAAGCATTATTCATTTATCGATTGTTGACCAGACAGGTGATCTGACCCATAAGGACTCTTTCACTTGTAACCACAGTGTACAGCCAGCTATACACAACACACCACACTAGAAGAGTAACCATTTCCAGTGTACAAGTTATTAGTAATCTTCATACAAGGTATTCTTGTAACCCTCATACACACACAAACATAGTTTTCACAAATCAGTACATTGTGGTGTATTTAAATGCAGATTTACAACTGTAAAAGTTGAGGATTGTTTCTACTACATTTTTTCTTCTAGATTTATAGAAAAAGCAATTGTCCTGGCCATGAACCAGTTTACTATAAAACGTATCAGATGCACAGATGATTGCTTTAAAAGCAGTCAAATATTAACATTATATTCCTCTGGAAGTTTACAAGCTAGGAGGGAAAAAACTGATGAAGATCTGGAAGATTTTGTTTAACAGTATTTTAAGATGAGAAGTACCAACATTTTGGAAGAAAGCTGTGGAGGCTGTAATACCTAAAGAGGGTAAAGATCCATCAGATCCAGCTTCATACAGGCCCCATTTCAGTACTAAACCATGATTATAAATTGTCTTTAATGGATAAAAGAATGGCAAAAGTGATGCCAAAATTGATAGATATGGATCAATGTGGTTTTCTAGAGGCAAACATTTGACAACATAATCAGATCAGTGATGATCCAGAGGGAAGCAGAATGTAAGAAAATGCCACTGTTGTTGGTGGGTCTTGATGCAGCGAAAGCATTTGACAGAGTAATCTGGGATTTTATGAGCAGAGCAATGGACGCATTTGCATTCCTTGATAAAATAAAGTTGATTAGGAGGATATATGAAAGCAGAAGGAGACATTACAGTGTTGTGGAACATACTGAGACTGTTTCAAAACTTTTCAGGGTATAAATTTATTGAAACAAAAACAATAGCAATAAATTATGTACCCACATATGATCTGGTTCAGCGATATCCATGTTATGGGGACATAATAAAATGAAGTATTTAGGAGTATAGGATACAAATTGTACTGGTGTGGCAGCTAAGCATATGTGAGAAGAGACTAAAATATTAAAAACAAAGAGAAAATAGAAGCTCTGTTATGTGGATATTGATAGTTAGGTACAAGCAGTTAAAATATTTTAGTCTTATACACTGATCAGGCATATTTTTATCAACCAGAGGAGAAGTTGTGTAAAGAAATTAATAAAGAGCTGCAGGATTTTACCTGGGATGGGAAGATGGCAAGGGTCAAGTGGGATAAGCTGATTCTTCCAGTAGAACAAGGCGGATTGGGATTACGGACATTGAAGGGGTACTTCAGAGCAACACAGTTAAGGCTCCTATACATAACACAGGCAGAAAACTATAATTCAAAGTGGAAAGGGATGATGATGAAATAGGGGGAAGCTCATGTAACAGGGAGAGAATGGGGTTTTGGATGCAGACCTTTAAGGAGAACAGCAATAGTCATACAGATTATTATATCCGTAAAGTAGCAGAAGGTCTTCTAAGAACTAAGCCAACGTGGAAATGGAAAAAGGAGATTCTGCTGATAGGGATGACTGCAAGTTAGGGATACAGACAGTAGCCAAGAGGGGGTGGGAATGTATTGGAGAAAACTGGCAAAGGAACCAAGGTATTGGGGCAAATAACTAGAGAAGGAAATGTAATAGAATGGGAAGATGCTAAAATGTTGTTTGGATTGTTGGATAAAGATTGCTTTCCCTGTCAAGGGATAATGTCAGAGTATAGGTAAAGAGAAAGAAATAGAAGACCAACATTGGTAGAGTTTTTAATAAAATCTAGAATAGAAGCTGCCATTAAAAAAGGAATAATTAGTAGAGCATATAAAATATTGCATGATAACTATAAGAATCAATCAGAGGAGGGTAGGATGGACTGGGAAGACAGATTAGATAAGCAATTCACAAAGAAACAATGGGGTGATATATGCATGTCTTCCAAATATGCAACAAAATCTAGACGATTTTGGATATTTGCCTGGAAGTGCTTACATAGGTGTTTTATACCCCAAGCACACTTAAAGAATTTTTCCTCAGGTAGACAGCAAATGTTGGAGGTGTGATGGGGCAGAAAGAGGTAACTGGAACATATTTTCTGGGAGTGTAATGATTTGGTAGACTTTAAAGATTCCCTGCAGTCTGCTCTGTCAGAGATGCTGGGTAAGCAAGTTGGAGTGACTAAGGAATTTATTTTTTTGAGCTATGATATAAACTTGAAATTGCCTAGACATGGTGAGGCCTTGCTGAGTCTAATTATGATGGCGGTCAAAAAGCAATTACCAGAAAATGGAAATCAAAGTCTAAACCAACTTTACTAGAAGCAGCAAAGATAGTAACCGAGGTAAAACAACTGGGACTGAGATCTCGAGAAAAGGGTCGGAGCAAATTACACAGGAAAAATGGGAAGTGTGGGATCAATACATGCAGAGGAGGGATGAGGTTTAAAAGAAGGCAGGATTTAAATGAGCTATGTAATGTTTGACTGACAATGACTGGATATGTTAAAAGTAATGTATAATGTTTGCAACTGAGATTGTGTCACCATAGTTTACTTTCATTTATATAAATGTAATATTGCCTATATCACACATGATCATTTAATAAAGATCTTTCTTGTTTAAAAAAAAAAAAAAAAACTTCAGAGTCCTGCAATTGTAACCTCCCTCAACAGTACAGGGAACCTTGATTCATTTACTTAGAAGCACCATCAAATTACTTTGAAGTATAATTTATCAGCATTGACTGTCTAGAAACGTGGGAACTTGGTGCAAGGATCGGAGACTTGTGAAAAAATGTCAGGTATTTGATTATGGCTAATTAAAAAGTTGCTAATTGTGATGAGACTGAAAACATGCTCCTATTTTAATGTCTTAATTATGAGAAAATTGCACACCCCAGGGTGCTTGTTGGACAGTTGCATAGCTTTGTTTTTCTTCATTCTGTTTTAATGTGTTATCTACTTGTGTTTATCATTTTAGTAATGAATCTCAGACCCTCATGTAATGTTTCTACTAAAACATAATGTACAATTTCATATAGTTTGTACTTCTCAGTTATGACTCCAAAAACCATGTTTCATTATTCTGGTATGAACTAATTAACTGCAGAAGCTGAGCCTTTTTTATGCAGGATTTTTCCTGTAGGTTCATGTTAGAAAGCACCTGTCATTAAAGTAAACTGCATTATCATTCCATATCATCTGGTTGCTTTAAAAGCAGTTCAACATTCTTTTCTGTAATGTACTTACCTTTGAGTAAGTCTGACATAGGTTTCTTCCTGTGGACATCTCATTTTTACCAAAACAAAACTTAAATGTGCTGTGCACAATGTGATGGCATGAAGAATATGGCAAAAGTTATGCTTTAATACTCATAAACAACAAAAAGGCAAACGAAAATTCTGGTAACTGAAAAAAAGAACCGTCAGGTCTGTTTGAAAAGGGTATTACCTTTGTACCTACTAGTGAATTCAAGAAAGCGTTTGTCAACAAATGTAAAATGCTGCACAAACATTCTTCAGTTCTGATGAAGCCCATATGTAATGGGTGAAAGCGCTTAACTTTTATACTTTTATTACTTTTGCATTTTATATTAAAGTTGATTACATTCTGTTTGGGAAGCTTCTTCTCGGATATTTGTGGCTGTCAGCGTTTCATATTTTTGTACCTACTAGGAGGGCATGTATAGACAAAGTTTTAATTGTTCTTAAATTATTCATGCACAAGTTGAATTTAACTACATATTTTTTCTCTGGATGAGTACAAGAGCTTGAATTTTAATCTCACTACAACCACCTGTAAAAAAAACTAGTACATTGAATCCTCCAATACATTCAATTATCACCTCATTTGAGAAAGTCTACGAGATTAACACTGGACAACTTTTATACCACAAAAAAGGTAGATAGAGGCTGAATCTAAAACTTGAAGAGATGGGATTGTTGGACCACATAATTAACAGCAGATAAATTAGGCTTATGAAACCCAGTAAGAGTGGTGGTCTGGTTATTATGGATTTCAACGGCTGTGTCAATAAAGTGGTACAACTATTATTTAGTGACATTTACAAAGAGATTTCGATCAACCAACAAAATATAGCTTATCAAAAAATAGATATGGTTTTAAATGATTTGTTCACCCAACATCACATTTCTCAGACTGAGCTTGAATTTTTGAAAGTAGCACATCCAGAACTCCCACTATCTTTGGGATTCCAAAGATACATACAGGTTTGGCCGACCCTCACTTTGTCCATTTGTTGATGCTAAGTCATCCAAGACATTCACAATAACTAAATTAATGATCACCAGCTTAAAAATGTGGCAACAGAATTAGTTATCTCTTAAAGCATTCATGGGATTTAGTAAAAAGCGTTTCAAAAGCTAGGATTCATGGGATTTATTAAAAAAGATTTTCAAAAGCTTTGTACAAGGATAGTTTGATCTTTGTAACTATTGATGTTAAAGATCTGTTCTCTGTAATACCTCATACTATTGGCTTGGAGTGGTTTTATAATTTTTTTTTTTTATGTAGGCACAGTGACCTTTGCCACAACAGGATTAAGTTAATTGGTGACTTAATGGAAGCAGTATTGGAGAACAACTTATTTTTTTCGAAGGCCAATTGTTTAGACAGCAGAGTGGGGAGGCAAAGGGTGTAGGATGTGCACCAGTTTTTGCCAATTTAGTTATGGCACAATGGGAAGAAAATCTAGTATTTACATCACCGTTTGTTGAACATTGGTCATTTTATGGTCATTACCTACATGATATAGTTACATTTTGGACAGGTACTGTGGACAAATTACATGAATTTTCTGAGTTTGTGAACCTCACGACTAAGTTTTTAAGATTCACTGTTAAATTTTCTGATGAATATATTGACTACATAAATACAGCTATTTCAAAAAACAAATGTAGAAGCTGGTTCAAGTCCAGCATATACAGAAAGTCTGTATGCTCAAACTCCCCATTGCATTTTACTAATTGCCTTCCAGTGCATCAAAAAAGAGCATTAGTAAAAGGACAACTAGTTAGACTGCCATGCATGATTTCACAAGAAACAGTTTTTACCGAAGTATGTACCAATTTAAAAAAATGTTGGCAGTAAGAGGGTATGAGATTTGTTAATCCTATTTTTGAAGAAGTAATAAACAAATGGAAAAATAGTATTTTATTATCCATTGATTGGCAAGGACACCTACTGCCTACCTACTACTCGACAGATGAACCTTACCACCAGTTATAATAAGCCATTAATGCTCGCATATAATTGGGATTTTCCTGGTATAAAATCTGTGATTATGAACAACTGGAATATTTTCATAGCCGATAATGAACAATTTCAAAGAGTTAGGGGATACGCATAATTTTGTTTATAGAAAAGACAGGTGTTTTAAAAATGTTAGAGAGGATCAGAATTACACAGTTCAACACAGGTATGAAAACTGGGCTGTGTAGACAATGCTGCCATATTTTGGAAAGCCATAGTTTTTATATTCATGGATATGGTGAAATTAAACTCTAACATAAGTTTCACTGTTCAAGTATGGGGTTGGTCTATGTGGCTCCGTGCCAGGACTGCCCCAGCTTCTACATAAGCAAAAGGGGAAAATCTTTTAAGAGGAGAATTTATCAGCACATCTATGATATTAAAAGAAAGGATGAACACAATGCTTTGTTTAAACATATCAAAAGCATGCCCATACAAGGTTCTAATGTTATGCAGTGAATTGTCATTAGATGGCAGGGGGCTGAACTTTTGGTGACTCCTGAGAGCTAAAGGAGTTCAGATGGCAGCTCACAAGTGACCCCACCAATGATTGGGGCCTTGATGGTATATTGTCTGTAAGTCGTAGTGTCATCTGACAGCATCTCTGTCTTTAAAATATAGATGGATGCAAGGTGGCTGTTAACATTTATTAATTTATTTACATTTTTTTGTGTTATGATGTTTCAGTCACAACTATTTAAGTATACAGAGTTGTGCCATTTTTTATTTTATTTATTTTACTTTTTTTTACCAGGATAGTCTAACTGGATATATGTCCATTTTCAGTAGAGATAAGCTCCGAGAGATCATCATACTACAAACATTCTGGTAACAATTTGTTATACAGATAAATACTAGAAGTTTCAACAGTTCAGAGAATTCCACAGTTTGTACAAAATATTGTTGAAAGCATTAGATAATATATTATTGGCTTTATATACAATATACTATAATAGTAACTAGTTGTTATACAGAATATATACTTCAAATTTCAACAGTTCAAACAGTGTAACAGTTTGTACAAATCTTGTTGCAAGCCTCAGGTAAGCTATTTTTGACTTTATATACAGAAGACTTGAACTAGGTATGTTAAATTATCTCTATTAGGATAAGATATAACTTTGCCCAGGATAGGCCTTGATAGAGAAAGGTGCGGACAGAGCAGGCATAAGGTCTGTAGGGAGGGTAACAGTGATACAAGCTGAGATCAGTCAGGATTTGTACAGGGACATAACCAATGTGTGTTAAGGTAGTGTTTGAGATCGTGCTTAAAAAGTATAAAAGAAGACAGCGATGTTGGTTCATGAGGGAGTTAGTTCCAATATTTTCCAACTGCATTAGAGAACAGAGCATCTCCTGACATGTTGTTAGATTTACATGTTAATACAAGTAGTTTATTTGATGAGCGCAAAGTCTTAAGGTTTTTATATTGGGTAATGATGTTAGAAAGTATAGGGATATTGGTTGGTTGGAAGAGGGTCTTGTGGGCAATGGTGAGTTGGTTAAAGTGAAATTGATTCTGAAGCTTTAGCCAACCTAACTGTTTTAGGTTTAGCAGTGATGGGTCCTAAAGGGGGAAGCAGTAACAAATCTTGCAATGCTGTTGTATGAGTTGGCTAGTTTGTTAAGGTTATTTTTTGACACGTTAGTATATATTGAAGAAGTATAGAGAAGTGTGGAGATAAGGTGGGAATGGGCAATAGTGGCTCTAGCTAGCGGGGTGAGGAAGGGTTTAATCCTATAAAGGGAGCCTAGTTTCCTGTTGATGGTTTTTATAGTACTGTTGATGTGGGTTTCAAAGTTCAGGTTATCAATGGTTACCCCTAGAAGTTTAGTTGTTGGATCAGGAGATATTGTTTTTATAGTACTGTTGATGTGGGTTTCAAAGTTCAGGTTATCAATGGTTACCCCTAGAAGTTTAGTTGTTGGATCAGGAGATATGAGTGTACCATTATTGGATAAGACTGAAAAATTCATTGGGAGTGACTTACGGGTAGGAGTGAAGATGAGTTTAGTTTTTGGGGGGTTCAAGAGCAGGCAGCATTGTAGAAACCAGTTTTCTGTTGTATTAAACATTTTCTGAGTTAGAGTCTGCAGTTGGGAATGAGAATTAGCTGAGCAGATTATTGTCGAATCATCTGTGTATTGTACACAGTTAGCTGGAGGAATTGCTCTGTTAAGGCCTGGTTATCAAAGTCTTGGGTCCTGTGTTGGTTGCTGTGTCATCTTCCATGACATCAGGGGTATAAAGCATGCAGCCAATGCTATTACATCATTCTTTCTTGCCGTGCGGTGCTTGAAGCAGAAGCAGTTTTCAAGTGCCGGTCGGCCGACTCCTGACATTTTTGTTTTCGAGTTTCAGAACTAAAGTCTTCAAATAAAGCTAAGTACCCCATTGGGGACACTTTTTCTTGCTCTAAACCGATGTCAGATATGGCTTCCGTAAGCAACCCGACTACCGACTTTCTGAAAAAACACAAAGATAAAGACAGGGACAGGTCGCCTAGGTCCAAAACTGCCGACGACGCTTCTCCTAAGCTAGTTGCCAGTTCACCGGTACTCAGTGAGGCGCTTTCACAGCCCCTGATACCCGCTACTTCAGATTCGCAGGCCTCTACTGAGACCCATTCAGAGTCCGGTATGCCATGAGATGCTTCAACTGTGGAACCTGCGGATGTCTCTACCTTGGATGGGTCCGGAGCCACTGTGCAGGCACCGGCTTCTGAGGGTGTATTCAGGCCTACTGACATTAAACCGATGCCATCTTCTTCTTCAAGGCCACTCGAACTATGTCTACAAAACCGACGCCCAGACTGCTTGGTCAGGCCTCTATGCCTAAAAAACAAATGATAAGAATGGCTGAAGACCTTATTACTTTAATCAGGGGAAGCCGACCTTCCCCCTCTGAGAGACCCAGGACTGAATATGCTTATGATTCTTCTGACCAGGATTCGGATTTTTCTGATACTTCTGATGATCTAGATTTGCCGTTATTTACTTATGAGGATTCTGATGCGGAGGACTCTATACCCTCTGCTTCCCCTCCAGAGGATTTCTCTTTTAGTGAAACCTTGCATACTCTTATGGAGCACTTCCGCTGGGAAAGCCAGGATTACTCTGATGCTAAGAAGAGGCTTAGGGATTACTTACTCCTGCCCCAACACAGGCCTTTAGCTATACCTCCTGTGCTGGACATTGTTGATGATGCCTTTTCGGAGTCTAGCTTGGCCCCTGACTCCTTACCTCCTGCTCCCAGAAAACCAGATAGATATTACAGGGTTCCTGACTCTCTCAAGTTCCTTTTTTAAAATCCTACTGTGGATCCTGAGACCATTTCACAGGGACCCAAGGGCATTAAGGCTACTACTGCCAAAAATCCTACCCTCTCTCATAGAGACTCCAGGGCGCTGGATAGGCGGGGTAAGAAGGTATACACTTCTGCAACCTTGGCCATTAGGGCCTTAAACTGCCAGTTTCATATGTTAAAGTATCAGCAGCATATTATTGGATTGCTTAAACAGAAAATGATGTTGATTCTTGACTGTGCTGAAAATAAGCATTTACAGGATTTAATGCATTCTGCTGAACAAGTTGGAAAACATACTTTGCAATGTGGTTTTGATTAACTAGAGGCATCTTGCAGGGCTGCTGACACTGGGTCTGTACATAGAAGGCATGCTTGGCTTAAAGAGCAGTCTTTACCAGATCATGTTAAAACTAAATTTCTGGATGCTCCCTTAAACCTGGACCACCTGTTTGGCAGCAAAGCAGAAGTACTTAAAAAAAAAAATGGAGGAAAAAGCTAAATCTATGCAAACTGTTAAAGATTTCCTGCAAGTACAGCCTCCAAGATTTAGTAGGCATTGACCCTCTAAGAATTGGTCCTTTCCTGCCTCTTCTAGGCTTTCTCAGTCCAAACCCAGAACCAGCAGAACACTCAGGCTTCAGTCCCAAGGTACAGACAGGACTAAGCAGAGGGGTCTTCCACTTCCAAAGCGGGACGTAGTAAGACTCCCCCCTTTGGTAAACTATCTCAGTGACTTAACTTTGAAACTTCCAAGCCCTTCTCAACTAACTTCTCCTTTAGGGGGAAAGATTGCTCTGCAGACAAAAAAACTGGGAACTCATTTTTACGACAAATGGGTTTTAAATATAGTTTCCCAAGGATACAGATTCCACTTCCACACTTTACCAACCCCAAACAGTTGGCAAGACCTACACCCAAGTCAGTGGGCAGAGGCTGAAAAACAAGTTCTTTCTCTCAAGTATAAGGGCTATTCAAACTGTCCCAGAAGAGGAAGGGGGACAAGATTTCTACTCAAGACTTTTCCTGGTGGCCAGAAAAGACAACTCCTGGCGTCCTATCCTGGATCTCTCTATCCTAAACACTTTTTTGGTGATACCAAAATTCAAGATGCTAACTCTTCACCATTTGCTTCCTGTGCTAGGCAAGGATGTCTGGTTGGCAACACTGGATTTAAAGGAAGCCTACCTGCACATCCCAGTCAGGGAATCTTGCAGAAGATACCTATGCTGCAAAGCAGGTTACATGCACTATCAGTTCTCTGCACTGCCCTTTGGCTTATCTACTGCGCCCAGGGTATTCACAAAATGCCTAGCTCCAGTCATTGCATTTTGCAGACAAAGAAATATTCAAGTATACCCTTACCTGGACGATTGTCTAATTCAGGCAGAAAGCCAGGACATACTTCTGAATCATCTGGCATTTGTACAAAAGGTGCTAATTTGTTTGGGGTACACCATAAACGAAAATAAATCACATCTTGTACCCTGTCAGCAAATTGTATTCCTAGGAGCAAGCTTGAACACAACTTCCCAGACTGCTTTCCTCACACCAGAGAAACAAGTTCATTTCACAGATTATTTCAAACTAATGGCCACAAAGACCCTGCTATCTGCAAGGCCTCCTGCATTCTCCTAATTCCATATGCAAGACTGCATATGAGGAAACTACAATGGTATCTAAAAAGCCTATGGTGTCAACATTCTCAGGATCTAGAAGCAATGATTCGTATCATACCTTGCCTACAGTTAGAGTTCCTTTGGTGGGCAGAGGACTGCCATTCATTCTACTCCCTGCCGCCCAAACCCTATCAACAGACGCATCAGACTATGCATGGGGGACTCGCTTGTCAGGGAAGTGCATTCAGGGCAAATGGAACCCAAGTCAAATGCACCTGCATATCAATCAAAAAGAAATGTTAGCTGTACAGAATGCTCTGACAGCCTTCAAGGGCCACATTCTTCCAGGACAATTAATGATAAGGACGGACAACACCACTGTTATGTTGTACATAAGCAAGCAGGGGGGAACGCACTCATACCCTCTCTGCAGACTAGCCATGACTCAGTGGAACACAACCGTGAGCTACGAAGTGCACCTACAGGCTCAATTCCTGCCATACAAGCTAAATACACTAGCAGACAAACTAAGCAGAAATCTCATGGACCCACACAAGTAGAAACTGGAACCAAAGACATTCAACATGTTGATAAACAAATGGGTGAGCCCAGATATAGACCTGCTTGCCTCTCCCCAGAACTACAAATTGGACAAATTCTGCACAAGGACTCTCCACAAACAAGCTTGGAAAGTGGATGCTCTGTCCTTCACCTGGAAAAATCTATCAGTTTATGCCTTTCCGCCTCTGCCTCTCCTCTCCAAGGTACTACTAAAGATCAAACAGGACAAACCAAGGATGATACTGATTGCACCAGACTGGCCACACCAACACTGGTTACCCCCTCTTGCACAGTGTGTCACTGCTGGGTCCATGGCACCTGCCCCAGACCCCTACCCTGCTGTCCCAGTAGGAGGGCCAGATTCTGCACCATCAGCTTCAAGCCCTGAACCTGGCAGACTGGCTAATTACCTGATCTCTGTGTTACCATCCCTCATTAAACAAGTTATGGATGTCATTCTGGAGAAAAGGAGGCCTAGTACTGGAAAATTCTATGCTGAAAAATGGAAAAGATTATGTGCCTGGAACCAAACTCAGTGGATGGGCACAGCAGCGCCCACTTTACCTCAGATACTTCAATACTTAACTGAGATGCTTCACAAGGGGCCTTTCCTTTTCCTACATCAAAATTCATGCCTCAGCCATTTCAACTCATTACAACACAGAACCACCCCTCTTCTCTCATCCACTGCTCAAGCAGCTCCTCAGAGGGGCCAAAAACTTAAGACCACCCAGGAGAGCCCCAACTCCAACCTGGGACCTTAACTTTGTATTGGAAAAACTCACTCTGTCTCCTTATGAGCCAGCTGCAAGTACAGAATTGAAATTCCATTCTTGGAAAACAACCTTCCTTTTAGCCATCACTTCAGCAAGAAGGGTGTCTGAATTACAGACCCTTATGGCAGTGGAGCCTTTCATCATCTTTCATGTGGACAGGGTGGCCCTCAGGACCAATCCCGCCTTCATGCCCAAGGTAGTATCTAGTGTGGCTCTTAATCAGTCCATTCATTTGCCAACCTTCTTTTCTAACCCACAGAGCAAAGGGGAACATATACTGCACTCTTTAGACGTACACAAAGAACTTAGATATTACTTGGACGGGGCTATACCTCTCAGGAAATCTGAACAGCTGCTGGTGGCATTTGCTGCAGGGGCAGAGGGGAAGGCTATTTCAAAGCAAACCTTTTTTAAATGGATAGGCCATTGCATTAATTTCTGCTATAAGCACCATGGAAAGCCTATCCCACAGAGGATAAGTCCACATTCTACCAGGGCTGCATCTATATCTACAGCCTTTCTCAGAGGTGTCCCTATCACGGACATCCTAGAAGCTGCTACCTGGAGTTCTGTACATACTTTCACCAAGCATTACCATTTGCCAATTTTCTCTAAATCCACAGCTGGTTTTGCCACTGCAGTCTTACAGGGCCTTATAGCTGGTCCTAATGCTATTTAAATTCCTCCTCCCATCCTTAGCTTTGGGAATTTACCCAAATGTGATGACTGCAACAGTGAAACATGAAGAACATAGTACAGTTGTGTACACTTACCATAAATGTAGATGTTTGAGTGTATTCACTGTTGCAGTCCTGGTTACCCTCCCTCCAGCTCCCTGACTTCTTTTGGCTATACCTCTATTCCCTTTTACTATGCTTAAAAGCTTTTTGGTGTATTTGCTCTTTTGTTGGAGGTATAACCTTGTATGTATATATATGTATATATATATATATATATATATATATATATATATATATATATATATATATATATATATAAAATTGCTTCCCATTAGGAGGGCACCTGACATCTGGGGCAAGAAAAACTGATGCAATGACATCGGCTGCATGCTTTATAACCCTGATGACCTGACGTCATGGAAGATGAGACAGCAACCAATGCAGGACCCAAGACTTTGTTAATCAGGCCGACTGAGGGCTACTGTAAGCAGATAAACCCAAATGTGATGGCTGCAACAGTGAATACACTCGAACATCTACATTTATGATAAGTGTACACAACTGAACTTTCCTAAGTAAGAGAAGGAGGGCCCTATATCAGAAAGATCCGGGATATTACTCCAGGGTATTTTTCATCTACAAAAAGAAGAGGACTTCAGACCACTTTTGGAGTTACATGACCTGAACACATTTTTCTCAGAAGACACATTTGAAGCGAGTTGGATGCATTTAGTCCTTCTACATTTAGCAGAAGAAGATTAAATGTGATCTTTGGAACTCCAGGATGCCTGCTGCCACGTAATATTGTGAAGGAATACAGTAGATATCTGCATTTCAGTGTCAGAGCCAGTAATTTTCACTTCTGCAGTTTACTATTTGTTCTCTCCTCAACCCCCAAAGTGTTTACTATGCAGAAATCTCATGGAACCACGAGTGGAAATTGGAACCAAAGACATGGCAGTGGTTACAGCACATTAGCATTTTGGGGGTTAATAGTGGTCCTGTATCAGGACGATTCATTTTGGGGGTTAATAGTGGTCCTGTATCAGGACGATTCATTTTGGGGTTTAATAGTGGTCCTGTATCAGGATGATTCATTTTGGGGTGTAATAGTGGTCCTGTATCAGGGCGATTCATTTTGGGGGTTAATAGTGGCCCTGTATCAGGACGATTCATTTTGGGGTGTAATAGTGGTCCTGTATCAGGACAATTCATTTTGGGGTTAATAGTGGTCCTGTATCAGGACGATTCATTTTGGGGTGTAATAGTGGTCCTGTATCAGGACGATTCATTTTGGGGGTTAATAGTGGTCCTGTATCAGGACGATTCACTTCTAGCTTCTCTTTTCTTAAATTGTTAATATTGCTGAGGGAGTCAATGTGATCAAATTGTTTCACTTTCTAGAAATAATATGTAATCTAGCAAAATCAGAGCTACAGTCTCTGCAGTTACTAATTCAAGAGTTCTGAATATACAAATAGACAACTTCCCATTTTGTGGCATATCTGCAATAAGAGGGGGGAACTCTAGCCTGGTCCTTTTCCCAGAAAACAGTGAGAATGTGGAAATGCACAGTGTAAAAAAAAACCTGCTTGCCATCCATATCCCAAGAAGTCCAGGTCCTAGCTGAATAGGTTCTGTGGCTGTCTAGCGAGTGCTACTTCAGTGGCAGTGAAGATTCTCTGAAAATGGGGAACAGTCCTGTGATCGGTTTGCATTCTTCACCTACAGCAAACAGAGATGGTTTCTCCTTCATTCATCAGTGGAGAATCCCCCCCTTCAAAGAAGAATACTAGCCCATAAATGGCCAGCTGTACTCCACTACACTTTTCCACATTTTGTCTGATGATATTATCTGTCCAGCTGGTAACAGCTTTGTTCTGTTCAAAGCCAGAAACATCTTCATGGCTTTGTATTGTCCCTGTCAGATCTGGTTTCCTTGGGTTCTGCATCACTGCTGTGGTTCACTTATTGGCTTCTTCATTTCTTTGTAGATGACCGTAATGCTTTTTCGGGTGGACTGGTCAAATCATGGAGAATTGGACACCGTTCTCGGTGTGGGCTACTTCAAGGGCCTAGATCCTTTTTTGATCCTATTCCAACAGTTCTTGACTGTCTGGCAGATATTTATACTTTTTTTATTTGCATGTTTTGTTAAATGGGTTGTCCTTTTGGGTTGAGGCCCGTTTTTTTGCAGAAACTCAGGAGCACTATCTGGTTAAATAACTTACTTCGACTTGGACAGTAGGAAGCATGAGTCATAGAGGATCAAACCCAGGACTACAGAATGACATTCATTAGGAGTTTATAGTCTTTATCCGTTATGCAAAATTACCAGATTTTTTGATACTGGTTTCACTTATTTCTGAGTTATCTCATTTGCTATCTCCAACTTTCACTAAAGGTAAAAACATCTGTCTTGGAGAATTCCTTTCTTGGTTGCAATTACTTCAGGCTTTTGTGCAGAGACTGCATATCCTTGTTTTCACACAAGTGTACTCCAGGTGCTCTGATTTTCTCCCAATCCCAAAGATATGCAGTAGGCAGACTGGTGACTCTTAATTGCCCACAGGTGTGCTTGTAGTGTGTGTGTGTGTGTGTGCGCGATATGGAACAAAGGTCTGGCAATCTTTCTTTTCCCACTTGCCCAGTAAACTGAATGGTGGTGACTGTTTATGGGATCGCTAAAGGAGTCAGATTTCTCCCAATAACACTAGATGGATTACTTCAGCAGGAATAATTTCTGAACATTGTGCTGTTTCTGCTGAACCTCCTCACTAGTCCTATGTCTAGACAGAGTTTCAGAGGTTGACCCCCCCCCCCCCTTCCAACTTTGTCTTCCATGTTTTGGATGTCTGCATGTTGCAGTGTAAAGGAAGATGGATGGTCAGCCATCTTCAATTGTGGCATACCTCATGTTATAGTACAAGCATTTGTTACACTCTAGTGGGCCAGTCCAATACTCAAAGAACATAGGTAAGTAACCCTAAGGGGATCTTTTCTCTCTTTGTGTAGATCCTGTTGTAGTAGGGCCTACATTAGTAGATTCGTTTTAGAAGCTGAGTTGATCTTCTTCTGGGCCTAAACATCTTGATTTGGAGGTCTGGGGATGTCAGCCAAGCTTTTTCAGTGCACCTTTTGAAAGGCACATTATTTTCTTCCTCATATTTTCAAAGCTGAGTCTAAAATCCTTTTTCAAATATGATTTGTGCTGTAGCTGGAAGATCTTCCCAGCATACCTTTGCAAACCACTACAAACTGGATCTTATTTCCAGAACAGCCTTTGTGGTTGCCATTATGAAAGGTATGTTCTGCTTGGGTCCAACATTTTCCTATGAGTTAGGGAGGATGGACTGCTATCAGAAGTGAAAGTTATGTACTTACTTAGTAATAGATCTGTAGGCGTAGATCTGTCCTCTGTGACGAAGACGTACATCTTCCCCTACCTTGGCGAAAATGGTGGTCTGAGTCATGCATATAAGATTTTTTTTTCTTTTAGCGCTGATAACCTCTGATTTGAAAAAGGAAAGCAGCGTCATACATTATGGGATTGGGGGAGGTGCTAAGCAGCCTGGCAATTTTAGATTGGCAACCAGTCATAATGCCCAAACCCTTAGTCATATCAGTTACAAAGACTGGACCTATCTCTCCCTTTATAGTAAGTACAAAACATTCATTTCAGCTTTCTGCACATCTTTGAAATGGAAGACACAAATGGCTTTCCCAGCAAAAAAAATATATAGAGAGACCAGGACAACAAGCAGAGTGTATACAGAAGGCACCCAACCACGAAACAAGATAGACAAGTCCTCTGAGGAAGTGACCGTTCTTATCCATTTCATTTAAATATCCTGTTTTGTTGGTTGCAGATTATGCATTCACTTTGTCATTTATTTATTTCCTTATTTAAATTGGTTGACAAAGGTAGAGAATTGATCACAGGTGACCAGTTACCATCTCAACCTGGGCAAGTATTAATGCTTGACAATTGCAGAGGTATAGAGCAAGATGTATTGTATATAATTATACAGCTGGTGAGAATACAAAGGAATTGTATACAATAACAGAGATAAAATGACTATATATGCATTTGCTGTGTAGTCATACCGATGTGAGCAGGTTTATAAAACATGCAATGTATCATTGCATAGAATGCTATGCTAGTCTGTGCTCATTTTAATTGAATTAAAGCTTTTAAGCAGCTTCTTAACACACATTACAAAGTACAGCTGTTACATCATGCTACACAGTACTTGCTTTATTTAGTCTACTCTTAGCTGCTGCTAAATTACAAAACATTGTGATTAACTACAGTAGGTGCTAGTCTACAGACATAATTTCAACAACATTGCAAGCTTTCAACATGCTGCCTCACTGCTTTGGCCTAATTTTTGCCACAGAAAGTGCTACTGACAGTGTGAAGGATCCTTTAGTGCATTATTAGGCCAGAGAATTATTGTAAAGGCTCACTTCCTGCTGAGAAAAAACGGTATAAGCTGATGCTGTGGCAGAGACCACGTTATATAAACCAATTGCAAAAAGAAATAATTAAAAGCATTTTCCTAGATAACACACTAAAAGGTTTAACATATTGCCTTTGTGAGATGTATTACGGCGAAGGGATGTGAGCACATAACCTCAACAAGCGTGGCTGAATTTTTACAGTTAGGAGAAATTGGATTCCCAGAGTGGAGATATGAATCACCTCTACTTTAAATGCAGGGTACGCTTTTTTAAGCATCTAGCTTTTTTAGGACTGTAGCACATTCATGAAGATGTACAACTTGAAACTTATGTAGTTCTGTTGGCAGGAAAGATGAGGTACACAGATATGGTCACGCTATGTTTGTTAGTGAAAATGCACCATGCAGCATTGACCTCCTTACTTACCGATAACCATTTTTATAACTAATTAATACTCTGGGTGGCTTCATACCTCTCAGCTTTTAAGTGCAAGAAATCTGGACAGTGGCAAAATTAAGGGGAAAAGGCAAAAAATAGGGACAGTTTTTTAAATATTGCTCTGATTAACTTAGAAATTTGATAGAAAAGCAGGCTATGTATTAGTGTGCATTTTCTGAAGGGCATGAAGTCTGAAACTCAAACCTTTCTCATTACATTGTGACTTCATTTCTCAATGATTTGCCAGAAAACTGCAAATTTTATGAGGATTAGACCAAACATAAGAGGTGAAAATGTGGACATTTGGGAGGTCTGGGTGACTTGTATCTGCTCAGCATTCACACACTGTACAAAAATGAGAGACATCTTTATTTCTGTGCCAGAGTTTTTTTTCCAGGAAACTGATGAGAATGCAGTGTAATTATTACAGACTTGACGTGGATGTCTACAGAAAGCCTTTCATAGCTTGATGACATGCTGGTTCCTTCCTCTTCTTCCTGTAGTTTTGTTTGGTGTATGAACTGTGTAGGGAAAACATTGCACACCTGCTAATAAGGTGAGTCATGGACTTCAAGAATGCAGATTTTAAAGACACCAAATACTACATTGTTAGATACCTCAAGAACAGGGATTGCCAGGAAACCAGAAACCCAGCAGAAGAGAGATGCACATGCAGCAGCATATGAGGATGAAGCAAGCAGTCTCACTTTAAACAGCACAGGAGATTATTGCAATAAAGTGTTAACAAGCTACTTCCTGTAATCCAGGGTTTGACTCCCATAACATCTCTTTGTGTACAGTGCGACTCTGAGCAAGTCATTTAGCCAGACAATGATTTGGGGTAGTTGGGAAAGTGAAACCGTGCACAAATTGAGGTTGTACCAAGTCTGTAACAAAAGGAGCAGACCAGAGCTGGATTAAAATATAAACGCTTTTAATAAATACTAACAATGATTTTGTTTGGAAATTGAGAAACTGAGCTAGGCTGTTAGAGGTCACCCTGATTGCATGCCTAATAACAGACAAAGATCATGTAAAGGTGAAGTGAAGCTGAAAACAAAACTTTAAAGAAAATAATAAGAGGTTTAGAATGCATTGAAGTACTTGAGTTAAAGGATGAGAGATGGAATAATAAGCATGGTAAGTGGTTATTAATGAGATAAATAGCATAGGACCTTTTACATATGTCCAAAGGAATGTTGTGTCTTCGGCTTTAACTCTGGTCCGCTAATGATGTTGCCAGCCGAAGATGCTCTAGCTGAGAATCCAAAGAATGATGTACAGTTATATTTATCGTGATTTAAGGAAGATGGGAAGATCAAGTTGTGTTTGGGGGTGAACTGGAGGTGAATGGGAAGACTGTTAAGGACTTTTTAAAGAAACACTGGAAAACAGCTGTGAAAAGTCAGTAATTGGGCTGGAATGTGTCAGCGAGAGGTATTTGAACTAGCCACGTTAATGGCGATGAAAAGAAACAGGGAGGCCAACATTAACTGAAAAAGCCATCTGTAATATATGTGCAGTGATATTAAAGAGAAAGAGTAGAAGCTGTACCTTTCAGAGTCCAAGAGGGCAGCAGTATAAAGGGTAACACCAGCAGTAAGAGGAAGGAAATGATTGCAGATGTACATAATAATCTGTGTATACCTTTCAAATTCTGAACATTAAAAATCATGTCACAGGTCTTTAAAATCATAGCACAGGATCAGAAATGGGAACAATTTCTTATTTTTAGAATAAAGATTTTCCTAGAGCAAATCATGAATAACTGGTGATGGGCAGTCATTGAATGGGCTTCGTTTAGTTATTTAATGATGTTTGTACCCTGGAACATGTCTAACCTTGTGACAAAAATCTGTAAATCTAGGAGTGAGGCTAAATCGTGCCTAAATCATAACAGTTGAGATGTATGAAGTAACAGCTGTTTGTAATGGAAGTGGGGTGCCTCAGTAGTGTGTATACCTTTCAACCTCTTAAAGCAATACATTTGGACAATGCATAAAGAAAAGTGGGGCAAAGGCCCAAAAATAGGGACAGTATTTAAATATTGCTGTTACAAACTTAGAAATTTGATAGAATAACAGGTTTTGGATTAACATGGATTTTATGAAGGATATAAAGTCTGAAACTTAAATGTCTGTCATTATTTTCTAACTTCAGTTTGTAATGATGTACCACTAATTTGCCAGAAAACCACAATTTTATGAAAAATGGGCCAAAATCTGGACATTCTGCAAAAAATTGTACAGTTGAGAGTTATGCAGAATATTCTACATAGGTATTTGCAACTAAGGTGTCATAATGACTGCAGGTAGAACTGACCTGGGGGTGGGAGTGGGTTTAAGGAACAAAGTCTCTGATTAAGGAATGGTGTCAGCAGATCAGGTAAATCGTGAAGAAAAGCAGCAGTGTAGGTTATCTTCTAGACTGTGGATGTTGCCTTTGACTGCAGTTGTCTAATTTTCTAATTTCAGTGATAGAAGCTGAAGAGGATTTTTGTGATATTATTAAGGACCAGAAATTGGAAGCTTTATTTTTTGTTAGTGTGAATGGTAAATAAGTATTTATAAACCCACCTATTTTCCCCACCAATCTCTACCTTTTTGCTTCCCCCTTGCCCACTTTGACTTTCCCAAAGTACATCTACACCTGTTGTCAGCACAGCCTAGATGTATCCTTTTACTTAACAGGTCTTGTAGTTTTTCAAAGGGTGAGTCTATAGGCTACCAAATCCTAGAGTTGGGAAACAAGGACTCTATGGATCTCTGTGATTAGGCACAGGGGGCTATCATACTGTGGCAGCTGAGGAAAATTTTCAACAGGAGATCAATATGCAGTGACATTCAGCACATGGGACATGTACACTACTCCCATCATGCACTTGTGTTGCCTTTCCACCAGAGATTGAATGAAGTAGTGGTTAGTGGTTCATCTTCCCCCCCCCCCCCCCCTCATGTAGGAGAGCTGATGCATAGCTGCATTTCTCTGTTCCCTGGCTATCCCTAATGTTGTCCTGGGCTCATTCTCAGTTTTGAGGTGCTAGTGAAACAGATAGATTCCTTGCCTCTGGAGGCACCGCTGGGTTAGCCTTTGGTCTTGAAATTAACCACATTTGTTTATTATTACAAAAACAAAATGGAGGTCAGAATTATTGTCAAGTTTTAGGTAAGCTTCTGATAGTCTGATCATAATGGTGTGTTTACAATCTCCAAGGCTGATTAATTACATAAATAAAGGTCTTTGCTAGAAAAACATATCAATACTGGTTATGTATTAATGTTAATTTTTCATGTAATGCGACAAAATATATTTCAAAATGAGACCCTGTCACCAAATTTAGATTATCCAGAAGGGTCTTTGAGAAAATGTTAGAAAAATGTTTTTGGTATATGTTACCCGTATGGAGTCTTGCAGGTGTGCCATTTGAAATAGTTTAAATTTATACAGAAGAAAAGCAAAGCTTTAGTGTTTGCAATTACTTAATGTGCTTATTTTATTGTAGAATCGGTCACTCCTTTTGGTCAGTGGTTCATAGGTTCATAGGTTCATACTAGGCTATCTGCCCGAGGGCATTTATAACTATACCCATTATTTTGCTGTGCCTCTGTCGAGCAGTGACACTGAGGTAATTCCTGGGGTATATCTGCCAGTAATTGGTGACATTTGATAGATTGGTTGTAGTATGGACTCTGTACAAACTGCAATCTCCAAAATGTATTAGTTGCCACTAAAACTGAGTTATGTGGATTAATCCAGGGAGCTTTTCATTTAGCTGGTTGTGACAAATGTCTGCTGCAGTGTACTAAAACACAAACAGCAGAGGAAAACTAATAATAAAAATAAAGATTTGGCAAATTAAGTCCTAGCTGTGACTGGATGTATGAATATGCTGTTTTGATAACCTGACAGTGGTCACTAGTCACACTGTGTAATGGCAATGCACTGATCTCTTCCTGGAACAAATGACAGTATCTTTTACATGAGTCTGTCCCTATTAGGTAATAACCAGATGATCTTATTGCAAAATCTATGTTTGCTGTCATTATGTGTAACCGTAATGTCCAGTCCATATTCTCTCCCTTGTTCTTTAGATTCCTGTAACTCACCTTAAAGGCTTAATAAAAAGCAGGATCGCAAATCATTTTTGTATGCATTCAGTTATGGAAAACTATAATTTAATTAGGTGCACATGATTATATAAAAATTGTAACGTAGATTATAAATTGGATATTTTTTTGGGCTTTTTGGCACCATGCTTGTCAATAATTAACCCCCCCCCCATATCCCTACTGTGGTGATGACAGCTCACCTGATGGACCATAATTCAAGCAGCCATGGTGGCTGTGGCAGTGAGGGCATTAATTAGTACTGATAGTCCTATAGCCCCTCTCATGGGTGGGGAAGTATGTAAACCTTGTCTCTGTGGGGGGTCACTACACCTTTGTTGTACTATTGTATGGTTCTGTGCACCCCCTAATAAAGGCGATCGTCAGGATTCTGAACCCCCTGCTCCCTGAGCTGCATTTTTTTGTCTGCTATCCATCCTGTGAAGAAATGTGACATCCCATGACCTGGTCTGCATTCCTAGCCCCAGAATAGATGCACATGTCTTCTCTATGCTAGCTCCAACAGTGGCATGAGCTGGTAAATTAACTTGAATAACCTGGGCCGTAGCCTGGGCTTTATCCCTGTATGCCACTGGAGCTGCCTCTCATAAAGCAAATATTTAATTTGTCATGTTGCTGTTTACATTAGCACTGTGAGATACATTTGTGCTTTTTTGTATTTTGTGCAACAGAGCTGTTGTCGTGTTTTCATGCTAGTTTCATTGTTAATGCAGGTAACTGGTTGCTGTATGACTGACTTAAAGAAATACTTTAGAAACATGCTGCTGTTCTGCAGAGGTTTTCATTGCACAAATCTTTTATCAAAACAGTATGGACCACTGTAAGTCCTAAAATTAGTTTTTTCCCATTGCAGTGCATTTGTTAGTTTGTATTTTATACCTTCAACCATCAGTGTGTCATTACAGTACTGCCTGTGTTATTTATAGTTAAAGCTAAATTACCTCATGAAACATCACAGTTCAATATGTAAATGCAAATCATTACATTGTACAGATTAAGCATTACAAATGTAAACAATGAAAGAAGGTTTGCCAGTGACCGATGTCCTTTTAAAGCATCCATTGCCTAAAGGAATGCAGTTTTATAGAAGAACATGCATAAAGCTTTCAGTGCATCTTGTGTGTAGTTTGTGCATGTGCATTGTTTATTTTTTTATATTTTAACACTAAAGAAGCAGTTGCTTATGTAGTTAAAATTTTTGTATAGTGTCTGAATCTTTGCCCTGTTATTTAAACATATCACTACCATCATCAGCTTGTCTGGTGTGATTAAATACATCACCATCATCCTCCTCATCGTGTATTCCTTAATCTTGATGACAGAGTAAAGTAGAGTTTGTACAAAGGCAGACTGCTTAGAATCAGCAGTAACTTGCATTGTTAGAAATAACGTGTGTAACTGATCTTACGCACTTTGTGTTCAGGCCTTAATGTCCTAGTTAAGCCCATTTATCTGTTGGATTCACTTAACCCATTATAAGCAGCCACACTGCAGACAGATATGTTCTGCCTCACAAAGGGAACATGTTTAACTGGCAAGTGCCTTGCCCCCAACTAGTTCAGTTTTAAGAGCAGTACACCCTCATCAAACGGGACATGGCAATGTTCCTAACCACTGTATCACTGGGTTACCTTCGGTGACTGTCCTAAAACTATTCAACGGTGACTGAGAGGAATGAGCAAGATTTTTGTTCTGGTTTCTGTGATCTAAATGTAGTAAGCATAAACAACGAATAGGTCTGCCCATATTTCTGAGTGAGGGCAAAGTATGACAAATCTTTCTTCCAACAAATGAGCTCTGCTGTTTTAATGTGGTCATCTGCTGACACTATGTATACTCTCCTTGAAAATAAGATGCAAAAATAGATCTGTGTTTCTTCCAGATGTGTTCTGCTTGCATGGCAGTCCACTGAGACTTCCCTAATATCTTGAGGATGGGCTGAGACTGGGAATGTTGTCAGAGTGAAAGAATTTGGTTGAAGACATTTATTCCTCATTCATTTTAAGACAGCACAGACATTACACTGAGGAATTTTGGAATTCTTTCCTGAGATGTGCTGGAAGTCTTTGATCATGTTCTGCCTGCAAAAGAAAAACATTTACATTTAGAGTGAAACAATGCATTTATTCTTTTTGGCCAGGACTGGCATGTCTTATTGTTGAAATAACAGCAGTTTCTCTGTGACATTAAATACTCACTGCCCTCAGTCCAAACGTGTGTTTTAAACTGAGGAACACTAGAAGGGTTATGCTCTTGACTTTGCTTCTACGAAATACAAATGAGCTTGTTTTAAGTTGTTGTGGAGAGCAGGCTGAGTTGCGCATTTCATTTTAGAGTGTAGGATCATTTGAACAGTTCATTTTTGTGGTGAGTGGTCATTTGCGCAGTTCATTTTTGTGGTGAGCGGTCATTTGCGCAGTTCATTTCTGTGGTGTGGGATCATTTGCACAGTATTCTTTCTAGCTCTAACTTGTAGCTTTAATCGTTTCTTCTGCTGTCACAGAAGCATCAAGTTTGTTGGTTTTCTAACGGTCATTTTCTGTCCTTACCTTGTGTAAGAAGTATCATTCTTGTATGCTGTGCTTTGTCCAGCACTTGTCAAGTCCATACTTCAGACATTTTTAAGGTCAGTCAGAAGCCTGCTTGGCAGTTACTGTCATTTATAATAACAATGATTCTGCTTATCTTGTCAGATGTAATTGTTGAAAGGCCTTGTGATAGAGCTTTCCAAATTCCTGTTATAAATTACTGCATCTCTGTTTCTGACCTTGAAAGCCAAAAAGGTGGTTTTATAATAAGATGGATTTTTGTACGTGTGAAAAGGATGGGGGTAGAAAAGAGGCCGACAGCTGACTTTGTTGCAGTAAATTCTTTTGCAGAATGTATTTTGATATGACCATCTGAATTAGCGGTGATGATGAGTTTCAATAGGAAGAATCAGAACCCCTGAAGAATGATTTTCTTTGTGTTTCACTGTCGCAGTCATCACATTTGGGTGATCTGCCTGCAGGTAGCCCTCAGTCAGCCTGAATACCAGAATCTTGGGATTTCTGCATCGGATGCTGTTGCATCTTCCATGACGTCAGGTTGTCAGGAGTATAAAACATGCAGCCAATGCCATTACATCAGTTTTTCTTGCCGTGCAGTGTCCGAAGCAGAAGCAGTTCGCAAGTGCCGGTCGGCCACGTCCTGAAATTTTCATTTTTCGAGTTTCAGACCTGAAGTCTTCTAAAAGATAAGTACCCAGTTGGGATCCTTTTTTCTTGCTCTAACCGATGTCAGAAAAAGTTAATAATTGTCTTGCCTGTGGAAAGCAAATACCTCATAGAGATTTTCATTCTTACTGCGTCACCTGTTTAGGCCCAGACCATGACTTTCCTCCCTGTCGGTTTTGTGCCATGTTCAACGCCCGAACTGTTCATTGTTGGGCTATTTTTGTTGCTAAATTCTTTCATTCTCATTCTCCGTATTCCGAAATGGTTTTGATAAGCCATCCGACTACCGATCTTCTGAAAATACGTAAGGATAAAGACAGAGACAGACCACATATGTCCAAAACTGCCGACGATGCTTCTGTTAAGCTAGTCTCCAGTCCGCCAGTACTCAGTAAGGTGCAAAACCAAAAATACAGAATTTCTCAGGCCCAGAGTTCGCACTACGCTTAGGAAACCGGTGACCAAAGGGCATTCTCAGTCCCATGTGCCTCAGAAACAAATGCTTAGAATGGCTGAAGATCTTATTACTTTAATTAGGGGAAGCCAGTCTTCCCCCTCAAAAAGACCAAGAACTGATTTTCCTTCTGATTCTTCAGATCATGAGTCCGATGACTCTGATCCTTCTGATTACCAGGACATACCCTTATCTACCTATGAGGATTCTGATGCAGAGGATTCCATTCCCTCTGCTTCCCCACCAGAAGATTTTTCCTTTGGTGAAACCCTGCATACCCTTAGAGAGCATTTCCACTGGGAGTACCACTACTACCCACAGTCCAAAAAGAGACTCAGGGGAATTTTTAAACTTTCCTCAGCACAGGCCTCTAGCCATACCGACTGTATTGGAAATTGTAGATGATGTCTTCTTGGAATCCAGCCTTACCCCTGATACTTTGCCTCCAGCTCCCAGGAAACCTGACAGGTACTACAGAGTACCTGACTCCCACAAACTCCTCTTTAAGAATCTTACTGCGGATCCAGAGACCATTTCCCAGGGACCCAAAGGCATTAAGGCTACAACAGCCAAAAACCCTACCCCTTCAGACAGGGACTCTAGGGCTTTAAACCGATGGGGTAAGAAGGTATACACCTCTGCTACTCTTGCCATCAGGGCTTTAAATTGCCAGTTTCATATTTTCATATGTTAAAGTATCAGCAATATATTATGGAGCTAATTAGACAGAAAATGATGTTGATTCCTGATTGTGCAGAACATAAAGATTTACAAGAGTTAATGCATTCTGCTAACCAAGTTGGAAAACATACTTTGCAGTGTGGTTTTGATGCCTTAGAAGAATCTTGCAGGGCTGCTGTCACTAGGTCTGTTCTTAGAAGACATGCTTGGCTCAAGGAACAAATCTTGCCAGACCATGTCAAAGCAAAATTGCTAGATGCACCATTAAAGCAAGAATGCCTGTTTGGCAATAAAGCAGAAGAGGTCCTCAAAAAGATGGAGGAAAAAGCTAAATCTGTGCAAACTGTTAAAGATTTCCTACAGGTACAGCCACCTAGATTCACTAGGCATTGGCCTTCTAAAAACTAGTCCTTTCCAGTCCCTCCCAGACCTTCTCAGTCCATACCCAGGGGCAGCAGACCACCAAGACTACAGTCTCAGGGTATGCACAGATCTAAGCAATGGAGTGCTCCCACCTCTAAAACAGGGAGTAATAAGCCACCATCTTATGGTAAAATCTCGCAAGGATTTATCCCTAACTCTTCCAAGCCTTCCCCAAGTACTTGCACCCTTAGGAGGAAAACTTGCCTTGCATGCAAAAAACTGGGAATACATCACTCAGGACAGATGGGTCTTGAACATTGTTTCCCAGGGATACAGATTCTACTTCCACTCACTGCCAACCCCAAGCAGATGGCCAGACCTCCCCCCAAACAAGTGGGCAGAGGCCCAAAAGCAAGTTCTTTTTCTTTTCAGTATCAAGGCTATTCATCCTGTCCCAGCAGAACAAAAGGGGCAGGCCCTATCCTGGATCTGTCTATTCTCAACAACTTCCTGGTGGTTTCAAGGTTCAAAATGCTTAGTCTCCAACAGCTGCTTCCTATGCTAGCCAAAGACTCCTGGCTAGCCACCCTAGACTTAGAAGAAGCTTATCTGCACATCTCCATAAGGGAATCTTGCAGGAAATATCTATGTTACAGAGCAGGCTCTATGCACATCAGATGTTCTTTGTGTTTCACTGTTGCAGTCATCACATTTGGGGTTATCTGCCTGCAGGTAGCCCTCAGCCAGCCTGAATACCAGAGTCTTCGGATTTCTGCGTCGGATACTGTCGCTTATTCCCTGATGTCAGGTCGTCAGGGGTATAAAACATGCAGCTTTCACAGTTTTTAAACCCAAGTAGCAGAGAAACCACCCTGCGTTGGTACATGTCCTAATATTGACACCGGAAATGTATCACGGTATTCACATGCTCAGCAGATTTGCACAGCTCAGACGCACACTAACCTGGTCACCTGACATGAAGATGCATTCTCACCCACAAGCAGCCATATTCATATTTACTTCCTCCTTGACTGTCCTTAGCCTCTATTATTTGTAAAGTGTCCTAAATAATTTTGTATCACTATAGCCAACACCATCAATCCCAAGTCTGCTACATACTTCACTTGTAAGACAAATTAGCCTGTGTTGTTGCAACCATGTGGAAGTCACATTCCAAGGCCAACAGTAATTGTTAATAGTAAATAAATTGAATTATTCCCTCTGGATCTTTGAATTATTTTGAATTAAAGACATAATGAAAGGTGTCTCATTAATGGTGGTATTTACCACTTTTCCCAAATAAGTGACCCACTGGTTTAGAAGTGTGAGGACTTGGAGTCCTGCTATTTACTGGATGCCTGTCAGGTGAGCCAGCATGTGCTTTGATCATATAGGAGAACAGCCATTTATGGTAGACGTATTCTATGTGTCACCTGATCACGCATTGTGTAATTGGTAGAAAACTCAACTGCTCAAAAATTGCTTCCCAAAAACCTTTCTTAAATTAAAGTTTAAGTGCACAACTCCTCGCGTGCAGGTTTTGTACCTTACAGTGATAATTCAGGAAATATAATTATATTACTGCTAATCTGCAATGTCCTGCATTTGCTGCCCTTGTGGTTTAAATACATTTAAAATTGTTTTTGTTTCCTGTGTAACCAGGATAGACTCCGCTTCCAGTGCAGCCCTGGACTGAGATATGTGGGTAATCAGAATGAATAAATGGACTTCTCTTTAGGCATTGCTGATTTTCCATTGAAGTGTAATTTGCTCTTTGTTGATACTTTTATGGGCAGACACTGGTATACCCTTCTTTTTCAGTCTTCAGTGATTTACAAAGCCTGACTGCTGTTGACTTCTTGAAATGCTTGACATTGCTTGTCTGTTTGTCATAGTCTTGTCCTCCTATGATGGCTGTGCTCCTGTAACTGTGTGTCATTTGTGTGTGCACTCAGACAAGGAGCGACTGCATCTCTTTCACTGGTCCTTACTTCCAGCTTTGAGCTGTAGTTTCTGCTATTTTTATGAACTCTGGACAAAATATTCCATATTTTTCTATTATCTCAGACCACTTTATGCTGTTTGAACTACTTTGCTTAGATTAATTAGCAAGTAACATGTTCGTCTGACACCAGTTTACTTTGGAATAAGTAGAATGCCTTTTTTAACAAAATACTGTTATGTTTTTAAAATGCAAAATAAAAATGTAGGCAAAACAATTCGACAACATATTATAAACTTATCAGGCGTGAAAAACAATTTATTAAACTCCTTAACTACCAAAAAATGTCTTATGCAATAACTCAGTTATTTATTTACATTTGTTTAGTGTGGTGATCCAACTGGTAAGAGCCCCTATTCTTTGGAGGCTCAGGGAGAAAGCCTCTACATGAATTTACACAAAACAATCAATAAGATTTTACAATTCAGTTTTTAAGCAGTTCTACAACAGAAAATAAGCAGAAAATTTAATACTTTTTAAGTAGACATGAGCAGTATGCAAGCAGCAAAATTTAATAATGACAGTATGAGTGCACTTCGCATAGTGAATTGAGAAAGATTATACTGTAGATCACTAGCAGAGTAACATAGGTAGGAGCATGGATATAAAATAGCCATCGGAAAAGATGAAGTCACGAGAGGAAAGTGTAGAATATCAGCTGGGGTTAAAAGAAAGGAAAAGCTGGAGTAGTTAATAGAGAACTAAGTGGGAAGTAGCAGTACTTTATCCTGGCATGGAGCAAGAACGTGTCCACTGTGTGATGAGTGTACTCTTCTAAGGAATGGAATGGCATTCCACATTTTTTAGATGACATGAGAATAGTCTCTCCTGCTGAGTTAGTTGATTTGGTCACACTTAGAATACAACAATCAAGAAATAAAGACTTACTGTTTGGAATATATTTTGCAGGGTTGTGGATAAGAGTTTGTGCCATGTTCAGTTGAGAGTATGAAAAGCAGTAGGGAGTTCTAACCAGAGGAGATTTTCTAGGGCTAAACAGTAGAGAGACCTGTATGGTTGGTTCGCTGCAAATTTTGGAGTTCTGGTAGAGCTCTGTTTCTAGTAGGTTCAGTTGGGTGATTTGTAGACTGATGGGTACGGGAGCCCTGTATGTTCTAGTAGGTTCCATTGGATGGTTTGTAGATTGATAAGTATATACGAGCCCCATACAGAAGAGTTGGAAGTAGGTATGCTGTGGCTATACATATATTTGCTTCTCCATGTAAAAATTGATTAACTCTGTAGAGGTCATCACATTTTGCTGTGTTTTCTGACTGTTTCTTTTATATGGAGATAAACGTTCATATTTTCATCAGTTAGTACTCCTAACAACTTGGGAGTGTGAGGCAGTTTCACTTGTGCTGTTACTGGAAGAGATTATGATGAGGTTGGGCTTGTTCTCTCGGGATGTTTTTTTGTGTTCAATAGAAGCTGGGAATTATAGAGCCAAGTGTCTACAGAAAGGAGGGATTCATCTGTTAGTAGCTGTAATATGTCAATAGTTTTAGTTGAATAGGGGAAAAAATTTCCACACAGAGATTAATGTAACATAATACAAAATATACGTAATTTGTATTCTGTATGGCAGAGGTGTTTTGGTTGATTTCTGTTGGTCATTAATGGAACTGCTAAATAAGAGTGGTCATAGGATGAAGCCTTGTGGAACCTCTACAGATACAGGAAGGAAGGAGGAGAAGTCGGTGGTCAATTGGACTGCTTGATTTCTGACAGATAAGTAATCGGAGAACCTTGATAGGGATGGAATGTCTAGTGCAAGGGAGAAGAGTCTGTTAAGACGTTTTTAGGATTGGACACCATATCAAAGACTTTGGACAGGTCAAGAAATGCTCCTGCTACTAGTGTTCATGATTTACACTGCTGGTTAATCTGATTACAGAAACTGAAGAGTGCAATATTAGTTCTGTGACTGGGAAGGAGAAAGTAAATTGTTTTCCAGTATATATTTTACTAGTTGGTGATGGATGCTTTTCTTTGGTTTTTTGGCTAGGGGAAGAGAGTATAGCAATGGGCATTTCATCTTTTGTCCATAGAAGCTAAATGGGCAGTTGTAATCGGGTGTTGCTACCAAGGTTTGAATATGCTGTACCTGGTAAAGCACTCCATTCTCCATACAACACAGGCAATAAATGACAGAGTTTTAAGATTTTCACATCTATACATCTGGACCATAATCATCAGCATCCCTATGTTACCTTCCAGAAAAGTGGATGTCATTGAATGCTAAACCTATTTTAATGACCTAGTTTTCAAGCTAAATAGTGACAGGTACTGCCCTCCACTTAGAAGTACGTTTATTAGAAATTCCACTTACAAGTTGAGAAAATCAAGAATGCTTCTAATTGCAAAGACCTCTGATATCTAAGCTGCCACAAAGAAAGCATTATGCATAGTTGCTCCTTACACCTGGAAGGTTTTGCCACAAAATATGTAAAATAGTGATAGTCTTCCAGTGTTTTGCAAACTGCTAAAATCTCACCTTGTACACGACTAAGTGCAGCTGACCTATTGATCCTGGTTAAGCCACATCTGCAAGTTCCCCACTCCACTCTCTGCACCTACCCTTGCAAGACTAGAAGTGGCTTTGTCACTTGTTTGTTTCTTTGGCAGCTGATATAATGTTGAATATTTGTAAATATTTGTTTAAGTGGGAGATGTACAGAGATAAAATTGCCATCACTGTCTTCATCTTCCTCATAATCGCCTTTCTTTTTCCTGCATTTCTTGGTGAGTATATTTCATACTCTTGAAATTTCTTAGGCAGTTTGTACTTGTTTAGGATAGAAGACAAGCTGAGCTGATAACTGTGTTTGCATCTAGTTTAGTAGTGATTAGTTACATTTGTTGTTGTTTGTGTACATACCGCTGTTTGACATTTGGCACAAGTTATGACTAAAAACATTCAGCTGTTTAGAACCAGTTCATTTACCTGATTTAAGTAAGGAAACAAGCATAAAGCAAACGTATGTAAATAAATAAATATAGTGAAACATTTGGTGCACAGGGTGTGTGTTTCTTTAAATTTATTTGTTTTCACTTGATAACCAGGATATAATCAATGCTCAACCCTGGCTAACAAAGTTCAGTAAATAGACGTAATGGCCCCTTTATAGTAGAGGCCCAGGGGAAGAAATTTGCACACCGAGATTAATGTAACAAATAATATAAAATATGCGTAATATACAAAGTGGACTCACATAGTTAACAATACTCTTAGCAAGTTTGCATGCAGTTTCATATGGGGGTAATCAAAGAGGAAATTAAAATGTATAATTGGGGAAATTTAACAGTGGTTTTCATATATCAATTGATACATCAGTGTAAACATGACAGCTATTTTATTAAATGAATCTTAGTAATAATACTAGGGTATAGTATGTGGTTTTCCAACAATAATTTTAATAGCAGAGAAATAGACCAAAACATTTTAAATCATATCATATACACTTGACCCTTTGTGTACCTCTTTTATTAAACAAAGTGGTCCTTCCACCAAAGTCTTCCATAACCCATCTTGTTATGCCAGTCCTTTATGTGGCTTTTAATTGTCTCCTTATATGATGCATATTGTCTTCGATTCCATTGGTAAGTGACGTGTATTGATTAACAGAATGTGTGTATTGATTCCATTGGTAAGTGACGTGTATTGATTAACAGAATGTGTGCATTGATTCCATTGGTAAGTGACGTGTATTGATTAACAGAATGTCTGCATTGATTCCATTGGTAAGTGATGTGTATTGATTAACAGAATGTGTGCATTGATTCCATTGGTAAGTGACGTGTATTGATTAACAGAATGTGTGCATTGATTCCATTGGTAAGTGACGTGTATTGATTAACAGAATGTGTGCATTGATTCCATTGGTAAGTGACGTGTATTGATTAACAGAATATGTGTGCATTGATTCCATTGGTAAGTGACGTGTATTGATTAACAGAATGTCTGCATTGATTCCATTGGTAAGTGACGTGTATTGATTAACAGAATATGTGTGCATTGATTCCATTGGTAAGTGACGTGTATTGATTAACAGAATGTCTGCATTGATTCCATTGGTAAGTGACGTGTATTGATTAACAGAATGTGTGCATTGATTCCATTGGTAAGTGACGTGTATTGATTAACAGAATATGTGTGCATTGATTCCATTGGTAAGTGATGTGTATTGATTAACAGAATGTCTGCATTGATTCCATTGGTAAGTGACGTGTATTGATTAACAGAATGTGTGCATTGATTCCATTGGTAAGTGACGTGTATTGATTAACAGAATGTCTGCATTGATTCCATTGGTAAGTGACGTGTATTGATTAACAGAATGTGTGCATTGATTCCATTGGTAAGTGACGTGTATTGATTAACAGAATGTGTGCATTGATTTTGAGACCATTGGTAAGTAATGGATTCTATATAGATATAGCCTTTTTTTATTGGTGTATTGGAATGGCATGAAATAACATTTACACAGAAGATGATTGGTTAACAGAATGTGTGCATTTAGGCAAAAACAGATTCCATTGGTAAGAGAGGTATTGATTAATGTACTGTCTTTATCTGTAATGAACATGAATGTGTGCATTGATTCCATTGGTAAGTGAGGTATTGATTAACAGAATGCAACAAAGTTAAAGGTCTGCATTGATTCCATTGGTAAGTGACTGTATTGATTAACAGAAGATAAGGGTGCAGCTGTGTGAGGCATTAGAAATTCCATTGGTAACGGCATAGTTGTGTGATTGGGAACAGAATGTCTGCATTGATTCCATTGGTTTAGCTGGAGTGATGGTATATTTGATTAACAGAATGTGTAAAAGTGCATTCATAATTAAGTGACGGTGTTTTATGCTTAACATTAAGTGTTGTGCAAGTTGATTCCATTGGTAAGTGGCAAATGTATTGATTAACAGTGTCTGTGCAATGATTCCTAGAGATGTGAGGACAGCTGTATTGATTAGACAGATGACACTTGATGGAAGACGTTCAGGTTGTCCATTGGAAGTTTACTATATATGTAGGTGAGAAAGCACATGAGCCACATTGATTCCAGTTGGTGGAGTGGACGTTAGATTAACAGATCTGTTAATTGATTAGTATCCATACTTCACCAGTAGGTGTTTTTAGGGAAGTGCATTTTAATGTTTGCTTTTGATTACTGTATTGTACAATGCTTTTATGTAAGGGAACTTCCACAAGATTCATGTTTGTTCTTTAACATGGGCCAAAAATATTGACTTTCCCAGTATTTAATGGTATGGAGTAATGAAACTTTATGATTTTAAATTTTTTAGAATTCTTCTCTTGCTTTTTCTACAATTCAATATTTTCTTGTATACTGTTTTACCTTTGTCATGGCTTTCTGCTTACTGTTTCAGTTTCATTTCATGTTCCAAGTGTATGACTCAAAGAACTGAATGGGGTGTGTGAGAAGGACTTGTTCTTCCATAGATCCACTGCTTGCTTGGGCTAGATTCAGAAAGTGGGGCAGTATCCCATAAATCTTAAAATGTTGCGTCTGTCTTTGTTGCTCAAGTTGAAGGTTGGGATTTTGGATGTGCAGTACTGTCCTCAGATTGTCCAGCTTCACACTCCGTTACGATTCACATCACTACTTGCTGTGAATTCAGTGAGTGGCCACTTCTTTCTTTAAATTGACTAACAAAAAAAAAAGAATGTGAACCATGGGAATCCATGAGTTTGTGTCCCAAGGGTTCTGAAAATTGGGTTTCTGTCAGTTGTTGACAGAGATCGCTGAGTATCAGAATGGGTCTGAAGATACTGCCAAATGACACTTAGTTAGCTGGTGCACTTCCTGTTGGACCTGGATTATTATGTTTGGAAATCTTTTTGTCTAGTGGATGCCAGGAGCTACTAATGTCTGTTCCACTGGAAAACAACTATGGTTCTCACTCCTTTCTGACGTTCACACAGTGACAGAAGGCCATAATCATTTCTCACCATTTTTCACTTGTTCTTTAGTGGGCAAAGGATCTGCTGGGCCTGTAAAATGACTCAGGAAACGCATAAGTTGTACTCCTACAACAAAACAACTAATTTTACTGTGTTACCATGTATTTTAATGCTGTTATAGCTTTCACCTGGTACTTTAATCATCAGCTTAACTGGCACTTCCTGCTGAGGAAAGTTACTGTTCTGAACATGTCTTAGCCATAATGATTCTGTTGGAATTACTTTTTACATGAGTCGTTCTGTGTGTGTGTGTTCATTTATTGTTTAGTTTATGACTCAAAAGACATGCGTCAAACCACACTTACACTGCAATGAGGATTTCTAAGGGAGTGATTCCTGCATTAAAAGTAGAAGAGTTACTGCAATTTTTGTCACTAGGAGGGACACGTGTTTTTCTGTGTTTACACTGCTCATTTTACTGTAATAGACACAAGACACTTCTGAAATAACATTTTCAGTGCAGACAGATATTCTATGTGAAGTGTTGTTTAGCTGCTAATTAATAGATCTGAGGTTTTAAACTTTTTCTCCACATTCAAAAATGTCTATTCTTTCATGTCTTTTTAGCAGTGTTGATGTCTCAGCAGATAGCACAATTGCCTCTGTTCCCTATACAATCTGAAGGCTGTGGGTTCTACTCCCACTCCAGGTGCTTGGATTAATGTTCCAGTACTGACACTGTAGTTAAGTATTGACAGAATTGTTATACTTCTGAGGTTCCATCCTTTGCTGATACATTACAGTGAGGTCCCAGTTCCCTGAATTAGTGGTAGTTTTAAAACTTCCACAGCAGAAAGGGCTTTCATTGGGACAGGCCCAGCTGTTTGGAATCAGCATTTAACTGCAGAAGTGAGGCAGCAACAGTCACTTCAATTATTTAGAAACAAACTAAAAAAGTACCTGTTTAAGGACATCAAAGTTCTCTTGCTTCTGTGACTATGGCTAGTCCTAGCAGATCATACAGCTCTTGTAAAGACATATTTTTAACAAATGACCACTGGCTGAATGCCTGCTGTAATTGTACACACTGTAAATAATGTCATATGCATATATAATTATAAACAACGTGCAAAATGTATCATCTCTGCGTTGATAGTGTAAGATACACAACTGGAGATGTTCTTTATTCTGTGTATAATTTTCTGTTTGCATCTTGCACCATGGTGTCTGGGTCATGGGTGAAAGGGTCTGTCAACCAGTTCATTTACCTAGTCATCAGACTGAAATAAAATAAGCAAAGTCCACATGGGTGCAAAAGATCTCATGGGTATTTATCAACAGAGCAGGGTACTTTATTATAGATGCACTTTCAATCACAAGGAGTTTGCATTTAAAAATTACTGCCATTACTTTTTTGCAGAGATGCAGAAAATATAGAAGACTTAATCCTGTAATTCTTTAAAAAGAAATCTACTATAACACACCTTTTGCCTAACAAAACCAAAAAACTCCAGCCGCTGCCTTTTTAAAGGGGTAGGTGGTGAACTTTCCCTACATAATGGCTAAATTGCTTCTTGTCAATATAAGTACTACCTTAGGTCTCCTCTGAAAATAGGCTGTACCTTTTGAGACAAATCCAAACAATGGAAAAATAAGTAAGTAAATTTTCCTTTAATGGAGATCTTCAATACACACATGGATTCCTAGCTAGATATATCGATATAGACCTTTTACATTTGGTGTATTGGAATGGCATGAAATAACATTTACACAGAAGATGATTCTGGTTTTAAACAGCAGCTCCGTGGCTTTTGTCAAGCATTTAGGCAAAAACAGATTCACATGGGGTTTTTAAGAGAGGTATTTTTCTTTTGTTTCTTTTTTCTTAATGCTTGTACTTTGAAAAAAAAAGGAAATTAATACCCAATAGATACATAAAAAGTCAACGATGATTCCCGAGTGCATTGGAATTTCATGTTACCTAGTCTGAGGTTCACTGATGTTAAATTCAGATTGCTAACCCAAGTTAAAGCTCTGTATGAAGGTATTAAGGGAGGGAAGAGCTCACTGTTTTCACTTCTCTGAAGGGATTCTGGAGAATAAGGGTGCAGCTGTGCATGAGGCATTAGAAATTCATTTGAAACGGCACTTAGTTGTGTGATCTTGGGAAAATACTGGCAGCATCATCAGTGGTTTAGCTGGGGATACACTGATGACTCCCGTTCATAGTTATTTACTTGACAAAATGTGTAAAAGTGCAGTCATGAAAGAGACGGTGTTTTTATGTTTTTTCATTAAGTGTTGTGGAAGTCTGAAACTTTCAGTTGTTGTGTCAGTGGCAAATGTGCTTCATTATGCACAGTGTCTGTCAGGCGAATGGTGGTCCTAGAGATGTGAGGACAGCTGTACCAACCTCAGACAGATGACACTTGATGGAAGACGTTCAGGTTGTCCAGGAAGTTTACTATATATGTAGGTGAGAAAGCACATGAGCCACATTTTCCAGTTGGGTGGAGTCATTTATGGACAACCAGTTAGATTAAAACATGTTTTAATTGATTAGTATCCATACTTCACCATATTTTGAGGGAAGGCTGTGTCCACTCCTTTGCCTCTTCCTTTTACCACATTAGTGTGTTGTACCATGCTGCACGGAGTCACTGCATTTATATTTTAGAGAGTTTCTCCCTGGGCCTCCCCTGAAAATGGGATTGACTTTCCCAGTAATCAAATGACAATAAATAAAGTAAATGTAACTGGCACAAGGAATCTTTGTAGGATATTTGGGGGCCGTAACTAGTGGTATGGAGTAATGAAAGGGACTTTATGATTTTAAATTTAGCAGTTAGAATTCTTGCTTCATTTCTACAATTCAGTTGTAGGTTTTAGTACTTTCTGAATGGAATTTGTTTAATGACCCTTTGTCCTCATGGCTTTATGCTTGGTGTTTCAGTTCCATTTCATGTTCTAAGTGTATGTGGGTAAGGGAACTGGCAAAGTTTAAATTGCATGTGGGTGTGTGCTGTGCAGCGGACTTGTTCTTCCATAGATCCACTACTTGCTTGGGCTAGATTCAGAAAGTGGGGCAGTATCCCATAAATCTTAAAGAAAATTGTTAATGGTCAGTTGGTGTACAGGGAACCCTCACTGAATCACAACGGCATAAAAAATGAGTTGTGCTGTAAAAGTGGGTAGGTTTTTGAGGCGATCAGCATGGTATTAGCAATTGCATTGTTACCCCTTACAGGCAGCTAATTATGTACCTTGATATAGTAACATGTTTACAGATGCTACTTTATATCCTTGATTCCTTGATATAGTAACATGTTTACAGATGCTACTTTATATCCTTGATAAGTAACATGTTTACAGATGCTACTTTATATCCTTGATTCCTTGATATAGTAACATGTTTACAGATGCTACTTTATATCCTTGATTCCTTGATATAGTAACATGTTTACAGATGCTACTTTATATCCTTGATATAGTAACATGTTTACAGGTGCTACTTTATATCCTTGATTCCTTGATATAGTAACATGTTTACAGATGCTACTTTATATCCTTGATTCCTTGATATAGTAACATGTTTACAGATGCTACTTTATATCCTTGATTCCTTGATATAGTAACATGTTTACAGATGCTATTTTATATCCTTGATTCCTTGATATAGTAACATGTTTACAGATGCTACTTTATATCCTTGATTCCTTGATATAGTAACATGTTTACAGATGCTACTTTATATCCTTGATTCCTTGATATAGTAACATGTTTACAGATGCTACTTTATATCCTTGATTCCTTGATATAGTAACATGTTTACAGGTGCTACTTTATATCCTTGATTCCTTGATATAGTAACATGTTTACAGGTGCTACTTTATATCCTTGATTCCTTGATATAGTAACATGTTTACAGGTGCTACTTTATATCCTTGATTCCTTGATATAGTAACATGTTTACAGGTGCTACTTTATATCCTTGATTCCTTGATATAGTAACATGTTTACAGGTGCTACTTTATATCCTTGATTCCTTGATATAGTAACATGTTTACAGGTGCTACTTTATATCCTTGATTCCTTGATATAGTAACGTGTTTACAGATGCTACTTTATATCCTTGCTTTCTCATTATTATTTTTTATTTCTGGTGCTTAGGCTATGTGTCATCCTATGGGGATGTGCATGTAGGTTCGTAGGTAAGTACTAGGCTATCTGCCCAAGGGCATTTATAAGCCTAGCCAGAATGTGTTGGCTTTCGCCACCCCCTTAGATTAGTTCTCTGTGCCTCTGTCCAGCAGACCCATCAGTTCCCTGCGCCACTGTCCAGCAGAGCCATTAGTTCCCTGCGCCACTGTCCAGCAGAGCCAGTGCAGTGATCCCCGGGGTAAATTTTCTGTTTCCCATCCACCTGTCAAGGTTTCTCTTGAAGGGTGTTAATGAGGGGCTCTGCCTGATGTATATTGGAATCCTGTTCCAAAGCATGGGGAGTCACTGGGATAGGAATCTATCCCTCCAGCATGTCCTATTTATTGTTGTGGTGAGGTTTATATCTCTAGAGCGTGTGGTTCTCTGGGATTTGTTTTTTTTTAGGTGGAGCATGTCCATCAATTCTGGGTTGGACATGGCCTTGTATGTCAGGCAGAGATCACCTCTGAGTAAGCGGTATGCAACTGAGTACAGCTGGAGTTTCTTGAGTCAGGCTGCATAGGGCATCTGTTTGAGGCCAGTAATCCTCTTGGTGAGGTACTTTTGTGGCCTTTCCCGCTGTTGCAGGTGTCTTTTAAGGTACATCCCAAATGGGGTGTTGTATTCTATGATGGGTCTAATGAGTGATGAGTAGAGAGGCACAATAACCTCTTTTGTTCTATATGTGAACCCTTTTGTAATTAGGTGGGCCACATAGAAGGATTTTCTAACCACCTTGGCAATATGATTATCAAAGGAGAGATTACTATCTGCTTGGGTCCCCAGATCCCTTATTACATTTCCTGTATTTAGGGACTACCACCTATGTGGTAGTTCGCGGGTATTTTGTTTTTTCCAAAGGGGATGAGTATGCACTTTTTGGCATTTAGCTTGAGGCCATGATTTGACACCAGGTATCCGTCTCAGTGAGACCCATCTGAAGGGTATCTGTATCAGCCGGAGAATCAATTATGGCCCCTAGTTTGCAGTCGTCTGCGAACTTTGTCAGCCATAGTCCTCCTATGCTTGCCTGTACCTCTGATAAGTATATAGCGAACAGGATGGGTCCTAGGACTGAGCCTTGGGGGATGCCATTTGTAACTGGTTTAGAGTCAGACGTAGAGCCTGCAACTCTCACCATGTGAGTTCTATCCATGAGCCAGTTGGCAACCCATCTCGTGGTGTAGGGGTTTATGTTCAAGCTGGTGAGCTTGTCTATAATACTAGAATGGGAATGGTGTCGAAAGCCTTTGCGAGGTCTAGGTAGGCTGTGTGGACCTCCTTTCCCTCATCTAATGCCTTGGTAACCATCTCAAAGAAGTCCACCAGGTTTAGGAGGCATGATCTGCCCTTAACAAAACCAAACTGGGTAGGGTCCAAGGTTTGGAGGTTCCCAATGTCTCTGTTAATGAGTTCCATGATGATGTGTTCCATAGCCTTGCAGACCAGGCTAGTCAGGCTTATAGGGCGATAGTTCCCGGGGGTCCGTTGTGGCTCCACCTTTGTGGAGCGGGATAACTGTTGCTGTGCACCACTCTATGGGTATATAGCCTGTAGAGAGGCTGAATTTGAACAGTGTGTTTAGGTGAGGGGTTAGTTCATTTTGGAGCTCTTGTAAGACACAGCCTGGGACCCTGTCCAGTCCCATTGAAGCTATGTTTTTGGCTTTGGATAGGGCTGTTTTAACCTGTGCATCAGTGATTGACGGGGCCCTACATTCTTCTGGTATGCTTATAGGCCCTTTAGGGGGTGAGAGGGGGGTGAAGTTTGCACTAAACCTGTCTGCCAGAATGATTGCAATATCAGCCGGTTCGTTTTGTTGACTTACTGCTCTTTCAGCAGCCTGCACACTTTGCTGTGTGTTTGTGGACTGTGATTCAGGTAGTGCTATACTTTTTCATGTATAGGCATGTCTGTGTGAGTACTGCTGCTAAAGGGTAGAAAGACCGTATGCATGGTTTCACAATTGTAATATTGCCTTGTGACGATTGTTTTTGCACAGTAATGCTGAACATTTACTCATTTTAAAATTTCCACTTTCTCGAGATGTAGCTATCATTTTTTGCACAAAGGTCTGTTCCCCCATCTGGTGCCCATCCTCAAAGAGTTCATCTCCTCATACTTTTATATGCTACATTGTTTCAGTTTCAAAAATAGTCTCTTTTCTACATTTGAAATATAGGAAACTGATTATTACATTTGTAACAGGCAGCTGCTACAGGTTATGCTGCACTACAGCACTACATTTTCAAGACAAATGTTCTTTCAACTTTTTCAGCTGTAGCAGACTGCAGTTTATGCTACACATGGAGTGCTACAGTGCTTCTGTTCTGACTAATACAATACCAGTATTTTACCAGTATGCCCTAAAGAATGATCTGCCAAACCAGCCCCCCTAACACTTTGAACTTGGGTGGCTGGCCACTTTGCCCCACAGTTGCTGTGCTTCTGTCCACTTTATCCTGTTCTGTCTTGGGTGAGCTGCAAACTATAACAACAAGTAGTGGGATAAGGCGGAGAATCACTCCTGGACAGGTCTGTGGTCACAGCATGCAAATACAAGTGTAAGCACACATGCATGCATGCAAACACGCAAACCACATACATCCATGGTTGTGTTTTCTCAGACACACACACACACACACACACACCTATGGACAGTTTACGAGAATTTCACAGTTTACTGTTCTGCACTTCTTTAGCTATAGGACAAAGCTAGACATGTTGGTGAAAACTGACATGGACATAAAATCTCCACACAGAATATACTCCCAGCCAACAACCAAACAGAATGAACTACTGTAAATCCACAAAATTAACTCTGTTTGTGGTTTAAAACGTGGGACGACTAAAAACAATGAGGAGGCTCAGTCTGTCACCCTTATGTGGCGTGTTTTTCTGTGCTGAGTATTGTGTTTTGTCAGTTGGTGATTGTTTTTACAGCAGTGGTCAGTGGTAATCACAGTGATTCCATAGACTAAATGTGACCATTATCTGGTGGTCTTGGCATGACTTGGTGATCTAGCCAGAGAGAGACTGGGCTCCAATTGAACTGTAGTGATGTTTTAGACGTTGTCATTACTTCCACTTTCAGAAACATTAATAGCTATAACTAGTCCCTGTTTAATTTCATTTTTTTTTTGTGAACTAACCTAATTTACATTTTTCTTAATGGCACAATGCCTTCAAGCAGGAAAGAACATTTTCTTTTTGTTTTTAATATCTGGTACATTATTATCACCTTTGTTGTATTGCTGTTAATATGTTGCTAAGGTGTAATTTTGAAAATAGAGTGATCACGTCGCTCTAATGCTCATGTTTCAAGCTTAATTTGCACACAAAGGTTTCAGAAAATAGCAACTGATGTAGTAATAGTAAGTGAAGGACACTGAGAACAGCAGAAAATTGTTAAATTACATGAAGCAGACAAGTGTCATACAGTCGTTCGGCTGTGAGCAGTTACCAAAAGTCGCATTTGTTCATAATTTATGAGGAGTAATGTTTGTGTCATTGTTACCGGAAGTCATCCGCTCTTGTGAAGTGTTGGTGACTTGATCATATGGTCTCAATACAATATCAGAAGGGCATTAAACAAAGGACAGTGCCAGCCTATTTAAGTAGCTAAAGAAGAAATCCCATAAATATCATAGACAAGTTGACATAAGTAAAAAATGACCTGCACATTGCATCACCAGTATTTCAACATCTACTGGCAGCTGTAGCATGATAGTGGTCGACTGCCAAGAAACTCCTAGATCGAGTAACTGATAAATTAGATGACAATCAGTATCCCATCAATTAGAAACATTTTTGTACTGCTCTGAATTCTTACAGGCATGCTATGCTTAGCCAGTTTTATTTTTAGCCTTGTGTAAGCGTATGCATAAACAAATGCTCTATGTCTGTTCATAAAGCTACTTACATTAGTACTCCTGTCCTTCTAATACATTTTAACCTTGGGCAAATGTAAGCATAAACAATTGCTCTGTATTTATTCATAAAGCTACTGACCCTCTCCTTTTTCTGCTGTATCACTGCTGTGCATCAGTTTATTGTCCTTAAGCCTGTAGTACACAGAAGGTCAGGGATCTCTTCAATCATGGAATAAAGTGACCATTTCAGGTAATACAGAATATGTAACAGTAAGGCTCTCTAATAACAAAACCAATAATAATTAGATGCATGACTAACTAGCTGCGTGATGTTCAAAGAGCCTGATTCCAAAAGGTTCGATCTCACAGTAAGTGACCACTTATACTGATAGGCTGAGCGTTCTCTTGGAGTCTGGCCCCTAGTGTAAGCCTGATTATAGACAGGCATTTGTAGTAGGTCACTAACACTGAGAACAGCATTTTTGGAATCTGGCCCAAGGTCTTGTATTGTTGCTTTAAGGGTTTATGTGTTTAAGTCTGTATGTGACAAAAGAAGGCCAAAGAAGCTGAAAACTCAGGTGTACAAAACAGTGCTGTGACCAGTACTACTGTATGGTACAGAAACCTGGGCAGTAAAGGCAGAGTGACTGAGGAAGCCCGAGGTGATGGAGGTGAAGGAATGATGACACCACAGCACAAGTCAAGGCAGTTCCAATTGCAGAGAAGGTCAAAGAGAACCGATTACAGTGGTTCAGGCACATGTGCAGGAAAGCAGAAGACTTGCTGAAAAAGACTTGGGAGAGACGAGGAAAAAGCGAGAGGAAGCAGCAATGTGCAGCAAAGAGATGGATGGATTGTGTGAGAAGACTTGTGACAGTCAGTGACAACTATTGAAGAATATAGGAATAGGCTTTGAATTGAAAAAGGTGGCGACATTGCACGTAACACCCTAGCCCCATGTAGAAAAAAGGGGAAAAGGGTGTTGATTATGATGATGATGGTGATGATGATGGTCTGCTTCACTGTGTGAGTAGGTCCCACTGACTCTTTGGTTAATGTGAGAGCAGTAGTGCTGCTTTCAGTTCACCAAAACTCTGGGGAACTCCTTGGCTCTCCATGGCAGACCATTTCATAGATCACTTTATATTTGAGTGTTTGTAGAAGTTCTCCTACATTTGCATACTGTTTTTTTTCTTTGTATTTGTGAACATTCATAGGGTTTTTGAACTTATTTCCAAGGATTCTTCATAGTGCAAGAGTTCAGCCTTTTGCTGTAAAGCAGTTATTACTGCATTTGAGCTCAAAAGTGGTTGGTTTTACATTAAGAAGGCTTTTTTTGCACTCTGGTGCAGGTAGAGGGCTGATTCAACACATCCAAGTTGGGAACTGCTGGTGGAAGACTTAATTTTTTGTATTTGATTGGCCTGAGGACTTAACTGTAAACGTCTTTCATCCTGCTGGAATAAAAGCCTCACGTTTGCACATCACGCAGACCTGCTTACCAGTGCCTTGTATATAAGCAAGCCTCTCCAGTTTAAAATCCTGTATAGGAAACGCTGTCCATAGTCTCCCACTGTTCATAGCTGCTTGAAGAGCTACCAGTTTGTGCAGAGGGGAGCACCAATGTAGGTAATCTAATAGTAACTATTAAAGACTCTCACTTAGACTTTTAAGTGACTCTCTCCTACTCCTTTCCATCTACTAAGGATCTGTTATAACAGACTGGTGCTTCCCTGTCATCTCTGCTTCTGGCCTGGTGGATACGGACATCCTGAGGCAGTGTAGTAACTACCCCATGTCCAATAACAAGCATTTAATTTTAGAAGAGACAAACACAGTGTGTGAGAGATTTAGATACACAATGCCATTGGAGGCAACGCTTTCACATACACATATGAAAAATGCAAGCCAGGTTGTCAGCATTACATCCAAAACACTCACTACCAGCACTAAGGAACAAACACACAGACCTACATATGTACAGGTACTCGCATGTAATCTAGCCAGTCCTCCAAGACCCCCTAAAAGCATCTCTCAGTGGCCCCACGCACACTCAAAAAAGACAGCACCTCATACAACTCTGAAAGTCATAGTAGCCCCACTTCCAGGCCCATAAAGCCGTACACCACACAGCCAAACATTGTAGTTATTGGGGGATCCATTGTAAGACATACAGATACCCCCCCCCCCTTACCAGGCTAAACAAGGAGAAGACCACAGTGATCTGTCTGGATCCAGGATCCTCCAGATCACGCATGCACTTGGTCTTTAAACCAGAAGTACCAGTATGACACGGTCATAGTCCATGTGGGTGTAAATGACCTAAGATGTACCTCACTGGACCATGTGAAGAGAGACATGATGGAGCTCTTTGAATGTGTTCCAAGCAGTATGAATCTAGCTTTGAGTAGCATTCTGCCTTCACCAATGATGATGCCACAGTACCAGCAAAAAATGACTTCAACAGTTGGCTTAATTTCTGGTGTCACAACAACAGGATCAAATATGTATCAGCCTGGGGAGACATGATTGACAAACCACAATGCTTTCACAAAGATGGTTTGCAGTTGTCAACACTTGGCTTCGAGATACTACCAAAAACTTTATCTTTCCCCAAAGTGGCTTTTTTAAGGTCATGCCAAGTTGTTTAAACCCACCAACATAATCAAAATCACTCGAGACTACATAAAGGTACTGCAGTTCAATGCTAGGAGTTTAAAAAACTGCACTCCCTGGAAGCACTCCTCACCCTGCAGACATATATGTAGTTACGGAAACATGGTTCAGAGCCATGGAGAGCACCCTGGCTATCAAAGGCTACAACGCCTTTCATACCTTTTGATCTCCCTCAGCTCAGGATAAAACAAAGGGAGGTGGTGTCTCAGTGTTCATAAAGGACAAGTACACTGCTAGACTGGTCCAACAACATGACTCACTTGAGATGCTCTATGCCCAATTAACTATAACTGTGACCCCATATCATATCCTTGGTAGTTACAGATCCCCTAACATGTCTAAAAAAACACACTTCCTACTTAAACCTACTGGAATCTGTTAGCAGTCAGCCTAACACCATAGTTATGGGTGATTTCAACTACCCTTCCATAAACTGCTAGACTTATATGACCCATAATTCACTTGCTCAGACGTTTTTGGACTTCATTAGTGCAAACACTCTGGACTATCTAGTGAGCTCCCCAGCTGGAGGTACAGATATCCTAGACCTGGTACTCATGAACATGGGGGCCTGCTGCTCGCTCCTGTGCATTAACTCCTCCCTGGTAAGATTTGACTTCAAAATGATCTCCTTTAGTATTAAAACCAACACAGAACCCCCATCAAACTCCAAACCTGTTAAGAACTTCGCTAAGGCCAGTTACCTCAAACTAAGTGACAGCTTATTAAACTTCCAAGCCCCTCTGAACCCAGATGACACTGAGGGCTACTCTGAGCTGTACACAAAAGCCCTGTACAACCACATATATAGCTGCAAAGTGGAAGCAGTACCTGTCCGAGTCAAACCTATGATTACTGACAAAAATAAACCATCCTGGTGGACTCCTTGCATAAATAGGCTATTCAACAAAAGGAGAAGTATCCTCTCCAAAGCCAAGAAGGAGCAGAAAAAACAGTGCCAAAAGACACTCACCAGTCTAAACAATCAAATTGAGAGAGCTAGTCAGATCTGCCAAAGCAAACAATGCGGCAAAGATAGCCTCTCAGGTGAAAGATAACCTTAAGGCTTTTTTTTAAATTATCTCGTAACCTCAGGGGAAGCACTCAGCAATGTGCCAAGTTAATACTGGATGGCAATGATTTACACTGAGCCTGAAACTGTAGCAAACCAGCTGGCCAACAAGTTCAGTTCATACTTCACCCCCTCATCACATTCTACCACACCCAAAGAAATACCCGCAACCATCCACTACCAGTGATTATGAGGGAACAAGTCCTTACTGCACTCTCTAAAGCCAAAAACACAGCCTGCGTGGGTCCCAACAACATTCCAGGATGCTTCTTAAATAGCTTAAAATGGAATATATTAGGGCCACTAGAAACCCTCTTTAATCACAGCCCCTGGATGGGCTTTGTCCCAGAGGAATGGAGGACTCCAACAGTTGTCTTGCTGCAAAGGGTGGCCCATCAACTGACCCAAGGAACTACATACCCATAAGCCTGACCAGTCTTATCTGCAAGACCATGGAGAGAATTATCATGGACCTGATTAATAATGATATAGGAACTCTCCAAACACTAGACTAGTCCCAATTTGGCTTTGTCAAAGGGAGGTCTTGCCTGCTCAGTCTGGTGGACTTCTTCGAGAAAATCACCAGGGCCATGGAAGAGGGTAAAATGGTACACGCTGCTTATCTAGATTTGGCTAAAGCTTTCAACACAATCCCCCATTCAGAAATTGTAGATAAATTTACTGAGGTAGGCTTTAAACCCCTATATCATCAGATGAATAGCCAACTGGCTCACTGACAGGGCACATGTTGTCTGCATAGGTGAATCCACTTCCTGTAGGAAACATGTTACTAGTGGTGTCCCACAGGATTCAGTGTTGAGACCCCTCCTGTTTGGTATATACTTTTCTGAAGTGAAGGCCAATACTGGCGGCCTCTGGCTCACCAAGGAAAATGCAATACACAAGTTGTTAAAGTACAGTACAAAAGAAAGAAAGGAACTGTTACATGCTAGTACTGTAAAATAAGCATAGAATAATTATACAGTGTAAAATAACATTATGTGAAAAGTGCAACACAGTTGTAGGGTGTTACATTCATACGTTTAATACAATAAATGACAAGATAATTGAGTACAGAACACAGAAAGGAGCAGATTGTAGGCTTGCATAATAAGATCAAAATGGGAGGCTACCCTGGGTCTGAACAACTGCATATCCAGGACCTGGTTAAATGGGCCTGGAGGAGTTTTTTGAAGTTGTTTTTGTTTTCAGTGGACCTAATATCTGGGGGGATAGAATTCCATGCTTTTGCAGCAGTAGTTGAGCAGAGGGAGCCCCCAGAGCTATTGCTGCTTTTGGTTATGTCAACTAGTCCTTTTTTGGTGGATCTTAGTAGGCGGTTGTTGGAACAGATATATTCAGTAGGCCATGTAGTGAAGGAATGTTATTGGAATTATATAGGATTTGATGGGCTATTGTAAGTTGGTTATAGGTAAGCAGGTTAGGTGACTCTAGCCAGGATAATTGCTTGATTGCTAGGCAGTGATGTCTCATGCAGGGTGAGTCAGTTGCAAACTTCGCTATTTTACTGTATCAAGTATATAGTTTATGTAAGTCTGTTTTGTTTAGGTTGATGAGTATGGGGGAGGCATAGAGAAGAGTGGAGACTAGGTGGGATCTTGCGATGGTAGCTTTACTATTGTTGGTGAGGTGTTTTCTGCATCTATGTAGGACTTGGAGTTTTTTATGGACTTACTTTTTTATTGTCTGTGCAGTATGCATATCAAATTTCATGTTGTGATCTATGATAACTCTTAGTACTTTGGTGTTTTGGACAGATGTGATGGGGGGGGTGTTAGCTTAATATATTGTGAATGGCTATATGGGGTCTGGGGCTCTTATGGGATGGAATATCTCTTTACCAACACCACAGAGAAGTCAAATATTAATGCAGTTGAGTTTGCCATTGTGTAAGCTTTAAGATGAAATATTTTAAAATATTGTACATAGCATGGTTTTGGAATTATTGATGCAAATGAAAACAAGCAATATTTGACTCCTAGATGTGTCAGTAGAAGGTAACTGCAGATGCACTTGGAGGTAGTTTGTTACTAAAACAGTGAAATCCATATTAATGTTTAATGTAATAGTCGAAAAATAAGGATGGAGACTGTTTTGCTGAGTGTTCACAATGTCAAACATTCGGAAAGCCAGAAGTGACATTTCCTGAAACAATCTTCTGCACAAAAGCTGGTCATTTGTCACAAATGTTTTTTGCTGTTTTGCTGCCCCCCCATTTGGGGGGTCTGTGCCCCCCCCCGCTAATTATATATTCTAACTCCGAGATCACACTAAAGTAAAGGAAATGGTAATTTTCCCAATCCCCACTGTAGTGTGATCCAATTGAAAACAGCGATGCTCAAAACCAGGAACGCAAGCTACATGTCACCATTTCGGAGGCAGTGGGATTTCCACTCGCAGTTTTAAGCTTTTGCACCTTTACTATCGATCTTATGAATGATGAGGTAAGTTTCAAACTTTTGATAGTAAACATCTGGAGACATCACTTGGGTATAATGTTAAATTCACATGATTTCAACAATGATATAGAAAAATATGCAGTTATGTTTTCATTTTTAACAACCGTCATTTACTCAACTATTATTTTTTTTTTTGTTCCGTTCCTGCATTCCCTTAAACCTCACTCCTCTTGCTGAACATCATTCTGCATGTTTTATTTCCACAAATTCCATTTATTTCTAGATAAGTTGCTGTTTCCCTCTTTTAAAGATTCCACCTTAAATTCTTTTATCTCCTTTACAATAGTCAATACTTAAGTTGTAGCTGATTTAGATTCTGATTTGCATGTTCTAGTAATTATTAATATTTATGTATTTTGCATCCAATAGCATTAAACTTAGTATGACATTAATATATCTGGCCAACTTAGATCATATGTCCCAGCTCGAAAGAATTGTTTCCTTAGTTACAATCATTTGGTCCCCCAGCATTTCAGACAAAGTACTACAGGAATTTTTTTAAATTTGCCAACTGGTTATACTTCCAGAGTTGTTGTATACAGACGATGTGGCATTACAGGCAGACTCTGGTTAAAATTTCAGCAGAGCAGAGGGGAATGGAATGCAAAACTGAAGACACATGGGATGAAGCTGACTACAGAAAAGATGTATGTTATGGCAGCAAATGGGGAAAATCAGAAGAAGATGAGAACCAAGACAGATGGGAAAATATTGGAACAGGTTTGGAAGGGGTGGTTGAGGTGAAGGGAATTCTGAACTAGGAGGTCAAAGCTAGAATCAGAGGAGTTGCACCAAGCTGACTCAGAGTGTCAGGGTTAGTGTATGGTAGAAAAATGAAGCTGAAAAGTAAGGTGCATGAAATAGTTGTATGGCCGGTACTACTGTATGGTACAGAAACATGGGAGCAGATGAGGAAGCTAGAGGTGATGGAGATGACTTGCCTGAGATGGATGGTAGGATGCACACTGTGGGACAGCTGAAAAAATAAGGACATCACAGCAGAAGCCAAACAAGCTCTAATTGCAGAGAAGGTCAGAGAGAGAGATTACAGTGATTTGGGCATGTGCAGAAAAGCAGTAGACGATCTGGTAAAGAAGATTTGGGACAGACAGGAAGAAAGCAACAGGAAACAAGGATGTCCAGAAAGAGGTGGCTTGATGATGTTTGAGAAGAACTGCATCAGGCAGGCATGACTGTCAAAGAAACTCTCATTGAATCAAGAGAGCTGGTGACAGTTAACACAACACCCCAACTCCATGTAGAAAATGGAAAACGGTGGTTGGCAGTGATGAACTCATTACATTCCCAAAGACGTGCCCCCAGTTTCCTCATTTAAAGGTTATGCCTCAGGCAGTTGCTGCCTACGAGAGGTAAAATTGTAAAGTCTGCTTGGGGTATGAAAATACACAGGGAAACACTTCCTGCAGAAATCCTAAACCTTGTGGACTTTGTTGCATAACAACATGTGGATTTTTATGCTTCCTGGTTGCTTGTGATATGGGTCCCGCAGACACATGTGCGCGCACACACACACACACACACACACACACACACACACACACACACACACACACACACACACACACACACACACACACACACACACATTAGTTCTGTTTTGTCAAGAGCAGGTTTGTTGAGAAGGAAGGGCAGGTTGTTGAAACTGCTGAAAGCAGCAGGCTGCACCTTCATGGAACGGCTTTGCCCCCTTCCTTTGCTTAAATATACACTACAAGACTACACCATTTTAGGTAAGGGGAAATGATGTACTTGATAAAGTTACTCTTGTTCAGATGGACTGCTCCAAATATATAATGTATTTATGTCGTGTGTGTGTGTGTGTATATATATATATATATATATATATATATATATATATAGAGAGAGAGACAGATAGATATATATGTGTGTGTGTGTGTGTGTGTGTGTGTGTGTGTGTGTGTGTGTGTATATATATATATATATTGTGCCAGCATGCACACACACTCAAAGAAATGTATGCATTATTGCTGTGTATTTTGCATATTTAGACCAGGATAAAATGAAAAGGAGTCTTGTTGATGTCTGCTGGTATACTTATTGGGAGAGGAATAGATATCCTTTGCATAATGCAAACATTGCATGACAGTAAAAGAGACAGCAGAGAGGAAAATGCAGCTGTGTGGCTGCAGATGATAGATGATGAAATAACATCTGAGAATGTCTGTCTTAAAACTGTGTGAGGAAACAGCTTTGGTACTACAGTTGATTAAAGCACTAGTTACCACCTGCCACAGATTTGATTTTAATTTCCCGTAAATCTTGCAATTTTTATCCAGGGAGCAGATTTTGAAGATTACAGCTGCTTTAGGATAAAGGATTTCTTATTCCTGAGTCAAGTGAAGACCTTGCCACATAGGTCATACCCAGGTTATGTTTGTTGATTGTGTTTTCCCAATGTGGCCCAGTGTGTCATGTATATATATATTCATTCTTTTTTTATTGTGTCATATTTTCAAATTGAATCTATTAGCTACTGTTAATATCACTTTCTGTTGCACATTACTAAATAATTTACTTTTAAGTTGTTACTGTTGACATTAATTGTCTGGCATGTAAATCAGAAAAACTTTATTCTGTCCTTCATTTTTTGGTGGAAATATATTTCATATGATGACTGGTACTGAGAATTATGGACATGCTTTGAAACATGTTTGTATGTAAACTTAGAAACATACTGTAAGTGGGAATTCAGTGGAAGATTCAAACAAAAAAACATTAATTAAATTTCAGTTTTCCTTTTGTTGTGGGATCGATCTGAGATGTACATGTCTTAGCAGTAGAATGATCATTTTGAAAGTTGTGATTATATTTTTACTACCTTGGGTTGATCTGCATAACTTTTTAATACTGTGGTCATTTGAATGCCAAGGAGAAAGCTGGACCCAAAAGCCAAGTCACTCTGAATTCTTTGTGAAGTGCATAAAGGTTATACACTAATCCTACAAAGATGTTACCAAAAATTCTGTAGTACCTAAACAGGTTCTGTCAAGAGGTACCAAACCTGCACATAACTCTCTTGTTAGGTCTCGCATACATTGCAGAACTTCTAAACCAAATGCACTATGGTCTTGTGGGGTCAAAGGCTGCCCTAAGTAAGTATCCCTACTACTGTGTTTTGTGTTCCTAAGGTTAATAAGCATGTCTCACTGTCTTTGAGAAAACAGTAACACTACCCTACAGTCTACCTTTGTTGAAGGAATTACACCTTTGTCTTTGAGAAAGCATAACCCACTGCCTTCCTCAGCTGATACCATGATTTCATCCCTATTCTGAAATGACCCCTTAGCTCTCCAGCCTTACCTTCTCATGCATACAGACCTTCCTGGTAAGCCAGTGCATTGTGACACTTTCAGGTCAGGTATTTTATTAGTAAACACCAAAACCTTTAACCATCCTTGTATACTCAGCCCATACCTGTTTATTTGGTAAAATGAAGGGGATCCATTACTTGTCAGCCTGGGATGATATGGTTGATAGACCACAATGCTTTGCCAGAGATGGTCTCCACCTGTCACTTCTGGGCTTTCAGCTACTGGTTAAGGCTTTTGCCTCCCCTTAGTGCCTTTTTTAGGCAATGTCACAAAAACAAAATTTAAAACGAAAAAATATCCTCAAAAAACAACCTTCAGGTCATGCTGCTAAATGCTAGGAGTCTGAATCTGAAACTGCACTCACTGGAAGCACTCCTTGCCTTGGAAGATGCAGACATCTGTGCAATCACAGAGACCTGGTTCAGGGCTGAGGAGAGTATCCTGGCCATACTGGGGTATAATGCCTTCCACACGTTCAGACCACAAAGCAAACACGCAAAATTTAAAGGAGGTGAAATATCAGTATTCATCAAAGATAAATACACCTCCAGACTGCTTAAACAGAATGATTCCCTAGAGTTACTCCATGTGCAAATAACTACAAGAAAGACCCCTCTCCAAGTTATCACCAGCTGTAGATCCCCCTTCATGAACCATGATATCCACACTGCCTACTTTGATCTACTTGAATCGCTCAAAATGCAACCAAACACCCTGGTTATGGGTGACTTTAACTATCCATCCATAGATTGGGTAAATTATACTTGTACAAACATACTTGTCTAAACATTCTTGGACTTTGTTAACTCAAATGCCTTGGAGCAGATAGTTGACACCCCTACAAGGAGCCCAAGCATTCTAGATTTGGTACTCACCAACACGGCAGAAAGGTGCACCACCACAAGTATGCTGCCCTCCCTGTAGAAAGGTGCATCACCACAAGTATGCTGCCCTCCCTGCTGAAGTCTGATCATAAATCAGTCATTTTTGAAGTAACAATAGCATCAGATCCCCCCCCCCCCCAGGAGAAATTAGGTTAAAAAAGTCTCCAAAACCAACTAAAGCCTCTTAGGAGAAGGCATTTAATAGCTTCACAGCTGCTGCCCCCACTGATGGCAAGGACACCTATACTGGGATATACACCAATGCATTGTATAAACAGCTATACAATTGTATTGACTCAGCCATTCCTGATAGGACCAGGGCAATATCCTCAAGAAACAACAAGCCTGCCTAGTGGACATCTGCCATAAATGGGTTATAATAAGAAATTGCTGTCTAAGAGCAAGAATGAAAGATCTCAGAATTGCAAGCACACCCTTCTCAGCTTGCACAAGGAAATAATTCATCTTGTAAAGTTCTTTAAAGCTAACTTCTAATCTAGATTAGCATCCCTAGCTAAGGATAACCATAAGTCATTCTTTAGTTGCATCTGAAACCTTAAAGGAAAAGCCCAGATTTGTGCTAAACTGGTATTGAATGGTACCATATATACTGAACCAGTGGAAATAGCCAACCTGCTAGGGAACAGGTTCAGTAAAAAACTTCTTCCACCTGTCCCTGCCTCTCATACCCCAAAACATTCCTACCACCTGTTCTCCACCTAGTATCGCTAAAGAGCAGATCTTAACCACTCATTCCAAGGCCAGAGACATAGCCTCTATGGGACCTGATAATATTCCAGGCTGCTTTCTCAATGGTTTAACACAGGAGTTAGCAACACCATTGGGTACTCTCTTCATCCGCATCCTAAGCACTAATTTTGTCCCTGCTGAACAGAAAACGGCTACCGTCATCCCCTTGCACAAGGGGGGGGGGTACATCCACCTGCTATGGGAACTATAGACCCTTTAGCCTAACCAGCCTTATCTGCAAGGCCATGGAGAGAATCATCATGCCCCTTATAACAAGTATATAGGAGACCTTCAAACACTTGACCTGACCCAGTCTGGTTTTGTTAAAGGGAGAGCCTGCCTGTTGAACCTGGTGAACTTCTTCGAGATTGTCACCAAAGCCCTGGATGAAGACAAATTTGTGCATCTGGCTAACCTAGACTTGGCCAAAGCCCTTGACACAATCCCCACTCAGGCATCATTAAAAAACTCACCCAACTGGGAATCAACCCGTATACGGGGGGGGGGGGTTGCAAACTGTTTGACCAACAGAGCACATAAAGTCAAAATAGGGGACTCCACCTCCAACAGCAGACCTGTCACCAGTGTTGTTCCACAGGGATTGGTGATGGGGCCCTTATTGTTTGAAATCTACTTCTCAGAAGTACAGGCAAAAACAAAATGTCTGTGGCTAACAAAGTTTGATGATGACTGCAAACTGGGAGTGGTCATAGAGTCCCCAAATGATTTCACCATTATACAAGAAAGACTTGTGCAAACCAATGATTGGTGCCAAAGTCAAGGTCTTAAAAATGAATGCAAAAAAATGCATTATCATGCCCTTTGGCAAAGGCAATGTCCCTGCATGTAGAATAACAGATCTATTGTACCTTAAAGAAGCATTTCTAAGACCTGAACGTGCATATAAATAGCAAGCATGTGCTAGCTTCAGTGCCATTTTGTGAGTATAGGCAGAGTGTGCACATCTATGTATGGGACAGCTAGTTTGTATATATGTTAGTTATTTTGCTTCATTTTAATGTGTTTGTACACAATAAAGCTTCTTGAACAGAACCTGCAATGTTCATCTACTTCATCCTGACTAGATGAGCGACACTGCAGATTAAACGCCCTAAGTTCTAAGTCAGTGGTGAGAGATTTGACCACACAGGTTGACAGCAATCTTACTTTTGATCACCATGTCTCCATGGTGGTAAAGAAAGCCTTTCAGAACAAAAGAGGCTATAACCCCCATGTACACTTCTGTCATCAGGCCAGTAAGAGTACAATGCTCCCTTTGGTCTGTACTTATACAGGCACCTACATCAACTGGAGAGACCTCAAAGGTTACTCACACAGAAAATTCAGGGTCTTCAGTGCATGTCTTAAGTGGACAGACTGAAATCACTGTTACTGTGCTCTGTATCGTATAGACCTGTGCCTTGTGTACAGAGAAACCTTTGATCCTGCCTCAGTGGAAATGCTGCACATTCATAAGTCAAATGGTACACAATTCACTCACTCTAGGGACTTTAATCTAGCATGTGACATCAACAGGACTTGCTGGAGTGACAGATATGTCACACAGAGGTTGACTCTCCTGTGGAAAAAACTTCCAATACAGATTAAGTAGAGTCCCTTGTTAATCGTTTTTAAGTGTAACTTGGACGTTTGGATGGGAAACCACAAATTCACCGCAGGGGGTTCTCCTGTGTCCCTCTTGGATAGGAGGAGTCCGTGCTAATTTAGATCTATAGCATAAAAACACTGGAAGTAACAGACCAAGGCTGCAAAATAAAAGAATACAAAAATTTATTTCCACAATAAACAAACAGTGAGCGCTTTCGTGGACCAAGCCACTTCATCAGACAATGATTATAACTTAAAAACTTCTTTTATACCAGTTCATGACAATTAAGCAAGTGCAAAAATCTCAACCTACATTTAAAGCAACAGAGCAAACAGCCATAAGAATTGCAGTAACATATTACAAACACAGTATCACTGCACCCTCAAATGGATATGTGCTTGGTTATGGAAGTAAAACTGCCTCATTGAAGGATAATTCTTGGTCTACTTTTTTTGTATTGCTGGGATAAAGAGTTTTGAAGCTTAATCCAGTAGGGGGCTTGGGGGATGGTTTGTTTATCTCAGTTTTAGTCATTTTACCTTTGCAGCTTTATAGTTTGATGGTTGTTGGGTGGCACAGTAGATAGTGTTATTACCTCCCAGCAAGAGGTTCCCCGGTTCGATTCTTGGCTGGGGTGCCTTCTGTATCGAGTCTGAATGTTCTCCCTGTGTTTGTATGGGTTTCCTTCCACATTCCAAAGACACGCAGTAGGTGGATTAGACACACTAAATTGGCCATAGGTGTGAGTGTGCAAATCAGTGTGTGCTATGGAAGAACTGCCATGGCAGGGCTAGCCACCTAGCGGTGTAAACCTTGGCTCTAGATAATTGTCACTGTTGAAATGACACCCCGACCCCATGTGCAAAAATAGGAAAAAGGGGTGATGGATGGATGGCTTATTGCTGTTGTTAATGTTGCATTACTTGTCAATAAAGTTTCCAATTTTCTGATAAAAATGGAGATGTGCTGCTCTAAATAAAATGAGAAAAAAAATGAACATCCTTAATTTGGCCCAGGGTGATGCCAGATTTATTATAGCACCCAAAGCATTTTTCAGTAACCCATTTGATGTTGCTTCTGTACATTGCTATTTTGGGCCTGTGTAACCTTTCCCAGTGCTCTCTTCGGGCACAGCATCCTAGCATGCTTCTGCCTTCACCCACTCTGGCAACAGGTTGGAAAACGTGTCTGAGCTCAGCATTACAGAGGTTCTACGGGGTCATAATGAAATGCATAGCAATGAGAACATTATATCCTGTAAGGAAAACAGTCAAAATGGTCCTGGGGCCATTGGAAACCCCTAGGACAGAAAAGGTAGCCATTTTTTTTTAGCAGCATACCACATAGAATATGTGACCAAAGGGTGTTCATTTTCTGAAATAAACGTGCAGCTTACATACGTGTGTGTGTATGTATACACACACACACACACACACACACACACACATACATACAATTTAACAAACCGTTATGTATTTTACCTTCACGTTACTAAATGTCAATGTGTTTGTAACAAGCTTCAAAGTTATTTAAAACTGTAATATCTTTTTTTTTTCAGGTTGACAGAATCCTCTGGATACCTAACAGATGGACCAATAAATTATAAATACAAAACAAAATGCACATGGCTAATAGAGGGATTGTAAGTATAAGTTTTTATGATTTTTTTTAATGTGTGTTGATGGTCTGTTATAAATTGGCAATGAATAAAAATAACCATAAGATTCTGTTAGGTTTGCATGGCTTTTTATATTAATTTTGCAGACACATGACATACAGACAGTTTTCTTTCAGCTGATAATATTGGGAGATTTTCTGGCAAGTCTTTTAGGATATTTTTTTACACATTACTAGTTACTTAGGTCACTTCCTTCCCTTCTTCTGTTCCTGCAATTAACACCCATATTACACATCTCTGATTGCATTAACAGTTTAGTTAAAGAGATCTTTGCTAGACTTTATGTGGGTATAACAAATCTCTCAGAACTGGTATGCTTAAAGAGTGGTGATCGAAAGATAAAGACAGAGCAACGTAGGTAGACAGAGGAAGAAAGTGACGAGGTTAAGTTGTATGAGCAGCTGCATTTTCCTAGAGTCTCAAAATAAGCTGTTTTATTTGTGAACAGAAAATGGGTAAGAGGAACGATCTTTAAGAAAAGAAGGGAAAGTACGCACAGTTTGGGACCAAGGACCAAAAAAGCATGGTCTGTGCATGAAGCTTAATCTGGAGGTTGGAGGAGAGGACACGAGTAATTAACATGTCTGAGGCTGTATATTAGTGCATTTCTGAGTTACATTTACAAAGGAAAAACTGTTGAGTAGGGAATTCAGACTGAAATGCCTGTATTAGATGTTAAATATAGCAAGCAAGAAGAGGTGAAGAGGTACTGGGAATAAATATTAGAGAACATAAAGGTGATGACACCTTAATGGATGCCATTTAAGTCCTTTAAAAATAAAGCATTTGATTAAGTCCATGGTGGGAATGTTAAATTATATTTGGGGGTTGTACATGTTTCCTGCTGACAAACTGTACTCATCCCTCATTAGACCCGTTATAGAGTACAATGCCCTGATGTTCATCGTGTTACCCTGCTGCAGTCATCACACTTGGGTTATCCTGTCGTCAGGCGGTCCCGCAGTCGGCTGGAATTCCAAAGTCTTGGTCCGGCGTCGGTTGCTGTCGCTTCTTCCCTGACGTCAGTGCGCCAGGGGTATATATAATGCAACCGACACCATTTTCTTCAGTCTTTCTTGCCGCGTGGTGCCCGAAGCAGAAGCAGGTCGCAAGTGCCGGTCGGCCGACTACTGAGATTTTCCAATTCGGATTTCAGACCGAAGTCTTCTATAAAGCTAAGTACCCCGTTGGGGAAACTTTTCTTGCCTCAGACCGATGTCAGAAAAAGTTAACAATTGTATTTCTTGTGGGAAGCAAATACCTCATAAGGATTTTCATTCTTATTGCATACCTTGCCTAGGCCCAGACCACGACGTCACTAGTTGTCATTTTTGTTCTAGGTTTAATAAGAGTACTATTAAAAGACGCTTTGATTTCGCATGACACTACTTTGGTAGGAAATTTAACTACACCATGCCGTCGGAGCAACCGACTACCAGCGTGCACAAAAAACGCAAGGATAAGGACAGACAGCCCAGGCCTAAGCCAGATTCCGAGGCCTCGGCTGGTCCGGTCTCCGGTCCTCAGTGAGGCTCTGATGCAGCCCCTGACTACCGCAGATCTGGAACCTGAGACCCGCTTCAGAATTTTTGACGGAATGTACCAGGCCGATGCAGCCATTTAGTTAAGGCCCTACCGACAACATTGCTGAAAAAGATGTCGGTGCTGCAGAAACACCATCGGTTTCTGAAGGCGTCTTCAGACCGACGACACTCACCATTAAATCGTATTCTAAGACTAAGACTCCTATTAAATCTAAAAAGACTGCACTTCAGTCCCCTGTTCAAGGCCCCATGCCTAAGAAACAGATGCTCAAAATGGCTGAAGATTTGATCACTTTAATCAGGGGTTCCCAGCCCCCTCCTGACAAAAGGCCTAGACAAGAGGAAGATTATGCATCCTCTGAGCAAGTGTCCATTTCTTCAGACTCCTCTGAGGACCAAGATTACTCCTTCTCCCCTTATGAAGATTCTGATGCTGAGGATTCCATTCCCTCAGCTTCTCCTCCTGAAGACTACTCCTTTGGGGAAACTTTACACACTATGAGGGAACATTTTCACTGGGAAGGTGAGGACTACTCTGACTCGAAGAAAAGGCTCAGAGAGTTTCTTTTACTCCCCCAACACAGACCACTTGCCATCCCACCAGTTTTAGATATTGTGGATGATGTTTACTTAGAATCCAGTTTTAACCCTGATTCTCTACCTCCTGCTCCGGCTAAGCCTGACAGATATTATAGAGTGCCTGATTCCCACAAATTTCTTTACAAAAGCCCTGTTGCTGACCCAGAGACAATCTCCCAGGGTCCCAAGGGGGGCTAAGGCTTCTATGACTAAAAATCCTGTACCTTCTGAGAGGGATTCCAGAGCACTAGACAGGTGGGGGAAAAAGGTTTACACCTCAGGCACTCTAGCTGTGAGGGCACTAAATTGCCAATTTCACATGCTTAAGTATCAGCAATTTCTAATCTCTCAGTTAAAGCAAAAAATGACCACTCTCCCTCAACAATCTGAATTGAAAGAAATGCAGGATCTGTTGCATGCCACTGAACAGGTGGGCAAACATACCTTACAATGTGGGTTTGATTCTTTGGAGGCCTCCTGCAGAGCAGCTGTCACTGGGTCTGTTATACATAGGCATGCTTGGTTAAAGGAGCAAACTCTACCTGATCATGTTAAAGCAAAACTTCTAAATGCTCCCTTACAACAGGATGTTCTTTTTGGAGTTAAAGCAGAAGAAGTCTTAAAGAAAATGGAGGACAAGGCAAAATCTATGCAGACAGTCAAAGATTTCCTACAGGTACAGCCCCCTTGCTTCAGCAGAAACTGGCCACCAAAAAATTGGTCCTTTCCAGCTACAGACAGACCACAGAGGGGTAAATACAGACGCCCAAGGGGCAGAGGACAACCACAAGCCCAGTACAAACCTCGCCAATGGGGCACTACAACACAGAAGGGAGGAGAAGACAGGTCCCAATCTACCAGAAGGCAAACTCAATGACTTGCACCTCATCTGGCCAAGCAACACTCTCTTGGCAGCCCCCTTGGGAGGAAAACTCACACTTTTTTCAGACAACTGGCACATTGTCACAAAGGACAAATGGGTCCTAGACATAATTTCACGAGGATACAGATTCCATTTTCACACCTTGCCACTGAAAAGAGGAATGCCAAACCTGCCACAACATCAATGGGCAGAGGCACAAAAAAAATTACAGCTCTCATGGACATGAGAGCCATTCATCTGGTACCTACTCCAGAGCAAGGCCAAGGATTTTACTCAAGACTCTTTCTAGTGCCCAGAAAGGACAATGCCTGGAGACCAGTTCTGGACCTTTCAATTCTAAACACTTACTTACAAGTACCCAAATTCAAGATGCTAACACTACAGCAGCTACTTCCCATGTTGGGCAAGGAAGCATGGCTAGTAACGTTGGACCTCAAGGAGGCATACCTGCATGTCCCTTTCAGACAAAGTTGCAGAAGATACCTCCGTTTCATTGCAGGTTCAACCCATTACCAATTCTCTGCACTGCCCTTTGGCTTATCTACTGCACCCAGAGTCTTCACAAAATGCCTGGCACCAGTAATTGCATACTGCAGACAAAGAGGAATTCAAATATACCCATACCTGGACGACTGCCTCATCCAAGCAGAAAGCAAGGACATTCTATTACATCATCTGGCTTTTGTGAAACATCTACTAAATTGCCTGGGGTACACAGTAAACGAAAAGAAGTCAAAACTAGTACCCTCACAAAATATGACATTCCTGGGTGCCAGCTTGAATACAATGGCCCAGAAGGCTTATCTGACGCCAGACAAACAACTACAACTGACTCAATATTTCAAAATAATGGCAACAAAGGCCCAATGAACTGCAAGAAAAATTCTGCAGGCCTTGGGCTTCATGGCATCTTGCATACTACTAATACCATTTGCAAAGCTGCATATGAGGAAATTACAGTGGTACCTAAAAAGTGTATGGTCTCAACACAGCCACAGCTTGGACACAATGATATCTCTCATTCCCTGCCTACAAAAGGAGTTTCTATGGTGGTCACAGGCATGTCACCTCAATAAGGGTCAGCCTTTCACCTTGCCCCCAGCCAGGCAAACTGTCACAACAGATGCATCAGATTACGCCTGGGGGGCTCACATGGCAGGACAGTGCGTTCAAGGCATATGGACTGCAGATCAAAGGAATCTGCACATCAATCAAAAAGAAATGCTAGCTGTACAGAAAGCTCTGACAGCCTTCAAGGATCTATTACATCCAGGACAACTTGCAATAAAGACGGACAACACCACAGTAATGTGGCACATAAACAAACAAGGGGGTACTCACTCCTACCCTCTGTGCAGGCAAGCAATGACCTTATGGAACACAGCTCTGGCTTACCAAGTTCAGTTACAAGCTCAATTCCTGCCAGGACAGAAGAATACATTGGCAGATGACCTCAGCAGAAACATCATGGATCTCCATGAGTGGAAACTAGATCCACAAGTATTTACAATGATAACTCAAAAATGGGGCCTTCCAGACATAGACCTGTTTGCCAGCCCTCAAAACTATCAACTAACAAAATTTTGTACAAGGGCACTTCACCATCAAGCGTGGAAAGTGGACGACTCTTTCAGTTGGAAAAACCTGACAGTATATGCCTTCCCTCCATTGCCTCTCCTCACAAAGGTACTTCTGAAAGTCAAAAAGGAGAGACCACGACTGATTCTCATAGCCCCAGACTGGCCATGCCAGCACTGGTACCCACTATTGAGGAATATGGCCCACGGCCCACCATGGATATTACCACAAATTTCCCATTTACTCACACAACAAAACAATCAGATTCTTCACAGCCATCTCAAAACCTTAAATCTGGCTGCATGGCAAATCAGCTAAGCATCCAGCCAGCTCCTCTTTCCCAAGCAGTTATGGATGTTATTCCGGAAGCTAGGAGGCCAAGCACCAGGAAGGCTTATTCGGACAAATGGAAAAGGTTTTGTGCCTGGAACCAATCTAAAGGCCAAGACACAATTCAGCCTCACATGCCTCACATTCTACAGTATTTAACTGAGATGTTGCACAAAGAACTTTCTTTCTCCTCCATTAAAATCCATGCTTCAGCTATTTCGGCCCACTACAACACGGCTCCACCCTTATTTTCGCATCCACTTCTAAGGCAGTTCCTCAGAGGGGCAAAAAACATTAGACCACCCAGGAGAGCACCTACACCAACATGGGACCTCAATTTTGTTCTGGAAAAACTAACGCTACCTCCCTTTGAACCAGCTTTCTCTGCAGATCTTCAGTTCCTATCATGGAAGACTGCCCTGCTGCTAGCAATAACTTCAGCTAGAAGAGTCTCAGAGCTACAGGCACTAATGGCAGTGGAACCTTTCCTCATTAACAACTGCAAAAGGCAAATACAAATTGCAAATTGCACACCACCTCCTCAAACTCAGGAACCCCACACAGCCCACCTGAAGACACTGACACTGGAGGGTATAATATCTCACCAAACCATTATTGGGTGACTTTCAACTACCGAATATTGACTGGGAACATTACTCAAGCCCTAACTTTCGTTCATAAATTCCATGGAACAGCTAGTCACTGTTGCCACCGAGAGGAGAAAATATACTAGATCTCATTGTCACAAACAAAATGCTCCACAATCGAGTATATCCCTCATTGGTGAGATCTGATCATAAACCAAGCCCCTGAGTCAGAGGAAAACCACAACCCAGCTGCGGAAAGCCCTACAACAATCACAAATAAAACAAGACTTTTCCACAAAGGGCAAACGGCCAGTCTGGTGGACCCCAGCCATTAACAAACTTTAACACAAGGAGAGAAAGCCATTACATGAACAAAAAACAAAAAAAAAAAGGAAGTACCCTGATCATTATTAGTAAAAAAACACGAGCACTCATAAAATCAACTAAGGCCAGTTTTAGGTGAAGCTGCTCTAAAAAAACAAAGCATCAATGGGACCGGATCAATGGCCCCGCTCCCTGTGTGTGTGCTACAAAAAGAGAAAATGAATGATAAACGGCGCATATAAGGCAGCTGTTTAATCTCAGCCTTACTCCAGGAGTGGTGCAAGGAGTGGCGTAGACGGCAACTGTGGTCCACTCAGGTGAGGTGCGCTTGACCCTGGTGGTTATCCGCCCCCAAGCTTAACAAGTCTAGGGTCGACTTCTTCAAATAGTCCCGCCATTGATGAGAGGAAAGGCAGTCCCCACAGCCCTACCTTTGCAAAGCAAGAAGACACACACCCCCCCACTCTGGTGTAGAAAAAAAACCAGCTTAAATGTAAACCCATATGTCACAAGATGGGTTGCAAACTGGCTTAAGGACAGAACCCACAGGGTTAGAGTTGCTGGGTGCCTGGCCAGTCAGACAACAAGTGGTCACAAGTGGTAGGTCCTTCCTTGTCCCCCCTTTGTTGGCATTGCATTACTCTCAAGTACAGGCCAACATGGGAGGGCTGACTTTGTGACAAAGTTTGCAGATGACTGCAAACTGGCCTCATAGTGAAAGTGCATCGGACACTGATATCCTTCAGAAGGGACTCACGGAAACAGATAGTGTATAGTTATACCTTGGGAAAAACAAGACATTGCCCACCTGATCATGAAGGGATTCACATCCAGATCTAGTGAGGTCATTGTTCCCCTGTACTCTTCACTTATCAGACCAATGATAAAGTACAATGCCCCATTCGGGATGTATCTCACCCGACATCGGATAAGGGACTCCAAAATCTGTCATATGCTGCCAGATTGAAGAAACTCCAGCTCTATTCAGTCGCATACCGCCTGCTCAGAGGTGACATGCCACCTCAAAAATCCAAATCCACCAAAACCACTAGAGCAAGCCGACTAAAAACCTTAGCACGGATATAAATAGACGGCTTGGAGGGATAGATTTATCACCAGAGACTCCCTATGCTGTGGAATAAAATCCCGGTCCATGTGAGGCAGAGCACCTCGCTGACTCTGTTCAAGAGAAATCTAGACCTGTGGATGGGAGATCGTAGGTTTACCCCGGGAATCATCTCTGGTATTTTTCATATAAGGTGGCGTAAGCCACAATAATTTGGGCTAGGCTTATAAATGCCTTAGGGCAGATAGCCTAGTATAAACCTATGAACCTATGAACCTATAAGACAGAGTTTCTCTACGAACTAATCCTTCCTTTATGCCTAAGGTGGTTTCCAGTGTGGCTTTAAATCAAACCATCCACTTACCCACCTTCTTCCCAAATCCACAGAACAAAGGTGAGAGACTCTTGCATTCCTTGGACATTCACAGGCAACTTCGTTACTACTTGTACAAAACTAAGGCTTTCAGAAAATCTGACCAGCTCTTTGTATCCTATGCTACAGCTTCTCAAGGGAAGGCTATATCAAAGCAAACCATTTCCAAATGGATAGGCCATTGCATACGTTTTTGCTACACCCATCATGGAAAACCAGTTCCTGCTACCATTAGGCCCCACTCTACCAGGGCAACAGCTACTTCTACAGCCTTTCTCAGGGGGGTTCCAACCAAGGAGATTTTGGAAGCTGCAACTTGGAGTTCAGTACACACCTTTACCAAACACCATCACTTACCACTTTACTCTAAGACCAGGGCGGGCTTCGCCACTGCAGTTCTGCAGGGCCTTCTAGCCTCCTCTAACCCTCTATGATACCTCCACCCATCCTTAGCTTTGGGATTCAACCCAAGTGTGATGACTGCAGTAGGGTAACACGATGAACATAGTACAGCTTTGTACCTACCATAAATGTAGATGTTCGAGTGTACACCCTGCTGCAGTCCAGGTTACCCTTCCTCCATCCCCTCTGACCTACTGGCTAAATCTCTTCAATACCTTCCTGATGTATTTGCTTATAGCTGAAGGGATTTTGTGTTTGTGCAAGTTTACTCAATTTGGTACTAATTACTGACCACCTTTTTGGGGGCACCTGACATTTGGTGCAAGAAAAACTGAAGAAAATGGCGTTGGTTGCATTATATGTACCCCTGGCGCACTGACGTCAGGGAAGAAGCGACAGCAACCGATGCCGGACCAAGACTTTGGAATTCCAGCCGACTGTGGGACCGCCTGATGACAGGATAACCCAAGTGTGATGACTGCAGCAGGGTGTACACTCGAACATCTACATTTATGGAAGGTACAAAACTGTACATTTGGTATGTACCTCTCAAGACATCTGCAACAACTGGAAAGGCTGCATAAATACTTCACTAAAAGAATCACAGGCCTACAACAGATGCCCTATGCTGACCATCTAAAAAAACTGCAGCTATACTCTGTCACATATAGTCTACTCAGAGACGATCTCTGCTTAACATACAAGGCCATGTCAAACCCAGAGCTGTTGGACATGCTACACTTAAAGAAATCCCAGTCCCTCAGAGACACACACTGCAGGGATCTAGACCTTGTCATCACAATGAACAAAACATGCTGGAGGGATAGGTTCCTGACCCAGAGACTCCCCAGACTCCGGAATAGACTGGCCATACATGTCAAGCAGAGTGCCTTTTTGGCCCTTTTCAAAAGGAACCTTGACGATTGGATGGGAGATAGGAAATTCACCCTGGGTATCACGTCAGTTGCCCTGCTAGACAGGGGTCCAGGGAAGTAAATATTGTGGGGAGAAATAGCCAGGGAATTGTTATGGCTAGGCTTGCATAGGCCCTAGGGCCAATAGCCTAGTACCAACCTATGATTAAAAATTGTGTTTGGGTACTTTTATTGTTCAAGATTTCATCTGGTTAAAACAGGGATTATTTAGAGTATGACAGGAAAATACATGCTGGGGAAGTTGCACCCAGCAGTAAGTTCAGTGCCTCTACACCTTAATAGGCAAACAAATAATAAGAAACATCTCTAACTGTTGATAATGTTTCTGCCAGAATATTTTTGGTGAGCTGGAACCCCTCAGAAGTGCTGTGAGTGGTACAGCCCTTTCCCCAAAGTCCCTAGGAGCCTCTTTTTTTTTTTATTTGACATCTGATGTGGGATGGTGATGTTCAGTTCTCACTTCTTCTGTGCTCTACATATTTAACAGAATTTAATTCCTCATTTGTACATTTCTTCTCTTTGAGTCACACGAAAATTCAGATATAGACAATTGAATTTATTTGCCTGTGAATGAATTTAGTAATATAGCTTTGTTCTACATGCTCACCTTTACCTTCTCACAGTGGGAACACTAAATAATAGCAGTGGATCGGGTGGTTCTAAGGAGGAGACGCTCTGTTCTTATTCTGCACAACTTGGGAGTTAAGTAGTCATCGTATTCAGCCCAGTGTGGCATGCATAGAGCAGACCTTTCATAAATGTACTATTTTTTGTGAAAACTGCTAAAATACTTCTACTTCCTGACCCACATTTAAAATATTTCATGTTTGGGCTGCTTTTTTACTTTTACACCTGTTTTTGTCTGTAACATCCAAATAGCTCATTGAATCCTGCTTCTGTATGTAAGGAGTGGTCTTTGTATTTCATGTCCCTGTTAGGAAGCAAAGCTGAGCCCACCCCATCCCCATGAAGCCGGCTTTACTTTCTCTGTCCTCTTTTCGTATGTAATTGTACCTATTTAAGTTTGCATATCTTCCCCTGACACTCCCATTTGTCCGTTTTGAGTAAATGTGTTTTATTTTACAATGGACTATCTCAGACACTGTATTCCCAGAGCTGTTATTTAACTCTTATTCCAGATGTGAAGCGTGTTCTTATTCTCTAAGCAGCACTTTACTTCCAACAGATGAATTATGGTTCACATCATAAAACACTTTGAATATGTTCCAAAAACAAGGAAATAAAATTATTTTCATTTGCACTCCCAAATTTCTCTCTCCTTTGTGTGTGTGTGACCTTGTAAAGACCAATAATTCTGAATAATCCTTTGTATGGCAGTGTTAGAGTTTATTAGTTCTCAGCAGACTTTTACACAATGTATGTTTTGTAATGAATGCAACATGCAGATACTGATAGTAAAGTAATTCAGCCCACGGTGATGCAGCGGTTATCGTTGCTGCCTTACAGCAAGAGGTTCTCCGGTTCGATTCTCAGCTGGGGTGCCTTCTGTGTGGAGTCTGTATGTCCTCCCTGTGGTTGCATGAGTTTCCTCCAGGTGCTCCGTTTTCCTCCCACATCCCAAAGACATGCAGTAGGTGGATTGGACACTCTAAGTTTGCCCTAGGTGTGAGTGTGTGCCTTCTGTGGAAGGTTGGGCGCTGGGCTGGGAACTCGACACCGTAAAACTCCTCTGACAATCATGAGCGGACAGATGATCTGCTGTGGTGACCACTTACCAGGAAAAGCCAAAAGAAGAAGAAGAAGATTCTATCAAAAGTATACTTGGTTACTGCTACAGGTACTGTACACATGTGTGGTTTTTAAAACTGTTAGTCTCTGTGATACTCCGCATTTCTGCATCTGTTAAATCAGGATATTCATGTAGATACAGTTTAACCAGCTTGGTAATGTGGAACATCTCAATGCTGTTGTCACCATCTCCTGCAACAACTGGTCCATTACAGGCATCCTTGTATTCCGCAGTAGCAAACTATCATAGGCATGCTCGTGTTACTTTCTGTGTGAATGAATACTCTAGTAAAAGTGTGTGATCACTTTATACAATTAAGAAAAAAACCTTCATACTGGTTAATAAAGAAGAATCTCATAGTCAGATTAGTCGAAGTCTTAGTATGCCTGTCATTAGTGGAAGTGCTACTTCACAGCAGTAGTATACAGTGATTGTAAGAGAAATCTTTGCACTCCTTTTGAACGGGGAAACTGCAGTAGAACATGTTCTTCCTTCTCTACCTCAGACTAGATTATGTTCAGATTGGCAGGTGTGGGGTGAAGCCTCTTTTAGAGGTGGCATATGAAATCAGGATTCTAATTCTACATCAAACTCATTTTTTAAAATTCAGGTAAAACTGAAACTCACAACATCCATGCTTATGGCATACAGGTCAGAGGTCAATTTTTTTTCTTACCCGCTTAGCTTCTGTGTGCCTCATTCTATGCTTCCAGCAGGAAGGCCAAGATTAACATTGATGTAAAATGAGTATATACGCAAGTCATTGAGTAGCATCAGAGCACTTTTTGTGTAGTGATGTAATGCTAAATTAAAACAGACTGGAATATGGAATGAATTAATAAACACCAGTACGTGCAGCCAGTGTGATATTTAAAAGCAAATAAAAGTTTGATGCTGATAATGTAGAATCATAATCATCATCATCATCAACAACAACCTCCTTTTTTCTACATAGGCTTGGGGGTTGGTGTTCTTTTATTTGCAATGGTGATGGACAGGTTGACAGACGAGATCAGACAGGAGTCCCCGTGGACTATGATGTTTGCAAATGACATTGTGATCTGTAGTGAGAGTAGGGAACAGGTGGAGGAGACCCTAGAGAGGTGGAGATATGCTCTAGAGAGAAGAGGAATGAAGGTCAGCAGGACTAAGACAGAATATATGTGTGTGACTGAGAGGGAGGATAGAGGAATGGTGAGGATGCAGGGAGTAGAGTTGGTAAAGGTGGATGAGTTTAAGTACTTGGGATCAGCAGTTCAGAGTAATGGTGAGTGTGGAAGAGAGGCGAAGAAGAGAGCACAGGCAGGGTGGAGTGGATGGAGAAAAGTGTCATGAGTGATGTGTGACAGACGAGTACCAGTAAGAGTGAAAGGGAATGTCTACAAGAGGGTAGTGAGACCAGCTATGTTATATGGGTTGGAGACAGTGGCATTGATAAAAAGGCAGGAGTCAGAGCTGGATGTGGCAGAGTTAAAGATGTTAAGATTTGCAGTGGGTGTGACAAGGATGGACAGGATTAGGAATAAGTATATTAGAGGGTCAGCCCAGGTTGGAAGGTTTGGAGACAAAGCCAGAGAGGCAAGATTACGTTGGTTTGGTCATGTACTGAGGAAGGATGCTGAGTATATTGGTAAAAAGATGTTAAAGGATGAAGCTACCAAGTAACAGGAAAAGAGGAAGGCCTAAGATAAGGTTTATGGATCTGGTGAGAGAGGACATGCAGGTGGTTGGTGTGACAGAGCAAGATGCAGAGGACAGGAAGAAATGGAAACAGTTGATCTATTGTGGCGACCCCTAACGGGAGCAGCCGAAAGAAGTAGTAGTAGTTTTGTTCAACTGTTGTCATCTGTCTTGATTCAGTGCCACTCTCATACCTTCTACGACAGTCATAGATCTTCTTTCACACAGTTCATAGGTGTACAAGACAGTGGTGTGACCAGTGCTCCCACTGGGAAACCCCTCTTTGAGTCCGAACACTGTTTTTGCTCATATGATTGGGTCCTTGTACATAGCCTGCACTAATTTCTGCCAGTAGTTTTTGGAACTCTGCCACCTGTTTGCTGGAGGTCCTCATTTCCTCTGCTTTTTTCCTGCCTGTCCCAAGTCTTCTTCACCAGATTGTCTTCTGCCTTACTGCACAGGTGCCCAAACCCCCATAATCTGTTCTGTTTGACTTTCTCTGCAATTTTGGCTACTTTGACGTCAGCACTGAAGTTGTAATTTGTCTGTCTGTCTGTCACATGGTGTGTATCCATTCACCCATCTCAGGCACTTCATCTCCATCATCTCTAGCCTACATAACTGCTCTGCCTTTACTGCCCAGCTTTCTGTACCATACAGTAGTACTGGTCACACCACTGTCTTGTACACCTTACTTTTCAGCTTCTTTGGCATTCTTCTGTCATAGACTATACATGAGACTCTATGCCACTTTGGCTGCAGGCCCTCTGATTCTAGCTTTGACCTTCTCATTCAGACTTCCCTTCTCCTCAACCACCCCTCCCAAGTACTTAAAGCTGTTGACCTGCTCCACTATTTTCCCATCTGTCCAAGTTCTCAGCTTCTTCTGATTTCCCCTATTTGCTGCCATTACAGCTGTCTTATCTGTGCTTAGTTTCATCCCATGTGCCGTCAGTTTTGCATTCCATTCCTCTGTCCTTTGCTAAAGTTCTTGCTCAGTGCCTGCCTGTAATGGCACATCATTTGCACACAGCAGCTTTGTTGATTTGTCCCGTCCGACCTGTTGCTAATGTAGTCTTTCACCAGTATGAACAGCAGTGGGCTCAGAGCTGAACCCTGATGCAGACACACTCCCACTGGGAAACCCCTCTTTGAGTCCGAACACTGTTTTTGCTCATATGATTGGGTCCTTGTACATAGCCTGCACTAATTTCTGCCAGTAGTTTTTGGAACTTCAGACCATCACAGGACTACCCACATCAGCTTTATTGGGACCTTGTCATATGTTTTCTTGAAATCTAAGAATGCTCAGTTGGACTCTTTCCGCATCTGTAGCATCTTCACAACTCTATGTCTGACTGCAAACAGTGGGTTACTTGTGCTGTATCCTTATCTGAATCCAAGCTACTCATGGCCCATCTTACTTTCTTCTACTCTGCATATTTATCAGTCGTCAGCCATCTCCAGAACTTTCATGCAGTGTGACAGGTGTTTGATACCTCTGTACTGCCCAAGGTTGTGAATAACCCCTTTATTCTTGTACACTGGCACTCGTATGCTTATTCTCCAGTCACCTGGGATACACCTTTCTCTCCATATTGCTTTGAGTATCCTCAGGAGTCATTTTCCCAATCTCACCCAAAATCATGACCATAACTGCTGTGACTTCATCTGAGCGTAAGACATTTTTCTTACTGCTGTTTCTACTTATTCTAGGATGGGCTTCTCCTCTTCTTTCATTGTAAGCTGTGTCTGGGGCAGTACAGCTTCTGTGGGCTTTTCTTCCTTCAGAAGTTTCTGGAAGTACTCGTTCCATCTACCACTGATTTCCTGTGTGGATTGATGACCAGGCATTTGCTAGCACCTCTTACTATCATCTTTATCTTTATGTCTTTGCCTTGTAGCCTGATATAGGTTCTTTGTGCCACGTACTGAGTCATTTCCAGAAGCTGGTAGAGTATCTCTTATGCAACTCTTCTCTCAGCGTCTTTGTTAGCCAACCAGTATTCCTTCATAACTTGGCTCATCTTTTATGTGTCACAATTTTTCCTGCATGCCTCCTTCCTCCACCTGACTTCCTGGACTTCTACATTTCACCACCAGCTTTCCTCATTTACCTTATTTCTACACCTGGCTCTGCTGCATATCTGTTCTTTAGTCCTCACACATGCTTTTGAGACGCTGCTATTCTTCTTCAACTCCACCTATTTCATCTTCTTCCCAAAGTGGTAGAGTCCTGAGTAATTCCATGAACTGTTGTGCTTTCTCTCCAATCAACTTCCAGGACTTCAGCCTAGTCTCTGCTGGCCTTAGAGCCTTATCTGATCACTGCTTGCAGCTGATTTCAGCAACCAGTGGTGTATGTTGTGGGCCTACTATTTCACTGAGTATGACTTTGCAATAGCTGATTCTACCCCAGTGCCCTTTCGTTACTATTAGGAAGTCTACCAGATTTGCATGTTGGCCACTCTTGTATGTGATCTTGTGACTGTCTCGCTTTCTGAACCACAAGTTGGCTTCTATCAAGCCATTTGCCAGATAGAAGTCTAAAATGGCCTCTCCTTCTTTATTCCTGTTGGCCCAGGTAGTCTTCATATCCTGTTCTGTCTGTCCCTATATGTGCATTCAGGTCACCCATTATCACAACCAGTTCATGTTGTCCTGCGGTCTGAATGCACTCCTTTCTTCACCGTCAAAAGACTGCTGTGGGCATAGGCTGAGATTACGAATAGTGTCCTAGTCTTTCACTGATTGCCACGAGTCTTTCATAAATTCTGATGATATCCCTCACTGTCTTCTGAAGCCTCTCTCTCACAACAATTCCCACAGTTTGTTTTGCCTGCCCTCCTCCTGAGTAGTAGACTTTGGATCCCAGTTGAGCTGAAAGTGGTTGGTCTGTACAACTCATACCCCTGTAGGGCATTATCTAGTGTCTGTGCTGTTGCCCACAACTTCATTTTTGGGTGAGTTTGAGGTGGAAATACTTGTGTAATTTTGGGATGTGGGAAGAACCCCACAGAGACACACGGAGAACATGCAAACTCCATACAGGTGTTGACCACAGGTCAAGAGTGAACCTTTTACCTTGTGCATGGAAGGTGAAGACTAACCATTATACCAACTGGTCTGGATGTCAAAACATGTTCTCCATATTTTTGTCACTCAGCGGTTTCAAACCCAATGACAGATGAACGAAAGAAAAAACTATATCCAGCATACCTACAGCTCTGTGCCCAGATGCAGGGGAGGTGGGAGCTGTATTTGTTTCATGTGCTCTACACCCTGTCAGTATCACTAAAAGTCAGTATATTCAAGCATCTGGCAGAACTGAGTCATATAAATAACATTTTATTTGTTTGTCTTGTAAGTGATGCTTGTTTTTGTATTTCCTTAATGGAAATTCTTCCAACCAATTCTTTTTTGATTTGATGCCAAAAGTACAACTAAAGAGAAAAGAAAGTTAATTGAGCAGCTGATTCCATGCTTGCACCATAATATGGTGAAATGTTTCCTTTTCAGTGGAGCTGTCCAGCGTGTCAGAGTAAACACAGTGGTGTGTTTTGAAGTTTTTTTAGTCAGAAGTGGCACTGCCTTCTGCCTGACTGGTTAAGCATGCTGTGGTAATGCATTCTTTGAAAAAAAAAAATTGCATGCATTTATGAATACATACACGCGTACAGTTTGACGTGGCTTTTGGTACAGACGCTGAATGACAGGACAGGACTTTTGTCGTATTAATTTGCTAAAACCTACTTTGTAGTCAATGAAATGAAAGGCAGCTGAGAGAGTGAATGCCAAAAGCTACATTTATTCTAGAAAGAAAAATGTAATGTCAAAACATTTAGGACAATATATCAACATTTTTGAATCAGATTTCTCCCCTTCAGCAGAATTTTATAGCATGATAAGTTGCCAAGTACCATGATTTATGCTCTCGTTTGTTGTATGCTATGTTCTCTGACTTGTTGAAGAAATTTATACGAAAAAAAAAGCAAAAAAATTTGAACATGTATTCTAATGTGCTTATCAAGCAGTGCTGAGTAATTATCTTTTTTAAGATTGTTGTTTACATCACATTAAAATACTTTTAGCCATTACACTTTGTCTCCAATGGCTTCTCTTAAGTCACAACCCCCAAGTCACTGAAACTTTTATATTATTTTTGAAGCTTCATGCTTTATAAATAACATTCAGGTATAAAAAGGGCAAAGAACACACTTTCTAATTCTGCTTCAATGAGCACTCCTAAAACTACACTGCTTGATAGCAATGATAACATCTTTAAGCAGAACCCTCTTCTAAAAAGCCTGTGTATGTCTTTTATTTATATATATGTATATATATATATATATATATATATATATATATAGGAGCCGTTTATAATCTCGAAATACTGAAATGTCGAATTTCTGTATCTCAAGACTATAAACCCGAATGTTTAAAATAGAGATAGTTCATAATCGCGAATTCGAATATCTCAAATTCACGGTTATGGCCTTACACTACGTGATGTCCGGGATTGTGTGTTTATGGTGCGTAGTGCCATGTGTGGATCTAGGTGTTTTGTCAGGTAAGTGAGTGTTTTGTAAGGGATTTGAGTGGGGGTTAGAGTGTGTTTGAGTGTGCTAATATGTTTGATGTGTGTGTGAGGGACTGGAGAATGTGTGTGTCTGTGAGTTTGCTTTTGTTTCCTGTTTGTGCGATCTCAGAGTTGGTATATATAAATAGGGGGGGTTTGGGGTGCAGGGGGGGTTGCCCCTCCCTGCTTATGTGTGTATGAGTTGTGGTATGAGTGTAGTTTTTGTTTGTTTATGTTGTGATATGGGTGTTGTGGTGTATGTATGGTGTAGTGTATGGGGTTTGTTCGGTGTTTTGAATTTTGCGGTTTTGGGCTCGGGGTTTTGTAGTTTCGGTTTCATAGTTTTGAGATACTGAAATTTGATGTTTCAGTATTTCGAGATTATAAAGTGAAAAAAAAAATTAAAAAAAAAAAAATATATATATATATATATATATATATATATATATATATATATATATAGTAACTCCACCTCCTTTTGCTTTGCTTCCCAAGGTTTGGGGTCTGAATGTATGATAGGATGAGTAACCTGTTAAGGATGGGGTGCTATCAGCAGCTTTGAACCAGGTTTCTGTGACTGCACAAATGTCAGCATCTTCCAGGGTTAAGAATGCCAGCAATGGGTGCAGTTTCATGCTTAGACTCTAGCGTTTAGCAGCATGACCTTTAATTTGTGTTTTGATGAAATATTCATGTTGATAATTTTGACCTCTTGACATTTCCTAAAAGAGGCACTATGGGGGAGGCAAGAAGCCTGAAGCCCAAGGGAGACAGATGCAGGCCATCTCTGGCAAAGCATTGTGGGTTGTTGTTCATGTCTTCGCAGGCTGTCAGGTACTGGATCCCCTTGGAATCGCACCAGAAACTAAGCCAGTTGTTAAAGTCAATCATTTTCTGTATGCATTGAGACACCATTCTGGATAACGGTAGAATGCTGCTTAAGGCTAGGAAGTTACCTGCCTGGGACACATATCCAGTGAGCTCGATCATGTCTCTCTTCTCTGTTCTTGTGTTTTGTCACATTTGCATGACTTACATTTTGTATCACTTTATGTGGTGCAGGAAAGTGCTACTTAAAATCTCTGTTCTAATGGCAAGCAATTTTCTTAACATTCAAATGAAAAAATAAGACAAAAGCCCTTGTCTGTCTTTGTTTTTCCCATACTGATGAGTAAAGATGATTTTTAAACTCTGTGCCATCAACTTAGAGAAAAGGTAGCATGCATCCATAGATTTTAATGATTGCCTGCTGCACATACACCGACAGATGTTCATTACACTATATGGACCCTTACTGTCATGACATCACCAAGAAAAATGCTAAATTTGTTTGGGCCATAGTTTTCCAAAAAAAAGTTTGCAAAGCTCTTTTATTTAAGCAATGACCCAAATAAATGCAGGTAGATGATAGCAAAATGCATTGCAGCAGTGAACAGTGAACTTACCAGATGCAGCACCGTGTTATCTAATTGTTAGAAAACACTTTAAAGAATCAGAAAATTCACCTGCAACATGGAAAAAATTACCTCCGTGTGGAGCCAGGCTTGGCTGTGCTATTCTTTATGTTAGTACTTGGTGACAAACTGACTCGTGCAGTCTCTCTGGATAAACCCTCACAAAGCTTGTGTGGGCTCATCATCTATAAGCTAGAGGCCACAGAATCTGATGCCACTGACCAAAAGGAGCAGGTAGATTAAGATGGACTTGATCCCATTGATTGAAACTGGAAGATGGGAAATGTAATTTTACTCTATTGCGAAAAGGATCCTTGTCTTAGGAGGCAGGAGGTTGAAAAGTACTTTCAGGAATTAAATATCTTTCTCTGTACATACAACAGTGGTTCCAGACCAAGACTTCTTGAATAGAGATGGCCTTTCTTCTACACGGTGAGGAAATGTGTTCATCTTCTCTTGATGGGTTGAGGCAGATGGTACAACAGCACAGGGACCCAAGGCCAGCACCATTCAGTTCTGCATTTGAATAACATTTTAAAATTTAAGTCAATATATTCAGGGCAGGTGTTGGACTCCACCAAGAAAATATTTTGTCTTTCCTGCTGTTTGCCATTTTCATGGCTAGAATGTCAAAGTACTTGAAGTGCTTTGAAGATAATCCATTTCATAAATGTCAGAGGTGCAGCTTTGTTTGCAAAGGACTATGTTCCCATACCCTGCAGAATCAATAGCTTCCATCTTGTCATGAAAAAGATTTTTTGTCGAGTATGAATAGTTATGAAGAAAATCGGTATCTTCAAATAATAGATCATGTTTGTCCTGTGAGAAACAGTAACAGTCTTTGCATGTGGTGAGAGAACACTACGTCCGGTGGGGAAGTTTAAGTATCTTAGGGTCCTGACCATGAACAAAGATTGTGAGACCAGCCAAGGGATACACTGACAGCAGCACTGTAGGTTTTTTATTGTATTACTATGATGAGGTGAGAACCAATGCATCTCTGTTTACTGGTCAATCTGTGTCCCTATCCTCACCTGTGCACACAAGCTGTATGTAATAACCATAAAAAGAGTATATCAATCCAAGCTACAGAAGGAGGTTCTGTCTCAACATAGCTGAGCTCACTTCATACCAAAGAGACACTTGGCAGGGCTGGGAGATGTCAAAGTGAAGCCACAGCTGCTTCACAGCTCAGGTCTTTGGGCATTTTATGTGGATGCTTTTTGGGCATCTCCTAAGGGAGGTGTGCCATGCAGTGCCTACTGAGAGTATGCCCTGAGCTGACTTAGGAGATGTCAGGGGAAGTACTTATCTTAACCTATGCAGAAATCCCACAATATGAGCTGGAAATCTTACAGCAAAAAAGAAGCGTGATCTGTTCTGCTTGCCTTGCTGCCACACAAACACTCACCAGGGCAAACAATTTTAAACAGAGGTGCTTGGATATTTATAAACAGATTGCAGTGTAACTGGCTATAAGGTTGTTATGAAAAGACAAAACATTTTTATGCAGGAAATTAATTGTCCTTATAAACTGCTGGAAGCCTAGGGGAGACGCATGTAGACCATCCTTTGCAAAGCAACATGGTGTGTTAACCGTGTCCTGCCATGCTGCCAAATATTGAATCCTCCTGGGGAGGCACCAGAAACTAAGCTAAGTATTGAAATCTATCATCGTTTGATTGCGCTGTGGCAACTTCCTTGGTGAAGGTGGAATGCTGCTCAATGAAAGGCACATACCTGTCTGAGACGCGCATTCAGACATGTTACACCCACTCTCATGGACTATGATAGAATCATACTGGTACTTGTTATGTAGTAACTTGAATGCATGCATAACTTGGTGGTTTCTGGCTCCAAATATGCAAATAACCATTATCTTCAACAACTTCTGTCTGGTGAGTGGGGCAGGTGTGTGTCTCACAGTGAAGTCCCCTATGACAAGAGTCCTAGGTATTGTGTTGGCTTGCCTTATGGGGCTCCACTGGGTGTAGGCATATATTTGCTGTTTGGTGATGCTTATGGTAAATGCTTTAGAGATTGCTGTGGACAGATGTTGCGGTTTATAGCTCAGAGGTTTGGGAAGATTGCCTTTTTAGTTCCTCTTTGTATGCTGGTTTGTGTGTGTGGTGGACACATTGCATGGTGGATGTTGTATGTGTTCTTGATAACCTTGTTTGTATGCAAGATTTTTGCCTCCTGTGAAGTTGTGTATGTGCATCTCTCCAAACTGTGTTTGCTTCTTTAACAATTAAATGGTTGTCTGTTAACATGAAACAATTGCTACATTGTCTCAGGATGACCATATCATCCAACCTAGCTATTGAGATATTTGGAAATTGCATTCCCATGTTGTCCGGACATGTATATGGGTGGGCTACTGTAGGTTATGGACTAAGTTATACAGAGGTCTCCCTGGCTGGGATCTGGGGTTTGACACTAGATTAGGTTAGATTGTGCTAAGATTTGGTAGTCATGCTGTTTAATGGCAAACTAGCTGCTCTAATTGTGTCGCTACTCAATGGCTTTGTTTTGGCCACACTAAGTTACAGGTGTCAGTTGTAAGGGAAGTTTTATGGATAAAATGTACTTTCTGGGCATTTGCATTTGTACAAGGCACTGTTAACCTCTTACTGTAATTGCACTCACAAGCAATCTTTCTTGGTCTTATGCTACAACAAAACAACTTAAGCAAACTGCCTTAACAAGTTAATTTCAAGTATTAGGGACCTTTACAACAATTAAGGAAAAATCAAGAAGTAATGCAAGAATAAAGCAGTAAGTAGCATTCTAAACAATTAACTGAAGTGCAAAACAATAAAATACATCTCTTATTTACCAAGGACAGTGAAGGATTAATTTAGGACCCTCTCAGAGTGTGGCAAGGGTGTTAAGCAGATGGTAGCTCTGGAAAAATAAGTAGAAGACAATTTGTAGTAAGGGGGGGTTTGCTCAGGTACAAAGTACTTAAATAGGTTACACAACAGACAATAACAAGGCAAGAGGGGAGGGAGGGAGTTTAGAAGTCAGATTACTATAAGAGGTGGAAGCCAGGGACACAGACTTTTAAAACAGCAGCAAGAAAAGGGAAAACATTTTAAACTGAGCTCTTGTCCTTTTGTTACAAATTTCAGAAACTTTTAGTTTAATGTCTATGTGAGGGGTGCAGCAGACTTTGCACAAGGGAAAATAGCAGCAAGGTATACAGAAAGCCACTAGAATGGAACAAGCGTATATATAACTATAAAAAGTACTGAAGCGCAACTCCTGGAGCAAAATGCACAGTACTGCTACTACTGCAGTCCTTCCACAGACTAAGGCACCACACTATGCAGAAATTTACCAGTACTGCTGTAATAAATGACTAAATGGTGCTCAAATATGGCAGTAGATCACAGTCCTGCCATAGCTGTGAAAGAAGCTACAAAACTGAGACCCCAGATTGGGTCCAAAATAAAAAAGCTACTTTTTACATGTACTTCTACTTATGGAAGTAGAGCAGTGTAATTTATATGCAGTGCAATATTCACTTCTTCACATTAATTCTGGAGTCTTGGTTTGTGAGCTTGATGTAGGCACCCGATTTTGCATCTTATTGCTGCGCTTCTGACCTCCATCAGAGTGCACTGTTGTGGTGGGGTGTAGTACCCCACTTTGCTCACCCCACTACATGACTGGTGACCTTTCAGTCTTGCAGTATCCTTCATTAACCAGACAGCTCCTCAAATGCAGGGTTTCCTGCTCAAACCCAGCTCACTTGCATTTCTGTCAGCGCTCCAGCTTCTGGTCTGCCAGGACTGGACCAACACTTTTGGGTTTGATGGGCAATGAAGCATAAAATCATTGCCTGATTTTGATGACATTAGTTTGTCCCTCTGAGTGTGACTTGCAAAAAACCTTGAGTGGTACAGTAAACCGCATAGTTAGGAAAAGGTGTGGGCAGCAATCTGATTCTTGCATTTTATTCATTTACTTATTTTATGTATTAATCTGCCTTTCTTTCTCTCTCTCTATCCATCCAGCCATCCTTTCTTGACCAGGTTAGCTCCACTAGCCTAGTGCCCTCACTTCAGGGGGGACACAAGGTGGTATTCGTACTACTGGGGACATTTTGGCCAGGGTGTCCGACAACTTCCCATACTCTCTCTGATAGGTGCAGTGGGGTCTTTACACCCACCTGAGCTACCACAAACTTAAACTAATGGTAAAGCACTTTTCTTAACTTTACCCCCCCCAACACATACACACCAGAAAAATCTTAACTTGCATAATAAGACTATGATTTTAGCCCTAGAAGTGGGGGGCGGGGGTTGCATTAGCTGATACTTAGATTAGTTGTGTGAGCAATGATGTAATACATCATATAGGTCATGATGCAGCTAAAACTCATTTAAATATTCTTAACCACCTTCCATTTAAAGTTAACTGACTTGTGCATTTTCATATGAATCATTTACACCTGTGGCATCCAATAACAGTTTTTAAACCAATACTGTTTAATTTTATGTATCTCCTCTCATCTTCTAAAATTCTAAATTGTTTATTTAAAAAAACAATGAAAACAAAGTATGTGGTATGAGCTTTGGATGCCCCTGTTCAAATATATTATGCATATTTTAATTTCTCTGCTCTGTTTTAATAATCTTGGGTTGTGACTGTTTTGAACGTCACATAACAGTACTGCAAAGTTGCATAACTGGTTATATTAGTCAGTGTAACTCATGTATTCAGTCATTAAGTTACCAGTTTTATGCAGGTTGAGACCTATCTAGGCAGTTAGTGGATACTAGACTGAGATACTAATTCTGGATAAGATGCCAGTGTATCACAGGACACACACACACCAGACACTATGCAGTTTAGAGAATCATCAGTTGACATATGCCATGACCTTTGAATGTAGCAAGAAAGTGAAGTACCTGGCAAAAATCTATGCATTCAGAGGGAGAACACGCAAACATCATAGTGAAGAAATCGCAACCAAGAATTGAATTGAACTGCAGAATCAAACTGTGACGCAGTATTGCTAACATCTGCACTTTTGTCTCTGCATTCACAACATAACTGCATTTACATATTTTGTTAGTAAATGAATGCTGCTTTATTTAATATTTTATAAAACTGTTGATTATTGTTCTGGCAACTGTCCATTCCCTTCCAAAGCATATCTGGTTGTCTATCAAAGTTCCAGTGCCTAAAACTGCAAAAAGGGGGATTCTTATTTGCTGTTTTCTCTGAGGTACAAGACAGTAAAAGTAGAGTGCTTAGTAGTGGGGGTTCTACATTAGAAGGTGCATGGGTAGAGCTGTTAAAGAAACTGATTTAAAAATTCCCATTTTCACATTTTTAGGCATCACAGTTGTGACAGGGGACCAGCATTTCCTGCTCATTTATCATCTGCATATCCTAATGACATTATGTGTGACAATGTTACCTTTCATAGAAACAAACTTGTGATGTTGCCATATTAACCTTTTCACCCTTTGCTGTAGTCCCTCATTTTTCATTAACTTCAAAACTAAATCTAGAGTTTGTACCATATTTCAAAATGATTTAGGTTTCTAATATTAATGCCCTAATTACTTGCTATATAGTCATACCGTTAAATATAGAGACTGGCAGTATCGTCCATTTTGCTAAACACTTTATCTCTGATTCTCAGAGCTGTTCATTTCTGTTTTTTGTTATGCACACCTGTGTGCTATTAGTTCAATCTATTTTTAAAAGTAAAACCCTCTTGTGTTTTTCATACAAGTTTATGTATATTATGTTTTCTATAATATTTATATGATGGTCCTAAGATGTCAGTAAATTGTGAGGAAGTATTTTTCTGTTTCTTTTATTTTATTTTTATTTTTTTTATTTTATTTAACATTTGTTGACCGGGAAAGTCCGACTAGGTTCCACAGAGCCTGTTTTCAGTGGAGGCCCGGGGAAAAATGCTCCAGATTCTTTTCTGGAAACCTTTGTTTCCAACCTGCCGCCTTCTTTTTTTATAGCATAACATTGAAGTACGTAGTAGTCGCAATGCAATTAAAGTCAAAACTCCACATTTTTGATGGCATTCGTTAATCTGTTATTCGGACTTAAGGATCATTCTGTTAAAGTTCCATTTCAAAATTTCACATGAAAAGTAACGTAAATATATAAAATTGCTGTTATCTTTGACATCATATTTAAAGGTTTTGATTTGATAACTACATCTATATGCAGCTAGTGTATCTAAACACACCACTGATGTCACATCAGTCTACTGGAATTCACTAACTTTGCATGCCTTATGTGTTGTTTTGTTCGGCTCAAATTTTAAATCTAGTTTTAATTGCTACAAAACAAGAGCTGCCAGATGTAGTCTAGACACAGACATCTTTTCAATACAGCTTTACTTTCCACAAAGCATGCACTGCAAAACATTATAATTAGCAGATCATAACTAACTGAACTTTTCCTTTTGATCTGTAATAAACAAAACTGACTTGTTGTCCTCTATTTTGAAGTCAGATGTATTTCTTAAATGTAGCAAAGAACAAAAATAAACTAGTTAATGATTGTCTGCCTAATTGCAGTTACTGTGTCAGAAGAGATCCTTTGTTTATTCTCCTGTTGTAGCCACATCAAGGTCTACATGTAACGTAAGTGGGGTTGTTTAAGCAGGAGATCCTTTGTGATGTTATTTTTACTGACCCATTCCAAAGACAAACATTTCACAACGAGAAAAAAACAAGTGTGTTTCCTAGGACTGGACAAAACATATGCAGACAGTTGTATTAAATGTCGATATATAATACCTTTTGGTTTCAATGTCAGTGATAGACATTTCAGAATTGCTGTTTATTTCATGCAAATTATTTTATATAAAAATGATTTTATTAAGCCGTAGTGTTCGCTTTTGACTTGTATGAGACAACTTGACCTGCTAGGCTACTGTTCCAACCACGGAGGGAGGGACTGAAAAATGTGGTTGTCATAGTCTGACTGCTATTAATGGCTGAAGATCCCATCATGAATCACTTCCTGGTTCGTTTTGATAGAAGTTGGCATAACATGATAGCGTCTGTCATTTTGCATTCTAAGTAAATGAGCCATTCTTGGTTGGCTAGCATGATGTGGTCCCTAGCACATCCCTTTAAATGTATCCACAAACAAGGACACATTCCCAGTCCACTGTACAGTAAACCGCAGAGTTAAAAAAATCCTTACTCCTCAGAGAAAGAAGTCCTCTGTAAACTTAATGGGAGGAGGCAGCTGGGGTAAAGTGGTAATAAGGTTCATAGGTTAGAATTAGGCTAACTGCCCTTGTGAGCTATTTTAAGCTTAGTCAGTTATCTCACGTGAGAGTCACACTTTGCTCCTTGTATCAGTAAGGTAGATACCTTAACCATTATGCCAAATTCCAAGGGCTGTTACCTTTGAATGAAGATGGGGATTAAAGAGGTGGTGTGAGACGTTGGGGGGCTGAATTTGAATGAGTCCAAGGAGAATGCCTTGAAAGTAACAAAAATAAAGCAGTTAAATGACATTTGACATCTATGTGACCTGCTATTCACTGTTGTGCTTCTTCCCATATACCTGCCTAATTTTGGCTTTTATTAGTGCTGGCCCTATAGAGAAATGCATTGTTTTAGATAAAGAATCGGCTTTTTGCAATTTGTGATGCAGATGTGAAAATATTCCCATAATATTCACCATCAGGTTTTCTTAAATTTGTTTACATCAAAACAGAGATTCATACTCTGCTTGTCTTATGATGATTTATCATGGCAGCATTTGCTAAGTTAATGTTTTCCTTTTGAAGTGCTTGATTACTGTAATTAAAGCTGACTATATTTAACTTTTATTGTGGTGATGGATTGAATTATGAGCAGGATGGCATGAGCATATGTTCTGCTTTGTATTTTAATGGTAGGTCTGATCACTTTTTTTATTTTTTATTGTCTTAATTGGGAGCAAAAATTATACATGTGACATCTTGTAACATGTGCCATTTTGTTCCATGATAGTAGGCTTGATCACTTTATACAAGCAATGTCACTTGAAATAAGGATTACTCTATTGAAGTTTTGTAGATTGTATTGTTTGACGTGAAAACTCTGCATTTTGATGAAATGTACATTATTGCAAACAGCCAGAGAAGGAAGACAACCTGTACAACTAATTATATGTAAACTACAATCACTTTGTGATACCCCATCCAAGAATTAGTGACTTTTTTATGAATTAAAATACTGAAACACACTCACAGTAATTTATTTCACTTATCCATCATATAGATCCTCAGCAATGTAAGAGTAGGATTGGCTATATTTTTATAAGCAAATGCTGGTAGATAGAAAATGCTACTTATGTTTTCAGTGATTAACAATATAAACTAATTGACATGAAAACCTCTGTAAACAGACCGAGATAAATGTTTTTTTTTCCCAGTGTTTTGAGTATTGCAGACCTGTTTTTAACATGGTACTCTATTAAATTATAATTCGACTATATCCCTATTTCATTGGCACTTTTATGATTGGGGTTGGGAGGTTGGTGTAATGGTTAAGGTGTTTACCTCACAAACACAAAGTACTGGGTTTGAGTCTCACTAAAAAGAAATTAGCTAGGCTTAAAATGACTTCCAAAGGCAACTAGCCCAGTATTAACCTGTGAACCCGTGATTGAAAACCAGAAAATGAATGAATCATATTATTGCATTTTGGGAGGGGAAAGTTAAATTCCTGACCATAGCAACAGTGTATGAAAAAGTATTGTTTGTAAGACGGAAGAGCATTTTTGAGCTTGTTAGCTCAGGGAAGTAGGTTCATAGGAGGTTGCTAAGGCTAATGGCCCTAAGGCCTTTACAAGTCTAGCCATGTAATACCCATGTTCCCTAATTGATCATTGTTAGATGGTTTGATTGTTTGTAGAGTGAATATATGATCAGCACTGGCTGGCACTGCCAATGAGGGACATAGGTGCCACTTCTTAGGTGAATATATGGTCTCCCATCTAGCTGTCCAGGTTACGCTTAAATATTGTCATTGAGGAGCTCTGCTTAATGTGAATTGGGAGTTTATTCCAGAGTAGTGGCAGTGTTTGGGAGACAAATCCATCTCTCCAGCATGTTTAGTTTAAGTCACAGGCTATGTTGAGGTCTCTGGAGCGAGTGACTCTCTTCCAATTTGATTTCTGGATGTGCAGCATTTCTACTAAGGCAGGTCAGAGACTGCTCTATAGGAGGCCAGGTGCAGGTCACCTGTTAGCAGCCTGTAGGACACAGAATACAGAGACAGGTCTTTCAGTCTTTCCACGTAGGTCATGTTTTGGAGTCCCTGAATTCCCTTGTTCAGGAATCTCTGTGGTCTCTCCAGCTGCTACAGTGTCTGTTGAGATACATGCCAAAAAAGAACATTGTACTGTATTATAGTAGTCTGATGAGGGTGGAGTAGAGAGGAGTTATAACATCCTTGATCTTGGATGTGATGCCTGCCCTTACTTAAGAGGTATGCAATGTAAAAGGCTTTCCTTACCACTGTAGCCACATGGTGATCAGACTTTAGACTGCTGTCAACTTGAGTTCCCAAGTGACGAACCAGTGGTTTTGAATTTTGGGGGTTGCTGCCTATATTTAATTTGTAGGGGCTACCTCTTTGCCAAAGGGGACAGTAATGCACTTTTTTGCATTTAATTTTAGTCTGTGGCTTTGGCACCAATCATTTGTCTGTGTTTAACCCATCCTGTAGTATTCTAATATCTTTAGGGGACTCGGTGATTGCTCCAAGTTTGCTGTCATCTGTGAACTTAGTAAGCCCCAGGCCATCTGTTTTTGTCTGGACTTCCAAGAATAGATTCCAAACAGTAAAGGGCCCAGCACAGAACCTTGTGGTACCACACTTGTAACTGTTCTACTGGTGGAGCTGGAATCCCCAACTTTGAAAGTATGGGTTCTGTCTGTGAGACACTTTGCTACCCACGTAGTGATATAAGGTTACTCCTGAGCTGGGTGAGTTTCTCAATGATACCCGAGTGCGGGATTGCGTCAAACGCCTTGGCTTAGTCAAGATAGGTGGTATGTACTGCTTTGCCTTCATCCAGGGCTTTAGTGACATTCTCAAAGAAGTACACCAGCTTTATTAAGCATTATCTACCCTTAATGAAGCCAAACTGGGTTGGGGTAAGAGTTTGAAGGTTGCCTATACCCTTGTTGATAAGGTCCACGATGATTCTTTCTGTGGTCTTGCAGATAAGGCTTATGGGTCTATAGTTCCCAGGGTCACCTGATGGATCCCATTTGTGCAGGGGGATTACAGTTGCTCTCCACTCTGCTGGTACAAAGACAGTGCTCTGGCTATGGTTAAAGAGAGTGCCAAGTGGATCATCTAGGTAATGTTTTAGGTTGTTTAGTAAGCAGCTTGGGATGTTATTTGGTCCCAAAAAGGCCATGTTTTTGACTTGGAGAGTGTGGATATGACCTGCTCATTGGAGATACTGGGGAGAGGATATGTGTCAGCTATGCTTTGGAGTATGGCTGGTGGGGACATGGGAGTGAAGTTTGCATCAAATCTGTCAACTAACAGGTTGGCAGTTTCCTCGGGGTCAGTGTGAATGGCACTGTCCTCTGTCCTCAGGTTGGCAGTTTCCTCGGGGTCAGTGTGAATGGTACTGTCCTCAGGTTGGCAGTTTCCTCAGGGTCAGTGTGAATGGTACTGTCCTCAGGTTGGCAGTTTCCTCGGGGTCAGTGTGAATGGTACTGTCCTCAGGTTGGCAGTTTCCTCAGGGTCAGTGTGAATGGCACTGTCCTCAGGTTGGCAGTTTCCTCAGGGTCAGTGTGAATGGTACTGTCCTCAGGTTGGCAGTTTCCTCAGGGTCAGAGTGAATGGTACTGTCCTCTATGGGTTTGGTGCACAGCTGGGCATTTCCTTTTAGATTTTGGATGTAGCTAAAGAATGCCTTATGTTTGTCTTTATCTAGGGAAGCTAATTTAGCCTCATAACTAGTTTTAGAGGACTTTACCAGATATCTGATTTGTTTGTTCAAGCTGTGTGGGGTATTCTTTCTCTGCTGACTAAGTTCCCCCCTGTTCTTAAATATAATTTTCTTTATTTTGTTATATAACCTGTTTATAGTAGAGGTCCATCAGGGTGATGTGTATTTATGGTAGGACTTGGTTTTGACCTGTCAGGTACAGCAGAGTCATTGCGGCTTTTTAAGTCATTATACAGGGCATTTGTGTACTCTAGTGCGTAGGAGGAATTGTTGGTTGTGTTAGCAGTGGGGGGGGGGGGGGGTGTTTGAAAACTTTTCAAGCCATTGCATAGTAGGCTGTAGTTTGCTTTGGAGAAGTTTCTCATTTTTATTGGTGCCATGGAGCTGTCAGGTCTGATGGATACTTCGAATGAGACAGATTTGTGGTCTGACCTAACTAGGGAGGGCAGAACACAGGGGGTACTACAGTGACCCCCCCATATTGGTGACTACTAATTCCAGAACATTTGAGCCTCTTTTGGGGGTACAGACTAACTCTTCCAGAGCATTTGCATTAACCTCAGGGCGATGGGGCTTGTGCTCGTGTAGATCACCCACTCAATAGGATAGTTGAAGCTCCCATGACCAAGGTGTCTGGCTGTATAGTGAGTGACTCAAGCAAGTCCAGGTTGGCAGTGTGCCTGTCATGGTTCATTGTGGGGAACCTGTAGCTAGGAATGCTGTGGTAGGGTGTTTTACCAATAGTTATTTGGACCTGGAGTAGCTTAAGAAAGTTGACACTAGCAGCTAAACCAAAAGTCATTCATTTTTTGTTTATACTCTGTCATCATCATGGGTGAAAGTAAAATGCTCCTCAGTGCTAGGGACATGCCTGCCTGGGACACGCAATCTGAGAGTCCAGTCATGTCTCTCTTTATATAGTCCATAGATATGCATCTCAGGTCATTCGCCCCAGTATATACTGTGAAAGAGTAATAACAGTAATTATTGATTTGTGACTAAAGTACGTGCATAATTTGACAGATCCTGGCACCTGACAGGCAGCTGAACATGACCTTCTGCTTGTCCAGCTTGGTGAGGGGGAACATCTGTGATGTTCTTTGTGTTTCACTGTTGCAGTCCTCACATATAGGTTATCCGGTTCCCGGTAGCCCTCAGTCGGCCCAAATACCAGAGTCCTTGGTATATGACGTTGGCTGCCGATGGTTGTAAAACTGATGTCAGAATGTCAGGTATAAAGGGAGACAGCCGATGCCATTTACTCAGTCTTTCTTGCTGCGGAGCCTGAAGCAGATGCAATTCACACTAGTGCCGGATGGCCGTTTACCTTCATTTTGCTTTCCGACTACCAAGTTGAAGACTCCTTCTGATAAGTACCCCATTGGGGATCCTCTTTTCTTACTTTAACGAATGTCAGATAAAGTTAATAACTGTCTTGCCTGTGGAAAACAGATTCCACACCGTGATTTCCATTCCTGTTGTGTAACTTGTCTGGGCCTTGAGCATGAAGTCCCTTACTGCGATCTCTGTGCTTCCTTCAACCCGCGTACCGTACGCCGTAGAGATAAGATTTTGTATAAGCATTTCGGAGTCTGGCCCAAGTTCATCGGTATAGCGTCTGCTGGTCTCCTGACTTTGGATATACCTAGGAAACAGGTAACCAAACACAGCAGAGAATGCCAAGAACGATACAGGTTTCCACTCCACAACCACTGTAGGTATCCAAACACTTTATTGATTTCTCCAAAAATACAAGTTGAGCGCTTTCTTCCCACAATCGGGTCTTCCTCAGAACATTTAAAACACCAAACAACTTGCTCTTAAATACCCATAGGCAACCACCCCACCTAGTCCAATTAAACAATTAACATCCTCACAGAATACTTAAAGCAATCCTACTCAAAAAACACATTTACTCAAAAAAACACACACACAACCACATTTTCTCCACTGGGGAAATAACATTGATGGCAACTACCACAAATTCATATCCTAATACTTCAATAAAATTTTATATTTATATAAAATGATAATATTTGTTAAATAGTATTGCTTATACAAATTTTTATATACACATAATAAATTTGAACATAAAAACCTAAAAATTAATAAATACGTATATACAAAAACATTCGTCCTTCATACTTCTGTAACTAGGCCTAAATATTAAACAATGTACTTAGAGTGGCTTTGAGCAACAAGAAAATGAACAATATATAAATGTAGATAAAAAGTGTTATACTTGGTTTTAATTTAACCTAAAATATTTTTTAACTTCAAAACAGACATAATATTAACATTCTCATTAATTCCTGGGGACTGGGTGGCGTTTAGTCTCAATTGCCACCTTAATTCACATAAATCCAAGTGCACATCCAGTATTGCCCCTTGAGTGTCCTTGACAATTCGCTGGAGTACTAAACATTTAAAAGTGTGCCCATTAAATTCCTGTATATGTCTGCTTAAAGCATTGGTAATTTTCTGATTTCTTATATCTAATAGATGCTCCCTCATCCTATCCCTAAATTTCCTGCTAGTCTTACCGACATAGAATGCGGAACACATTTGGCACTTAGCCAAGTAGAGCACATTCATGCTATTGCAGTTAAAATGACCAGTAATGTGTAATGCCCTGTTGTTCAAAACAAATGTGTCCTTAGTTTGCAGTATATTTTTAGAAGTGCCCATTCCACATTTATAATTTCCGTTAATCCTAAACAGGGCCAAACCAGTTTGCTTATTCCTTTTGTTGTTATTACTGTTTGCTTCCAACATATTCTTAAATGATCCGTCTTTCCTAAAGACTACTCCAGGTTTCATACCAATTTTTCCAGTAAGACGGTCATCACATGCCAGAATTCTCCAATTTCGTCTAATAATTTCCACTATTTCCTCCCCGTCCAGATTATATGTTGTAATGAAACTAAGTGATTCATAAACCTTTTTATTATTCTTTTCTGATTTGGGTTCACCTGAATCAAAAACTACACCTATTTCACCTCCCTTTAAGATTGGCTTAAATACCCCGCAAAGCCTTTTGGTTTTCACCTCTTTGACAATCTTTTGTATCATATTAGCGGGGTACCCTCTCTTCTTGAATAATTGGGCAATGAATTCCACTTCACATTCAAATGCTATATTATCACTTACCATACTGGCAGCCCTCACCATTTGCCCCTTAACAATGGATTTTTTTTTGGGATAAAGGATGCCAACTTGAAAAATCTAAATAAGCATTGGAAAAAGTTGGTTTCCGATAAATTTCCGAACTGAGCTTTTTATCCACACAATCCAACTTCAAATTCACATCCAAATATGTGATACTATCTCTACTATAAGTATATGTAAATCTCAAAAAATGGGTTGTTACATTAATGTACTCAAAAAAAATCAATTAGACTCTCAAAAGTTCCATCCCAAATTAGGAAAATATCATCCAAAAAATGAGTAAAAACCTTAATGTGTTCAGCAAAGGGACTTTTGAATATGTATTTCTGCTCCCAATATGCCATCACATAGTTGGCAAAAGTTGGGGCGCAGGCTGCCCTCATGGCTACCCCAGTTGCCTGTTTGTAGTCCTGGCCTTCAAAGAAAATGTAATTATTACACAACACCATCTCCATACGTGCTGACAGTTTGTTAATCTCATCCTGCTCATACAAACCCGTTTTTAATAGTTGCATTTCCAACCAGTTAAGCCCTGTTTCATGCGGGATTATGGAGAACAGGTTGCAAACACCTATGGTCACCAATATCATGTCATTACTTACCCTTACTCCAGTCATTTTCTCCAAAAAATGCCAAGAATCCTTACATATATTTTCATATATACCCAAACCTTTTCTCAACTTTTGGTCCAAAACTTGGTAACAAAACAAGTCTTTGCCCTTTTTCCATCGACTATTGGTCTGAATGCTGGATTATTTAAGGCTTTATGCAGTTTTGGTATACCAAATATTTTTGGGACCATAGGATGATCATTTCTTAAATATTTATATTCATTTTCATTAATTTGCCCTTCAAGTACCATATTCTCTAAAGCCAAATCAATATTCTTATTCATAATATTAACTTCGTTTAATGAACTTTCCTCATATGTGGTCGATGGAAAAAGGGCAAAGACTTGTTTTGTTACCAAGTTTTGGACCAAAAGTTGAGAAAAGGTTTGGGTATATATGAAAATATATGTAAGGATTCTTGGCATTTTTTGGAGAAAATGACTGGAGTAAGGGTAAGTAATGACATGATATTGGTGACCATAGATGTTTGCAACCTGTTCTCCATAATCCCGCATGAAACATCCTGCTCTTTCTCAAAAAAAAAAAAAAAAAAAAGTTTCTGTTTTTTTGTTTCTAGTCATGGTATTTTATTCTAGCCTAAATGTTTCTAAATAACTCTGCTTAACCCTATCTTTTAATGTAAACATTGTACCAATTTTAATTTTAATTTTACTGCATTGTAGTCATTATTGCTGCTTGGAGCTTTTCTCCCCGGGCCTCTACTGAAAATGGACATGTATCCAGTTAGACTAGCCCCGGTCAACAAATGTAAAATAAAAAAAATAAAAATGTGTCAGCCATAAGAAGCATGTTCATAGTGTTTGAATAATCAGTCACATCCATTATGGCTAAACCATTACCCTTTTGCATACAAGTATTTTATTAATTTTTAGGTTTTAATGTTCAAATTTATTATGTGTATATAAAAATTTGTATAAGCGATACTTCTTAACAAATACTATAATTTTATATAAATATAAACTTTTTATTGAAGTATTAGGATATGAATTTATGGTAGTTGCCATCAGTGTTATTTCCCCAGTGGAGAAAATGTGGTTGTGTGTGTGTTTTTTTGAGTAAATGTGTTTTTTGAGTAGGATTGCTTTAAGTTTTCTGTGAGGATGTTAATTGTTTAATTGGACTAGGTGGAGTGGTTGCCTATGGGTATGTAAGAGCAAGTTGTTTGGTGTTTTAAATGTTCTGAGGAAGACCCAATTGTGGGAAGAAAGCGCTCAACTTGTATTTTTGGAGAAATCAATAAAGTGTTTGGATACCTACAGTGGTTGTGGAGTGGAAATCTGTATCGTTCATACCTAGGAAACACAAAGACAAGGACCGTGACAGGCCTAGGGTTAAATCTGCCGACAACGCACCGGTGAAATTGGTCGCCAGCCCAGCAGTAGTCAGTGAGGCGCTTTTGCAGCCCCTGCAGTCCGCAGATTTTCAGCCGCAAGCCTCTGCCGAGACCTTTACGGAGTCCTCCATGCCACAGGCTGCTCTTTCGTCTTCAGACCCTCCGCCTGTCGCCGCCTCAGATGGGTCCGGAGACGCTTTGCAGGCATCAGCTTCTGATGCCTCTTCTTTTCAACATGAGACCAGAACCGGACCAACCATCTTAGTTCAGACTTCTGCAGTTGCTAGGCCTCCCTAGTCCCTCCAGATTGCTAGTAAACCTTCCAGCCGCAAACCTACTCACAAGCAGGCATCGGCCTCCCCTCCTGTGCCTCAGTCCCAGTTGGTAAAGATGAGTGGTGATCTTCTTTTCCTGATTAGGGGCTCTCATCCCCCCACTCCTTCAAAGAGGGCTAGGGAATTATCTCCTGATGTTTTGTCTGTCTCAGATTCTGAGATTTCCAGTATGTCTGCTGGTGAAGAAGGACATTCTCAACTTTTTTCTGGCTTTGAGGATTCTGATGCTGAGGACTCAAGCCCTTCTGCCTTCCCTCCAGAAGATTTTTCCTTTGGGGATACTTTGACTACTCTTAGGGAGCATTTTAAATGGGAATGTCAGGATTTTCCACAGTCTAAGAAAAGAATCAGGGAATTTTTGGATTTGCCTCAGCATAAGCCTCTGGCTATTCCTCCAGTTTTGGAAGTTGTGGATGATGTTTTCATGGAAAATTCTTTAAATCCTAACTCTGTTCCTCCTGTCCCCAGAAAACCGGATAGGTATTATAGGGTTCCTGAATCTCATAAATTCCTTTTTTAAAAATCCTACTGCTGATCTAGAAATTATTTCTCAAGGCCCCAAGGGTGTTAAGGCTACTATTGCTAAAAACCCTGTGCCTTCTGATAAGGAGTCTATGGCCTTGGACAGGTGGGGTAAAAAAGTCTATACCTCTGCAACTCTTGCCATTAGATCCCTGAATTGTCTTTTTCACATGCTTAAGTCTCAGCAGCATACTTTGGAGGCTATTAAGGCTAAACTTGGAGATTTTCCTTCCATAGCAGAGAACAAAGATTTACAAGACCTACTGAATTCTGCCACTTTAGTTAATAAGCATTCACTTAATTGTGGTTTTGACACTTTGGAGGCTTCCTGCAGAGCAGCAGCCACTGGTTCCGTAATTAGAAGGCATGCTTGGCCCAGGGAGCAGCCTCTTTCTGAAACTGTTAAATCTAAATTGCTGGATGTTCCTTTGCACAAGGACAATCTTTTTGGTAATAAGGCTGAGGAGGTACTGAAGAAGTTGGAGGATAAGGCAAAATCTATGCAAGGTGTAAAAGATTTCCTTCAGGTTCAGCCTCCTTGGTTTAGTAGGCATTATCCTTCCAAGAATTGGTCTTTCCCTGATCCTGGCAAGCAGGGTCGCTCTAGGCCTAGGGGTTTCAGATCTTCCAGAGGGCAGCCTTCTGCCCCTCAAAGGGCTAAGCAATGGCATTCTTCTTCTGCTAAATCGGGGAGTTCTAAGCCAGCTCCCCAAAGCAAACATTCTCAGTGACTCTGGCCTTCTTGTGCCTACCTCTGTGGGCCCTGGTTTTCCTTTGGGAGGAAGGTTGTTAGCCAGGTTCGCAGAGGTATGGTCTACCATCCCAGACAAATGAGTGCTCAATATAGTAAACCAAGGTTACAAGTTTTACTTACACACCTTCCCTGTTTTGCAAGGGTACCCAGACATACACAGAACTCTCAGGGCAGAGGTAGAAACTCAAATTTCTTCTTTACTGACTAGGGGGGGGGGCTATAGAGCCAGTTCCTGCAAGTCAGGCAGGCCTAGGTTTTTATTCAAGACTTTTTCTGGTACCCAAGAAAGGGGGCACTTGACGCCCTATTCTGGATCTGTCTATTCTAAACACTTTTCTGGTGATTCCCAAATTCAAGATGCTCACCCTTCAACAGTTACTACCAATGCTGGGCAAGGATTCATGGCTGGTAACTTTGGATCTAAAGGAGGCTTATCTGCACATCCCAATAAGGGAAAGTTGCAGGCAGTTCCTTCGCTGCAGGCAGTTCCTTCCCTTCAGGGCTGGGGAGTAACACTTTCAATTCTCTGCACTGCCCTTTGGCGAATCTACTGCTCCCAGAGTTTTACCAAGTGCCTGGCTGCAGCCATTGCTTTTTGCAGGCAGAGAAACATTCAAATTTATCCTTACCTGGACGACTCTCATTCAAGCAAACTCCCCAGAACAACTAGAAAAGGATTTGGGTTTTGTGAAGAACATTCTCACCTCTTTGGGTTACACTCTCAACGAAAAGAAGTCAAATTTGGTTCTACAAGGGAGATGGTTTTCCTGGGAGCGAGTCTGACTACAGACACCCGGATGGTATTCCTCCCTCAACAGAAGCGAGAAGGTCTTTCGGCTTACTTCATGAACTTGGCAAGCATGACCCAGCTCTCTGCAAGCACTGGGGTTCACTGATTCATGTATTTTGATGATCCCATATGCAAGGCTGCATATGAACAAACTTCAGTGGTACCTCAAGAACCTTTGGTGTCAACACACACAGGACTTGGACCTGATTCTTCCCCTGATTCCCTGTCTACAAATGGAGTTCCTCTGGTGGGCAACAGCCTGTTCTCAGAACAAGGGTCTGCCTTTCCACCCACCGCCTGCCAGCCAGACTCTCACCACAGACGCCTCAGATGCTGCATGGGGGGCTCATCTGGAGGGCATACAGGGGACTTGGAGCACCCAGCAGATTCATCTGCACATAAACATAAAAGAATTGATGTCAGTGCAGCAGGCCTTGCTGGCTTTCAAGGACCTACTCTACCCTGGGACTCTGCTGATCAGGACAAACAATGCCACAGTCATGTGGTACATCAGCAAGCAAGGGGGGACTCACTCTTACCCCTTGTGCAGACAAAGCATGAGACTATGGACCATAGCAGCATCCATGGGCTTACATCTCACAGCCCAGTATCTTCCATGGGCTTACATCTCACAGCCCAGTATCTTCCATGGGCTTACATCTCACAGCCCAGTATCTTCCATGGGCTTACATCTCACAGCCCAGTATCTTCCATGGGCTTACATCTAACAGCCCAGTATCTTCCATGGGCTTACATCTCACAGCCCAGTATCTTCCATGGGCTTACATCTAACAGCCCAGTATCTTCCATGGGCTTACATCTCACAGCCCAGTATCTTCCATGGGCTTACATCTAACAGCTCAGTATCATCCATGGGTTTACATCTCACAGCCCAGTATCTTCCATGGGCTTACATCTAACAGCCCAGTATCTTCCATGGGCTTACATCTCACAGCCCAGTATCTTCCATGGGCTTACATCTAACAGCCCAGTATCTTCCATGGGCTTACATCTAACAGCTCAGTATCTTCCATGGGCTTACATCTCACAGCCCAGTATCTTCCATGGGCTTACATCTAACAGCCCAGTATCTTCCATGGGCATACATCTAACAGCCCAGTATCTTCCATGGGCTTACATCTAACAGCTCAGTATCTTCCATGGGCTTACATCTCACAGCCCAGTATCTTCCATGGGCTTACATCTAATAGCCCAGTATCTTCCATGGGCTTACATCTCATAGCCCAGTATCTTCCATGGGCTTATATCTCACAGCCCAGTATCTTCCATGGGCTTACATCTCATAGCCCAGTATCTTCCATGGTCTTACATCTCACAGCCCAGTATCTTCCATGGGTTTACATCTCACAGCCCAGTATCTTCCATGGGCTTGCATCTCACAGCCCAGTATCTTCCATAGGCTTACATCTAACAGCCCAGTATCTTCCATGGGCTTACATCTCACAGCCCAGTATCTTCCATGGGCTTACATCTCACAGCCCAGTATCTTCCATGGGCTTGCATCCCACAGCCCAGTATCTTCCATGGGCTTACATCTCATAGCCCAGTATCTTCCATGGGCTTACATCTAATAGCCCAGTATCTTCCATGGGCTTACATCTCATAGCCCAGTATCTTCCATGGGCTTACATCTAATAGCCCAGTATCTTCCATGGGCTTACATCTCATAGCCCAGTATCTTCCATGGGCTTACATCTAATAGCCCAGTATCTTCCATGGGCTTACATCTCACAGCCCAGTATCTTCCATGGGCTTACATCTCATAGCCCAGTATCTTCCATGGGCTTACATCTCACAGCCCAGTATCTCCCATGGGCTTACATCTCATAGCCCAGTATCTTCCATGGGCTTACATCTCACAGCCCAGTATCTTCCATGGGCTTACATCTAATAGCCCAGTATCTTCCATGGGCTTACATCTAATAGCCCAGTATCTTCCATGGGCTTACATCTCACAGCCCAGTATCTTCCATGGGCTTACATCTCATAGCCCAGTATCTTCCATGGGCTTACATCTAATAGCCCAGTATCTTCCATGGGCTTACATCTAATAGCCCAGTATCTTCCATGGGCTTACATCTCACAGCCCAGTATCTTCCATGGGCTTACATCTCATAGCCCAGTATCTTCCATGGGCTTACATCTCACAGCCCAGTATCTCCCATGGGCTTACATCTCATAGCCCAGTATCTTCCATGGGCTTACATCTCACAGCCCAGTATCTTCCATGGGCTTACATCTTATAGCCCAGTATCTTCCATGGGTTTACATCTAATAGCCCAGTATCTTCCATGGGCTTACATCTCACAGCCCAGTATATTCCATGGGCTTACATCTCACAGCCCAGTATCTTCCATGGGCTTACATCTCACAGCCCAGTATCTTCCATGGGCTTACATCTCATAGCCCAGTATCTTCCATGGGCTTACATCTCACAGCCCAGTATCTTCCATGGGCTTACATCTCACAGCCCAGTATCTTCCATGGGCTTACATCTAATAGCCCAGTATCTTCCATGGGCTTACATCTCACAGCCCAGTATCTTCCATGGGCTTACATCTCATAGCCCAGTATCTTCCATGGGCTTACATCTCACAGCCCAGTATCTCCCATGGGCTTACATCTCATAGCCCAGTATCTTCCATGGGCTTACATCTCACAGCCCAGTATCTTCCATGGGCTTACATCTCATAGCCCAGTATCTTCCATGGGCTTACATCTAATAGCCCAGTATCTTCCATGGGCTTACATCTCACAGCCCAGTATCTTCCATGGGCTTACATCTCATAGCCCAGTATCTTCCATGGGCTTACATCTCACAGCCCAGTATCTCCCATGGGCTTACATCTCACAGCCCAGTATCTTCCATGGGCTTACATCTCACAGCCCAGTATCTTCCATGGGCTTACATCTAACAGCCCAGTATCTTCCATGGGCTTACATCTCACAGCCCAGTATCTTCCATGGGCTTACATCTCATAGCCCAGTATCTTCCATGGGCTTACATCTCATAGCCCAGTATCTTCCATGGGCTTACATCTCACAGCCCAGTATCTTCCATGGGCTTACATCTAATAGCCCAGTATCTTCCATGGGCTTACATCTCACAGCCCAGTATCTTCCATGGGCTTACATCTCATAGCCCAGTATCTTCCATGGGCTTACATCTCACAGCCCAGTATCTCCCATGGGCTTACATCTCATAGCCCAGTATCTTCCATGGGCTTACATCTAATAGCCCAGTATCTTCCATGGGCTTACATCTCACAGCCCAGTATCTTCCATGGGCTTACATCTCATAGCCCAGTATCTTCCATGGGCTTACATCTCACAGCCCAGTATCTCCCATGGGCTTACATCTCACAGCCCAGTATCTTCCATGGGCTTACATCTCACAGCCCAGTATCTTCCATGGGCTTACATCTCACAGCCCAGTATCTTCCATGGGCTTACATCTAACAGCCCAGTATCTTCCATGGGCTTACATCTCACAGCCCAGTATCTTCCATGGGCTTACATCTCACAGCCCAGTATCTTCCATGGGCTTACATCTCACAGCCCAGTATCTTCCATGGGCTTACATCTCACAGCCCAGTATCTCCCATGGGCTTACATCTCACAGCCCAGTATCTTCCATGGGCTTACATCTCACAGCCCAGTATCTTCCATGGGCTTACATCTAACAGCCCAGTATCTTCCATGGGCTTACATCTCACAGCCCAGTATCTTCCATGGGCTTACATCTAATAGCCCAGTATCTTCCATGGGCTTACATCTAACAGCTCAGTATCATCCATGGGTTTACATCTCACAGCCCAGTATCTTCCATGGGCTTACATCTCACAGCCCAGTATCTTCCATGGGCTTACATCTAACAGCCCAGTATCTTCCATGGGCTTACATCTAACAGCTCAGTATCTTCCATGGGCATACATCTAATAGCCCAGTATCTTCCATGGGCTTACATCTCATAGCCCAGTATCTTCCATGGGCTTACATCTAATAGCCCAGTATCTTCCATGGGCTTACATCTCATAGCCCAGTATCTTCCATGGGCTTACATCTAATAACCCAGTATCTTCCATGGGCTTACATCTCATAGCCCAGTATCTTCCATGGGCTTACATCTAATAGCCCAGTATCTTCCATGGGCATACATCTCATAGCCCAGTATCTTCCATGGGCTTACATCTCACAGCTCAGTATCTTCCATGGGCTTACATCTCACAGCTCAGTATCTTCCATGGGCTTACATCTCACAGCCCAGTATCTTCCATGGGCTTACATCTCACAGCCCAGTATCTTCCATGGGCTTACATCTCATAGCCCAGTATCTTCCATGGGCTTACATCTCACAGCCCAGTATCTTCCATGGGCTTACATCTCACAGCCCAGTATCTTCCATGGGCTTACATCTAATAGCCCAGTATCTTCCATGGGCTTACATCTCACAGCCCAGTATCTTCCATGGGCTTACATCTCACAGCCCAGTATCTTCCATGGGCTTACATCTCATAGCCCAGTATCTTCCATGGGCTTACATCTAATAGCCCAGTATCTTCCATGGGCTTACATCTCATAGCCCAGTATCTTCCATGGGCTTACATCTCACAGCCCAGTATCTTCCATGGGCTTACATCTCATAGCCCAGTATCTTCCATGGGCTTACATCTCATAGCCCAGTATCTCCCATGGGCTTACATCTCACAGCCCAGTATCTTCCATGGGCTTACATCTCACAGCCCAGTATCTTCCATGGGCTTACATCTCACAGCCCAGTATCTTCCATGGGCTTACATCTAATAGCCCAGTATCTTCCATGGGCTTACATCTCACAGCCCAGTATCTTCCATGGGCTTACATCTCACAGCCCAGTATCATCCATGGGCTTACATCTCACAGCCCAGTATCTTCCATGGGCTTACATCTAACAGCCCAGTATCATCCATGGGCTTACATCTCACAACCCAGTATCATCCATGGGCTTACATCTCACAGCCCAGTATCTTCCATGGGCTTACATCTAACAGCCCAGTATCTTCCATGGGCTTACATCTCACAGCCCAGTATCTTCCATGGGCTTACATCTCACAGCCCAGTATCTTCCATGGGCTTACATCTCACAGCCCAGTATCTTCCATGGGCTTACATCTCACAGCCCAGTATCTTCCATGGGCTTACATCTCACAGCCCAGTATCTTCCATGGGCTTACATCTAACAGCCCAGTATCTTCCATGGCTTACATCTCACAGCCCAGTATCTTCCATGGGCTTACGTCTCACAGCCCAGTATCTTCCATGGGCTTACATCTCACAGCCCAGTATCTTCCATGGACATTCATCTAATAGCCCAGTATCTTCCATGGGCTTACATCTCACAGCCCAGTATCTTCCATGGGCTTACATCTAATAGCCCAGTATCTTCCATGGGCTTACATCTAATAGCCCAGTATCTTCCATGGGCTTACATCTAATAGCCCAGTATCTTCCATGGGCTTACATCTAATAGCCCAGTATCTTCCATGGGCTTACATCTAATAGCCCAGTATCTTCCATGGGCTTACATCTAATAGCCCAGTATCTTCCATGGGCTTACATCTAATAGCCCAGTATCTTCCATGGGCTTACATCTAATAGCCCAGTATCTTCCATGGGCTTACATCTAATATCCCAGTATCTTCCAGGGAGGCTAAAATCCTTGGCGGATCATTTGAGCAGACATGTTCTGGATCCTCACGAGTGGCAACTGAACAAGGACATTTTCCATCACATCACTCATCATTGGGGCACCCCACAAGTGCATCTTTTCTCCTCTCACACCAATCATCATCTTCCAACCTTCTGCACCAGGGAGTTTCACAACAAAGCTTGGAGGGTGGATGCGTTGTCCTTCCCATGGACACATCTCTCAGTTTATGCATTCCCTCCTCTGCCTCTTCTTCCCAGAGTGCTGCTAAAGATAAGGGAAGAAAAACCAAAGGCGATTCTGATAGCTCCAGATTGGCCCAGGAAGCATAGGTATCACCTCCTCCACAGCCTTTCACAGGCTCAGCCTTGGCACCTTCCCCTGGTACCAGATCTGTCGGTTCAGGGAGGGGGAAAGTTCCTTCATCCTCATCTTCATACTCTGCATTTAACTGCCTGGCTAATACTTTAAATCTTTCCCAGCAGGTGGTTGAAGTTCTTCATGAGGCCAGGAGGCCTAGCACCAGAAAATCCTATGCAGATAAATGCAAGAGATTTTGCTCTTGGATGCAGCGTAAAGGAGACGACTCTTCTCATCCTTCTCTTTCACTCATTCCTGACTACCTGGCAGGATTGCTTAATGATGGACTTTCCTTTTCTTCAATCAAAATTCACGCTTCAGGAATTTCGGCTCATTGTTCCTTTGGACAACCCATTTTTTCTCTCCCCTTGATGAAACAGTTCCTGAGGGGAGCTAGTAATCTTAAACCTCCCAGAAGGGCTCCTACTCCACCTTGGGATCTTAATTTTGTCCTGGAAAAACTTAACTCTGCCTCCCTTTGAACCAGCTGCCTCTGCAGATTTGAAGTTTTTATCCCGGAAGACTGTTTTCCTTTTAGCTATTACTTCAGCTAGAATCTGAGCTGCAAGCCTTAATGGCAGTAGGACCTTTCATTATTTTTCACTCAGATCGGGTTTCTCTGAGAACTAATGCCTCCTTTATGCCTCAGGTAGTTTGCAGTTTAACCCTTAACCAGTCTATTCACCTGCCTACATTTTTCAACAATCCCCAAAATAAAGGGGAAAGGATTCTGCACTCTCTTGACGTGCATAGACAGCTGAGATTTTACTTAGACAGGATTAAATCCTTTCGAAAATCTGAATAGTTGTTGGTTAGTTTTGCTCCTGGGGCTCAGGGTAAAGCTATTTCTAAACAAACCATCTCCAAATGGATTGCTCATTGTGTTCACTTTTGTTACCTGCAGCATAGGAAGGTTCCCCTCAGGGTATTAGGACCCATTCTACTAGAGCAGCCTCTACCTCTGCAGCCTTTCTGAGAGGTGTGCCTACTAAGGACATTCTAGATGCAGCTACGTGGTCTTCTGTCCATACTGTCACAAACTATTACAGTCTGTCTTTGTTTTCTAAATCCAGGGCTGGTTTTGCCTCTGCAGTTTTGCAGGGCCTTCTTACCAACCCTTAATCTGTGATACTTCCTCCACCCTTTGCCTTTTTCCTGGGCTTTGGGAATCAACCCATATGTGAGGACTGCAACAGTGAAACACGAAGAACATAGTACAGTTGTGTACACTTACCATAAATGTAGATGTTAGTGTATTCACTGTTGCAGTCATGGTTTCCCACGCTCCATTCCTCCTTTTTTCCTAAGGCACAAACTATATATTTATATATATTTTTATTTTTTGTATGATGTGCCCAGGGTACTACCTTCATCGGTTAGCCTTCATTTGGGGGCTCCTGACAGTTAAGGCAAGAAACACTGAGGAAATGATGTCGGCTGCCTCCCTTTATACCTGATGTTCTGACATCAGTTTTACAACCGGCGACAGCCGATGTCATATACTGCAACAGTGAATGCACTTGAACATCTACATTTATGGTAAATGTACACAACTGTACTTGTGTCACTATGGAATCTCCTGTGAGAAGGACATTTCATTTTGAGGTGTTCTGCCTTAGGGGCTTATTCTTTGAGACACTGGTATGTGTGTTATTACGTGTAGTAGATTTTGGTTATCCTTTAGTGTGTGTGAGTTGTTTGCACTTGGGAGGTCTCTGGTATTTTGGTAGGCTCTTTGTGAGTGCCTCTACATATGTGAGTTTATGCGTCGTGTCTTCATCCTGTGTGAGAGGAAATGTGTGCGCGCTGACATCCTGTTTGATGTCTTGTTTATTGTTTTGTGAGACGACTGATTCCAATTTCATAGTGTAGTTACATCTCTTACATACTGTATTTGTTTGCTATAGGAGCAAATGTTGTCGGTATACATGAGACAATTACTCCATTACCTCAGGATGCCCACATCAATCAGGTTTGGAGAAATGTTGGGAAACTGACTGTCCATTGTAGCAGATTAATTCATAAGTACTGTTAGGGGGTGGGAAGTTACATCAGCTTTTGCTCTAAGGTTAGCAAGGGGACTTCTGTTGAGGATTAGGGATTAGAAAGTATGGCATTGCTGCTCAGCTGAGTTACCCCCAGTACAGCAGGGAAGCCTGGGAGGGTTCCACTGACTGTTCACTAGGGAAAAGGTTGTACCTAGGCAATAGTGTCTATACAAGGTACTGCTAACCCCCGTTGCACTATGCTCAGCTACATGCAATCATGAGGCTTATACAGTGAGTTTAAGCAGTTTTAACACAAACTACCAAAAGGAAAGCTCCAAACTTGAGCCTTTCTCCAACAATCCCCAACTCAGATGGGTCCTGAGGTACACACTAATGCAACAAGGGTGCAGGGGGCCCTATTAATGTAAGATGGCTGTTTTTAGTGCTCAGTTGATACCAAACAGTCTAGATTTAGCAAGTCTGAATGCAGCCTATGGTATTTAAGTCAATAGTACAATGATACAGAGTGTGGAATGAAGTGGTCACAGCAGCAAAAAACAGTATAAATGAAGCAACAGTTCAGTAAAATACATCTCACAAAATACAGGCTTAAATGATACTTATTTTTAGATATTTCAGTGGATGCCTTGGATTTCTGTTCAGATGTAATGCAGACTTTTGGGTAAGAACGCCAAACTCTGAGCAGCTCCGGTAAACTGTGCAGACCACAAACCATCCTAATGTAAAATAACTGGTTTGGAGCACAAGTGCTTAAACCAGAACAAAGACACTGTGAATAACAGCCACAATAAGCCTTCACCAGCACTTCTCAGCTCAGAAGGGTGAAAGCTACCCACTCCTCTGACAAGAGTGTAGACCACAGACCTTCTTAATGTAGAATAGTTGGCTGGAAGCCCAAGCATGTAAAGCCGAACTAAGACACTTTTAGAATAACAGACACAATAAGCCTTCAACCAGCAATTTCCAACTTAGAAGGATGTAAGCTACCTCTCCTACCACAAGATTCTAGACCGCAAAACTTCCTTATGTAAGGTAACTAATTTGAAGCCCAAGTGCTTAAATCAAAACTAAGAGGCTTAGAATAACAGTTACTATGTAACTGGGTTACTAACAAGCAGCAATTAATGCAGCAGAATCAATTCAATTGAACACTTTAAGAACAAAGCAGCAAATGTAGCACAACAAACTTTGATCATGAAAGCAGTCCGGGTTCATCTGTATGTTTCTGCCTAACATTATTATTTATAACATTATTATTAATAACATTTTTATTTATGAATGTATGATCAGTGTTCCTTAGAGTCCTTCTTTGTGTTTTTTAGCTTCTTTTCCAAGACAAAATCCTGTATTATGATACAAGGAGTAATATTTTTCTGCATGTGTTGCTTACCATCACCTGCTGACCACCGCCTCGTCCATTTGTGGATATGCCTATTTGTTTCTCTTTGGGCAAGGGACAGATACAGGGGCTATCGTACAGGCAACTGTCAAGGACTTTTACCATTAATGGCCTAATTCCCTCACCTGAGCAAGGGACATATGTGACCTTATTCACCAGGAGGGCCACTATGCTTTTTCTGTGAAAGTACATGTTTCTGCTCATCAGCAATCAAGGGTTCCACTGTACCCTAATAAACCCATAATGTGTGACACAGTCCATGCATATTTCTTTTGTAAGAAAAGGTAGTAATGTTAGTGTGTACGATATGCAGTTCACTCTAAATAAGAAGACAATAATTAACAAAGTCCCTCCCAATGTGGACACATCCTTATGTTTCCTTATAAAAAAAAAAATGCATCTGCACCATACAAAAAGTTTTCCCCTTACTACTACTTACATGCTTCTGTATTTCTGTAAACAGTCATTTCCTTATACACTGTCCACCTCCATTAATCTCCACTCACAAGTTTCATATGGCCTAAATTAACATGCTTCCTTATTCTCTAATTACAATCATGGAGACTGTAAACTGCATCTTTAATGGCTACTTGACAGTACCCTTCTCTGCCCCACCAACATGGATTCAGGCCTGCGCACAGCACTACCACTGTTCTACTATCCTTCACTGAAACTGTCAACAAAGCTTTTGAGTCAGGAAACTGTCTCATCTCTGTTCTTAGATCTATCCAAAGCCTTTGACACCGTCTTCCACCCCAAACTCTTATCCCAACAAACTGAAACATCCTTACAATGGTTCACTAGCTCTCTCTTTCTAACAGATATCAGTCTGTCAAATGGAACTCTTGACTTCTCTCCTTACTTACCAGTCAGCACTGGGTACCCCAAGGTTCAAAAGTAGGTCTACTCCTTTTCAATATTTTTATTAACCACTTTAATAGTGCCAGCAAACAAGCCACCCTAATTCAATATGCTGATGACTCTACATTAACCCGCTCTGCCGGGACTGTCTCTCATCTGCAGAGTTTAATGCAAGAAGCATTCAATTCCACTGAGTCTTGGCTCACCAACAACCATCTACTACTTAACCCCCAAAAACCTAAACTTCTACTATTTTTACCAAAATAATTTTCTCCAGATACTTCCAACTTTGTTATTACTGCTCTGAACAATACTTCAGTCAATGTGATTTCACACACAAAAATGTTGGGTGCAACTATCGACAACAACAACGTAAAAAAAAAAAAAAAAAGCTAATCAAAAATTGGACAAGATGTATAGGGTTAAGAAATTCATCTCCAACCCTGCAATACTAACCCTTGCCACCAGCTGTCTCTTACCCTCCCTTCTATAGGCTTCGTCTCTTCTAACTGATCTTCATTCTTCCCTCAATGCAAAACGCAGCCAGCGTTATAATAAAGTAGCTAAATTTGCCACAAGTCTAGCCACTACTCTCACCATCGCTCTGCTCTCAAGTCCCTAAATTGGCTCCAACTACCCCACCTTCTTGCATTTAATCAACTAACACACAAAATACTGTACAACTCCTCATTTTCACAAACGACATCATCACTACTTCAACACTATAGTCTATCTCGTGACCTACGCTCCTGTCGCAAGTATCTACTATCTATTTACAAACATCAAAGATTTAACTGGTTTAGTCTGTACTCTCACTGTGTTGCCAAATCATGGAATAGCATTCCAAAATCAGACTTATACCCCACTGCTATTCCTTCCAGTCTAGGCTGAAAGACCATCTAACCAATAATTGGATCTGCCCACGCTCCACACCATCTTAGCACTCTTTTCTATTCCCTTCTCCCTGGTCTTAATAGACTTTCTCTTGATCTATCCTACTTCCCTTCCTGCGTTACTTAATTTCTAGCCTAACCTTTCTATAATTCCTTAACCTTTTAATGTTCCTTCTCTCTGTTCTTACACTAACCTCTACTTATCCCAGAAATTATGATTGAAATTTACTACCTAAGTCTCTTGCCAGAAAGTGTATATAGTTTTTACGACTTATCACTTATTCTGTAATAGGTTCATAGGTAGGTACTAGGCTATCTGCCCGAAGGCATTTATAAGCCTAGCCAGAATGTGTTGGATTTAGCCGCCCCCTTAGATTAGTTCCCTGTGCCTCTGTCCAGCAGAGTCACTGAAGTGATCCCAGGGAAAACTTTGTTTCCCATCCACTCGTCAAGGTTTCTTTTGAAGAGTGTTAGCAAGGAGCTCTGCCTAATGTAGATTGGAATCTTGTTCCAAAGCATGGGAAGTCTCTGTGACATGAATCTATCCCTCCAGCACGTCCTATTTATTGTTGTGGTGTGGTTTAGATCCCTAGAGCGTGTGGCTCGAGGGGATAAGGTTTTCTTTAGGTGGAGCATGTCCATCAGTTTTGAGTTGGACATGGTCTTGTATGTCAGGCAGAGACCACCTCTGAGTAGGCGGTATGCAACCGAGTACAGCTGAAGTTTCTTCAGTCGAGCTTCATAGGACATCTGTTTGAGGTCAGTGATCCTCTTGGTGAGGTACTTCTGTGGTCTTTCCAGCTGTTGCAGGTGTCTTGCAAGGTACATCCCAAATGGGGCGTTGTACTCTATGATGGGTCTGATGAGTGATGAGTAGAGGGGCACAATTACCTCTTTTGATCTGGATGCGAACCCTTTTGTGATTAGGTGGGCCACGTAGAAGGATTTTCTAACTACTTTGGCAATGTGTTTATCAAAGGAGAGATTACTATCTACTTGGGTCCCCAGATCCCTTATTATGTCTTGCGTATTTAGGGGACTACCACCTATGTGGTAGTTTGTGGGTACTTTGTTTTTTCCAAAGGGGATGACTATGCACTTTTTGGCATTTAGCTTGAGGCCATGATTTTGACACCAGGTATCAGTCTCAGTGAGACCCTTTTGGAGGATGTCTGTGTCAGCTGGAGAGTCAGTTATAGCCCCTAGTTTGCAGTCGTCTGTGAACTTGGTCAGCCATAGTCCTCCTGTGCTTGTCTGTACCTCTGAGAAGTATATGCCGAACAGGAGGGGTCCTAGGACTGAGCCCTGGGGAACGCCACTTGTAACCGGTTTAGAGTCGGACCTAGCTCCCGCAACTCTCAACATGTGGGTTCTGTCCATGAGCCAGTTGGCAACCCATCTTGTGACGTAGGGGTTTATGTTCATAATATATTTTTCATGCAGTATTATGTAACACACACATTAGGAACTCTCTTCTATTTTCTGTAAAATGTTTGTTCGACTTTATTTCCTGCTTTATATTCGCTTATTTTCTTATTTGATTGTATCCACAAATTGTACTGCTGCGTGATTGTCTTAGTCTGTGTAACCGATTCTGATCTCTAATTCTGGTTAAATTGTACTGTGGAGCTTTTCTCCCCTGTCCTCCACTGAAAGTGGGCTTGTACCCAGCCTTACTTCCCTGGTAAGCAAATGTCAAATAAAGGTAGAGAAGTAAATAAACTTTGCTTAAGAATCAAGGGCATAACAAAAAATAATGGGATGCAAAGACCTCAAACCAGGGGCAGTTGTAAAACAGTACTCTGATTCATTTAAAAAGGCTAATAGAACAGATGTTGTAGCCACATGCATTTTCTGAACAATAAGAAGTGTAAAACTCTAACATCTAGTAATGTTTAGTGACTGACTGTCATTCTTTGTAACATAGTAGAAAAGCAAAACTTTGAGGGACAGTGTGAAAATATCAGGCCAAATCGGGGCAGTTATGATGTAGATAAAGTAGCACATTTTTGACCATTACCATCTGTCCAATGAAAGTGTATGGTGTAGTGCCCCCTAGTGGCGGTGAGGTTTGTGGAGCTGTAGTGTCAGGCCGTACTGAGAGGAGAATGCACACCTGCCCCAAGAGGAGAATGTCACACTGTCCTTCCTGTTAAAAACGAAGACCTAGAGAGGGGGAAGCAGAGACATTGGCCTTTTGCAGACAGAGAGAGAGAGAGAGAGAGAGGGAATTTGGGGAAATGCATGGACTGGGGCCTGTAGAGTGTGACTGGATAGGGTTTTTTTGTTTCCAAGAGTGTAGCACATGGGTTGCTCTGCCCTACAAATGATCCCTAAGGGTATAACCATTGTTATACTTGAAGTAAGAAGGAAAAAGATGTTAGTTCTGCTACTGTAAAAATCACACTAGCTGATAAATTGTACCAAAATAAAAACAACTGAGGTCACCACAACATCTAGAAATCCATGGAAATAAGTGTTTATTATTAAAATACACCAAGACTTGGCACTTTCGCCTAAATCAACATAGGCATCATCATCAGCGCTAAGTCTTGGTGGATTTTAATAATAAACACTTATTTCTGTGGATTTCTGGATATTGTGGTGACTTCAATTGTTTTTATTTTAGTTCTCCTACTGTGTTTGACCTGAAATTTAAGAATTCTACGTACTCTTTTTGTTATGGTCTTTATCTGATAATATGCACCTCTTTGATAACAACTCATCCCAGCTGCCTTTCACCCAGTGAAGGGAATGAATGGGCTGATAGACTAAGAGAGTGCCTGATGGTCCACAGGCAACACGAGCAAAAATCACAAGTTTGTCATAGCTGCCTTGCACCGCTGTTTAGGAGTTAATTGTCTAAAAATAGTAAATGCGTCATTTCCCTGATTAAAAACACCAGCATGTATTTAGCAACACTTTCTCCACTAACCCTTTAAGGATAGCATAAATGAGTCTGTAGCACATTGTTTCACTTTCATGACGTTGAGACTTTGTGTTCTGTCTGTACAATATGTGATGTAGCTTAAGTAGGAACACCTGACCCAGACCAGCCTACAGGCTTGAACAAGAGTAACTCATTTTAAAGTACTGTGTAATTATGGGTGCTATGGTTAAACATCTGATCTTCCTTCATCAGAACTAGTTCTATCAAAAAAAAAAAAAAAAAAGACATCACCGTACCTCTCAACTGTTCATGAAATGCCAAGGTACCACACATTACATACACAAGTTTTAAACACGTACACTAAAAACAAAGTATCCAAGCCAGTAAAGCAAGTCCCAAGATGCAAGACATAATCACTTTAATTAAAAATGAAAACAAAAGTCCAGTTAATCCCTTTTGTTTTACAACAGTTTTCGTTAAGACTTCATCAGAACCTGTTCTCAGATGTGTGATACGTAACAGGGCAGTTCATTTACATACATGAGTAACAAATGGAAGAGTCAAGACTTAGCTTCTAGCTATATATGGGTACAAATTTAAAACATTGATCCAGCCTTTCATGTTCTGTACTCAGTTTCATCCATTTTATGGTCCTGGGCCACAGCTTATTTTGCCAACCACAGAAGGCATTCCACTCCATCAGGTAAATTAAAAGTATTTTTATTTAGTTTTTCAATATATTAAAACTATGTTCATTGAAAGTATGCCTGCTGAGAGATAGAGTTTTGGATTTCTGTGTGGCATTGTAGTTTTGACATTCTTATGTTGAAAGTACCATATTGAAAGGGAGCCTTTGATTTGCTTAACAGACAACTTCCTTGCTTTATCTGTAATTGTTTTATGTTTTACCTTTTGAAGTAATTAATATGTGCTTTTTACCAGGAAAAAAAAGAACTAGTAAAAAGGCTTTACCTTTTATTTTATTTTTTTCAAACAAATTTTGTTGACTTTTTTAAATAGGTAAGTTATGTGAGGGGTACGTCTGAGAATTGGACATCCACATTTATTTGTATAATATAAAGAAAGCTGTAATATGGTGCATGTATCATTATTTACAAGCAGAAATCTAAATCAGCTATCATGAGATTTGAACATACGAAGAATCGAAGAATTCTGTGGAGGGATTTGGTTTCTTGCTGAGCCTTATGTTGTACTAACCACCCTTCCATCTATCTTAAATACCGCTTTCTCATATTTAATGTCACACCGAATACCATTCTGTGGCATGACATCTGGATACTTACATGGGCATTGCACATACACCTGGGGGTAGTACAGTTTTACCTAGTCACATGTCTTTGGATTAGAAGGGGAAACAACACACCCCAGTGAGAACCAACAGGAAAAAAATGGAAAAACTGCACAGACAACATCCCTGCTGAGAAATGAACCGAGAAAGTAAGCACTTTCAGCAGTGTTAACCCTTATGGTGTCTCAGTTTGTACGGGGATTGTGGTGTGTATTAAATCTGCTTACGTACAACTTGTTTTGTGACGAGCTGCTTCTTTGAATAACAAGTGCTTTCTGCAAGTAACCTAAGACGTATGTGAAAAATATGATTTAAATTGGTTAACTTCACCAGAGATAATTTGTTGTGTGTTTATTCTGCTTGGCTTTCTAAAAAGAGCAGTTGTGCAGAAATGAGTTGTGGTCAAGCCACATTTTTCCTGCAGATGTTACTTTGTGTTTTACATTTTCAACACTTCAAAACAGCTTTTTTGAGTATGATGTTTGCATTAATGTGGTTATATTTGGGGGGTCCTAAGCAATTCATTTGATGATTTTTAATTCTCTTAGTCTTGCTCAGAGCATGCTGAAACTGTTATTGCGGTGGTGTTCTTGTCAGATAAAAGGTTAAAATCATGCTAATATGGGTTCTTAGCCGAAACTAGATCTCCCCACAACACTCTGATATAGCCAATTGGATGCTTCTGACCAGATAAAAGGGAAACGTTAGAGTGACTTTTCAGCCAAAAGTAGAGCTGTCCACTGAGAACTTAGTCTGTCTTTGTTATTCAAACATGTTTTGAAATATAATAGTTACTACAAGGAAAGACCAGTGAAAAACAGCTCTACTTTCCACCAGAATAAATTTACTCTGTAAAAAGGCAACAGCCGAGGCACTAAAGATTGCAAGGTTTTATTAATAAATTTATTCTGGTGGAAAGTAGGGCTGTTTTTCACTGGTCTTTCCTTGTAACTGTTGTATTGTTTTCGGTTTGTGGTTGTAACATGCTTTGAAATCTCTTTATCTCTTGTCATTGTTAACTGCGCAACCTCACTACATACAAGTGAGTCTTTACAGGATTGACATAGGGCAGTCTGCTTAAGAAACGTGGTCTCAGCAATAAACAGACAAAATGTTCGATCATGGTGAGTATATTTCTTTCCAGAGAGTTACACAAAATGAGAATTCAAGCAGATATTTGTTCTTTTCTTTGTATTATGTTGTGCAAGTCTGAGTTGCGTGTTTGTGAATTATGCATTTTCTTCAGCTCGTAAAGAGCTGGCCTCTGTGCTGTGGCACGAACGCTTCATACACAAATTTAAAGTAGCAGAGGTACATTTGTAATCTGCACTACTCATCCTCCCCCAAATTTATTACTGTGAGATCATTTTTTTTTCTATGACAGATTATCATGGTATTCAGAATAAATTTCCTGAATAAGTTAGACAAATTCACACCAGACATTTACCCAGGCTTTGTATACCATTACCCTGACACAGGAAAAATATTTGATCACCTGTTAAAAGATACTGGTGAATTTCCTAATAATGATACTCTGCCCTCAAATCCATAAGTCCATTCTCCCTATAACTTACTGTTTTAGGTGTAAATGCCTCCCTTCCACAAAGCCCCATTCCATCTTCCAAGGAGAGAAGATCGAAAGGCAGGAGTAGTGATGTTATCTATTTCTGATGAGTCGGGAATTTTTACTTTACAGCTCTGAGTCCACTCCGTACACATACAGCCTATACCTCTGGTAAATAAACTAAGTAAATAAATAAAGATGTCATGCAATGGACATCTCTCCCACGTCTGTGAAAGGCATCCCTTCAGTGGCCTGGTACTCTTGAAGGTAAGTGCCTTCAGAGATCCTTGGTCTCCACCGAAGTAGCTGCTTGGAGTGTACAACTCAGGTAATACACCTTTTGACTCCCCCCCCCCCCCCCCACAGGAGGCAAGCAGACCCCACCTCATCATTCCTGTCTGTTCCTAGTTAGCTGCTGCAGTACCCCAGACCACTAATCAAACCTGGATGGGCTGGATCATAGGAACAGTACTAGGGAAGTGATCAGAATGACCATAAGAGACTTAAACATATACGCCTTTAAGTAGACATGCTTAAATGTTCTTGCTACCCTTTATGAGTACTTAATAATGCCCATCTCCCAAATCAAGCAGTCTGTACATAATGGTTCACTTGAAAATGTATGTGTTCTTTGCCAAACATCAAGACCAGAAGTTCTTTGCTTGACCTGCAGTGTTAATTTAATTCATAGGCCAGGAATGTATTGAGTGAGGAGCTTGTTCCCGCAGTGAGTCTTCTTTATTTGTTGATGCAACTTTAGGGCCCTGGTATGGGTGTTTGTACAGGCATTGGTTACTTTAGGGCCCTGGTATGGGTGTTTGTACAGGCACTGGTTACCTTAGGAGCCTGATATGGGTGTTTGTACAGGCACTGGTTACTTTAGGTCCCTGGTATGGGTGTTTGTACAGGCACTGGTTACCTTAGGAGCCTGATATGGGTGTTTGTACAGGCACTGGTTACCTTAGGAGCCTGGTATGGGTGTTTGTACAGGCACTGGTTACCTTAGGAGCCTGATATGGGTGTTTGTACAGGCACTGGTTACCTTAGGTCCCTGGTATGGGTGTTTGTACAGGCACTGGTTACTTTAGGGCCCTGGTATGGGTATTTGTACAGGCACTGGTTACTTTAGGAGCCTGGTATGGGTGTTTGTACAGGCACTGGTTACCTTAGGTCCCTGGTATGGGTGTTTGTACAGGCACTGGTTACTTTAGGGCCCTGGTATGGGTGTTCATAAAGGCATTGGTTAGTTTAGGTCCCTGGTATGGGTGTTTGTACAGGCACTGGTTACTTTAGGTCCCTGGTATGGGTGTTTGTACAGGCACTGGTTACTTTAGGGCCCTGGTATGGGTGTTCATAAAGGCATTGGTTAGTTTAGGGCCCTGGTATGGGTGTTTGCACAGGCACTGGTTACTTTAGGTCCCTGGTATGGGTGTTTGTACAGGCACTGGTTACTTTAGGGCCCTGGTATGGGTGTTTGTACAGGCACTGGTTACTTTAGGAGCCTGATATGGGTGTTTGTACAGGCATTGGTTACTTTAGGGCCCTGGTATGGGTGTTTGTACAGGCACTGGTTGCTTTAGGGCCCTGGTATGGGTGTTTGTACAGGCATTGGTTACTTTAGGTCCCTGGTATGGGTGTTTGTACAGGCACTGGTTACTTTAGGTCCCTGGTATGGGTGTTTGTACAGGCACTGGTTACTTTAGGTCCCTGGTATGGGTGTTTGTACAGGTACTGGTTACTTTAGGTCCCTGGTATGGGTGTTTGTACAGGCACTGGTTACTTTAGGAGCTTGGTATGGATGTTTGTACAGGCACTGGTTACTTTAGGGCCCTGGTATGGGTGTTCATAAAGGCATTGGTTAGTTTAGGGCCCTGGTATGGGTGTTTGCACAGGCACTGGTTACTTTAGGTCCCTGGTATGGGTGTTTGTACAGGCACTGGTTACTTTAGGGCCCTGGTATGGGTGTTTGTACAGACACTGGTTACTTTAGGAGCCTGGTATGAGTGTTTGTAAAGGCAGTGCCTACTTTAGGGCCCTGGTATGGGTGTTTGTACAGGCATTGGTTACTTTAGGACCCTGGTATGCGTGTTTGTACAGGCACTGGTTACTTTAGGAGCCTGGTATGGGTTTTTGTACAGGCAATGGTTACTTTAGGGCCCTGGTATGGGTGTTTGTACAGGCACTGGTTACTTTAGGAGCCTGGTATGGGTGTTTGTGCAGGCACTGGTTACTTTATGGCCCTGGTATGGATGTTTGTACAGGCACTGGTTACTTTATGGCCCTGGTATGGGTGTTTGTACAAGCACTGGTTAATTTAGGGCCCTGATATGGGTGTTTGTACCGGCACTGGTTACTTTAGGCCCTGGTATAGGTGCTTGTATAGGCATTGGTTACTTTAGGAGCCTAGTATGGGTATTTGTACAAGCAATGGTTACCTTAGGGCCCTGGTGTGGGTGTTTGTACAGGCACTGGTTACTTTAAGAGCCTGGCATGGGTGTTTGTACAGGCACTGGGTACTTTAGGGCTCTGGTATGGGTGTTTGTACAGGCACTGGTTACTTTATGGCCCTGGTATGGGTGTTTGTACAAGCACTGGTTACTTTAGAAGCCTGGTATGGGTGTTTGTACAGGCACTGGTTACTTTAGGAGCCTGGTATGGGTGTTTGTACAGGCACTGGTTACTTTAGGGCCATGGTATGGGTGTTTGTACAGGCACTGGTTACTTTAGGAGCCTGGTATGGGTGTTTGCACAGGCACTGGTTACTTTAGAGCCCTGATATGGTTGTTTGTACAGGCACTGGTTACTTTAGGTCCCTGGTATGAGTTTTTGTTCAGGCAATGGTTACGTTAGGTCCCTGGTATGGGTTTTTGTACAAGCACTGGTTACTTTAGGGCCCTGGTATGGGCGTTTGTACAGGTACTGGTTACTTTAGGTCCCTGGTATGGGTGTTTGTACAGGTACTGGTTACTTTAGGTCCCAGATATGGGTGTTTGTACAGGTACTGGTTACTTTAGGTCCCTGGTATTGGTGTTTGTACAGGCACTGGTTACTTTAGGTCCCTGGTATGGGTGTTTTTACAGGCACTTTTTTTTTTTGCAAAGAAATAAGAAGTCGAGTAGAACAGGGTCTTTGATAGCCTGAAAAGCAAGACACGGGTCACCTAGTTAGTAGTCAGTAGGCTACTGAGGGGGAAGAGAGTTATGCAACTCTATCAGGATAGGTAAAGTGTTTAAAGCCATTTTATTTTGTTTTTTGTTTAAGAATTGTTGGGACTTTTCCATTAGAGTGATGTGCTTGGATTTGTCATCAGCGGGATGTCATTGTATTCAAAGACTGGCTTAATAAGGGAAGTGTGCACAGTGATAAGATTGGGATCTTGGCGATATTCTTTTAGAAATTAACTGGAACCAATAAAAGGATTTCCTGACTATGGTAGAGACATGATGACTGAATGAGGGAGACACCTTATTTATTTAACATTTGTTTACCAAGAAAGTCAGACTGGACACAGGTCCATTTTCAGCAGGGGTCCAGGGAGAAAAGCTCCAACAATATGAAAAACAAACATTCTTAATACCACAAGAAAATTAGAGTACAGGTCAACAATGAAAGTACACATTGCATGTATAAATAACCGAAAGAGATGACACCTTAGCAATTTTAACAAAATTTGTACATCAAAGAGTATGCAGTATTATACAATCTAGACTAGCATATATATTAGAAAGCACAGTATGATATTTTTGAGGAAGACTTAAAATGATTTGCGGTAATAGAATAAGTATATATAGGGAAAAAAGAGGGCATAATAGGATAGTACTGTAAAGTGTAGATCCAAAGAAAGTTAGAGGGTGTGTATAAAAAGTGGGGAACATAGAATTAGTCAGGTGGGTAGCAAGAGTAAAGCCAGGACTTTTCTAAGTGAATAAATATAAGTTTTTTTAAATTGTACTATGGTGCAGATGGAAGTGGGTAGGTTATTCCATATTTTAGGAATGATGTTAGAGAATAAGGATTTTCCAACTGAGTTGTTAGCTTTGGTGGATTTAAGTAGGAGTTTGTCACTGGAATGGAGTGTTCTAGTGGTGGTGTTTGGTTGTATGAGATATTGAAGTGCTGGGGTTTTATCTGCTTCATGGAGTATTTTATGGGTGAAGGTTAGTTGTTTCTATTGGAGGAGCTGAGAAGGTTCTAGCCAGTTTAGTTGTCTAAGGGCTGTGCAGTTGTGTGTTTTGTAGGGGGAGTTTGTAGCAAATATGGCTATTTTATTGTAACATGAGTCTAGTTTAGTAAGGTCTGATTTGTGTAGGTTGGTTAGCATAGGGAGGCGTAGGGTAGAGGTGACAGGAGGTGTGTCCGGACAATGGTAGCTTTTGTAGATCTGGTTAAAAATGTTTTGTTTCTGTAAAGGAGGCTTAATTTTTTTATGAACTTTTTTGATAGTTTGGGTTATGTAGATATCAAATTTTAGATTGTTGTCAATTTTGACCCCTAGCAGTTTGGGATGTGTCACAGGGGTGATAATAATTTTGTTTTTGGACTCTAGGGTGAAAACTGGACGTGTTGTAGGTGTTCTTGAGGGGTAGAAGATGAGGAGTTTGGTTTTGTTTGGGTTTAGAAGGAGTTGAGAATTGGTAAACCAGGATTCTACTGATAGAAACACTTGTCTACATAAATACCTAGTACTCTTCTGACTGTGCATTTTTGAAGAGGAGTACCACTATAACATATGAAGTGGTGTGACAGAGGTGCCAGAAACAGCAGAAGGCTGGGGGGGGGGTGAAGCCAACAGGGGCACATAATCACGTAAAAAGGGAAATAATGTGTGTGTGTATAGTGCACACACACACACACACACACATATTTATATATATATATATATATATATATATATAAATATAAATATATATCTGTATCCACTAATTTAAGATAATTGAAGAAGCAAATAGAATCTAAAATATGTACATGCCTATCAAAACATGTAAAACTTGTACTTTGTTATAACATAAAATGACAGAAAATGTTACTTTTCCCATTTTACTTTATATTATTTTTGGTTCTTAATTTCGTAAAATAACAGGCCAGTGATATGACAGAGATAAGCACTGTTTGTCAGGTTGGAAAAAAATGTAAATTTCTGTGAAGCAAACAGGAAAACCAGAACATTCAAATAAGATTACTGTTGGGTGGTGAGCAATAAAGGCCCATTTCCCTGTAACCATACTGAGTGTTGCAGCAATATCTTCAGTGTACTACTGTTTAGTGCCTTCAGCTACAGCATGACTTAGATGGTGGTTGCAGATATAAAGACACATGCACTTTTGTCTTCTTACAATGAAGTTTACTGCAAATGAGCTTAAACTTAAGGGGGTACAAGTCCAGTGACAAAAAGCGATGCATTTGTTCAGTAGGGAAGAAGCATTTTATTTCATTAGTGTACTCACAACACTGATTTAAATTTCACCATATTGAAAACACAGTAACACACAAAACGTTAAGACTGTGGCACTAAAGGCTCATGAACTAAAGCCTCTGGAACCTGTCTTTGAAAGGTTATATTTCTATCTTCCTTTGAGATTTCATAATGAAACAATAAGGTAACAACGGCAGAGTGTTCGGGTGCAGTTCACCTCTGTATTTCACCCCATTTCTTTAGCCACTTGAAAACATGGCATTTGTAGTCACAGCATGCCACAGTTAAAATATTTTTTTTTGTAATGACATATAGAGGTGATTTTTCTTCAAATGTATTCCCAACTCAGGAAAGTAGTACCTTAAGCCATCATTTTACTGAGTCAACAGAGCAGAAGATGTCCTTTCTTATCACTGTTTAAGTATTCTTCACATGTGAGATCTCCTGCCAAGATAGCCCAATGTCTGGGCATTATACCAAAACCTTTACATCCTTCCAGTGTTGTACATCAGATGTATGTTTCCCCATGCAGGTATGGAGCATAAAGGTGACATACACATGCTCAGTACTCAGAACTTCTTTGCTGCCACTCTGAATAACACAGATGAACATCAGTCTGAATGCCCGTTGCTGAGCTGGTTTCTACCAAGCCATTTACAGATACTTGCCCCTTGGGGTTCCTTCTTTTCGCCATTTACAGATACTTGCCCCTTGGGGGGTCCTTCTTTTCACCATTTACAGATACTTTCCCCTTGGGGGTTCCTTCTTTTCGCCATTTACAGATACTTGCCCCTTGGGGGTTCCTTCTTTTCGCCATTTACAGATACTTGCCCCTTGGGGGGGTCCTTCTTTTCACCATTTACAGATACTTTCCCCTTGGGGGTTCCTTCTTTTCGCCATTTACAGATACTTGCCCCTTGGGGGGTCCTTCTTTTCACCATTTACAGATACTTTCCCCTTGGGGGTTCCTTCTTTTCGCCATTTACAGATACTTACCCTTTGGGGGTTCCTTCTTTTCGCCATTTACAGATACTTGCCCCTTGGGGGTCCTTCTTTTCCTCCTTTTCTTTGTGTAATTAGGTTTCATGTCATCCAGTAAGAGAAAATATCAGTGTGAGAGGAAGATTCCCGATAAAGACTGACAAGAGAAGTGTTTACTCTGGCTAGGTGCTTCACATGATCATAGCCAGTCTGCCATTTGTCGGGCTTTTGTTCTGAAAACACTTTGTAGCTGTCTGTCTTTTTTATCCATTTACCTTGACAAATAAAGTCTCAAATTTTTGACCCAGGGTACTATGTCTGAACCTTCCCACTCCAAGGTACAGCCATATCTTAAAAAGAAGGCCAAAAACTCTCAGTCTGACTCTGTTGCTGTGCAAATAAAATTAAAATAAATAAAAGTGTGTAAGGAAGCAACCAAGAAAAAAGTCCAAAATCCAAGCACACCAGTGGCAAATATCGTGGATCCACAAGAAAAGCGAGTCAAGGGTTGTCTCACGGCAATTTATTTAAAACAATGATTTAGCGCTTCCATCAACATCACACGTTGACTTCATCAGAATACCTAAAGCCTGTGATCAGTCCCTATATATAACTCTAAAAAGTGGTGCCAAAATAGCAGCTAATGCACAGTGTCAAATCATTTAGATACATAGTGTCAATTGAAACATTATAAATACAATTCATTGAAAAAAATACAATTCATTAAAAGAAAAAATAATGCATTGAAAAAAGTAAATAAATAATGAATAATCAACTAAACATTCATGTTAACAATGTAATATCAGAACAGGCTTTATGGCAATACTATCATTTAATCCAAGGGGAGTTGTGGCAACCAATAGCAACTGCCACTTTACCTCTTTCTCCCCCAACACACTTTTGATGTTCCCTCCCCTTGAATTATCAAAAACCTGTTCCAGAATAGCAAACCTGAAAAAAATGGTCATTCCCTTCTTTCTCTATGCGTCTATATAATGCGTTGTTTGAATCCTTTTTTTAATATTATATTGATGGTCGTATATTCTATTTTTGAAAAGTCTGTCGGTCTTTCCAATATAGTATCCCGAACAAAGCATACACATCGCCAGATATACCAGACGTCTAGTGTTACAATTTCCCTTTTTAATCTAACCTCCGTTCTGTTGACATTGTCTAATATCACGTTTCCTTCTCTACAATGTAGTGACAGTAGTTGCAACTTCCACATTTTTGTGTGTGGCCAATCTTTTTATTCCTTGTACCATTTTGAAGACAAATGTAGGTTTGTCATGTAATAAATGACATGTCCTCGTCAGATTTCAGAATGTTCCAACTATTACTTATGTGCTTAACCTTCTCAGCATAGGGACCATATTTAGTAATACATGCCCTATTATATTATTTAATGTTGGCTTCGTCAGCTTCAGAAGCAGTAGCCTGTAAAGGAGCACTTCCTCCTAATAAAGGTTTGTATTTCTTGTTCCTTTCTTTTACTACATAGTTATCCACACATCCCTGATTAAACCTTCAGGGTACCCTCTCTCCAAAAATAAAGAGCTCATATATTCTGTTTCCTGAACCATGTCTTCATAGCAAGAAGTCATTCTTGCTGCTTTTATACATTGTCCTTCAAAGATATTCCTGAACATTTTTCTCGGATGGTTACTTTCATATTCTAAGTAATTGTTACTAAAAGTAGGCTTCCTGAATATTCTGGATTTAAAGACTGTAGTTGTCTTAATGAGTGTATCCAGATATGCTACTCTTTCTCCTTCCACGTTATGAGTAAATTTCAAATAAGTACTAGTGCTATTGATATAGCGCAAAGGAATCTATACTTATATGAGGACCATCCCACAATATAAAAATATCATCCAGAAAGCAAAAATACAATCTAACATACTGAAAATATGAATTGTTGAATAAGTTGTTGTCTTCCCAATCCATCATAACTAAATTGGCATTAATAGGGGCGCAAGCTGCCCCCATAGCCACACCCCTAGTCTGCCTATAGTGTTCTCCCTCATAAAAAATAAAATTGTTGTCTAAAATGATGGACATACACTAAAATTAGATTGAGTCAATCATTATTCAGTTTAGCATGTTTATGCATACTGTTGTAAAAGCTTTCTAGGCCTTCCTGCTTAGGGATGCTACAAAATAGATCTACCACATCAATTGTTATAAACATCAGGTCTTCCTTCCATACTTCTTCAGACAATCATCTCAAGAAATCCCAGGATGTCATAAATGTGCTTAAGCCAGATAATCAGTAGCTTTCCCCATATAATATGTTTTAGCCTGACTACCTGAGATAATTGGTCTGAAAGGGGGGGTTGTTAATGTCCTTGTGTATTTTAGATATCCCTGTGATTGTAGCCAACTTAGGGAAATCAACTTTCATATATCCATACTGTTCCATAGTAATTCTACCATCAAGCAAATATTCCTCAAGGAAGAAATCATTCCTTCTATAAGCAGTATGAATTTCACTTAATGATATACTCTCATAATTCCCCGTTTCTTGTAATGTTTCCTACATTTTGTTCACATACTCCATAGTGTCAAAAATCACTATTCCCCCACCTTTGTCGGGTTTCATAATTCGAATATTAGAATTGGTCTTAATTTCCTTAAGTATATTGTTCTCTTCCTTTGTCAAATTATATTTTGTTTTATGTCCAGAGATATTTCTCGAAAGTTTGTAAATTTCTCTGGTGACCACTTTTTCATAAGTAATTGCACTGGGATGGGGCGGAGGTACTTTTTTTTTTGCTAACTTGTTATTGTTGGGTGTCTTCGTGTTGGCTTTGAAAAAGATGGCTAAATTAAGCTTCCTAAGGAACAATTTTAATTCAATTAAAGTATCTACTATATCAAAATGAGGTGTGGGAGTAAACTTCATGCCTCTAGCAAAAAGTTTAATATGCTCAAATTCTATAGGCATCGAAGTATAAACACTAAAGTTCCCTACACTACAAATCTTTCCATTGGGGGGGAGAAAGAGGTAAAATGGCAGTTGCTATTGGATGCCACAACTCCGCCCGGATTAAATGATAGTATTCCCATAAAACCTGTTCTGATATCTCGTTGTTGACATGAATGTTTAGTTGATTATTTATTATTTGTTTACTTTTTTCAATACATTAATTTTTCAATGCATTATTTTTTTCTTTTAATTATATTTTTTTCAATGAATTGTATTTATAATGTTTCAACTGACACTATGTATCTTTAAATGATTTGACACTGTGCATTGGCTGCTATTTTGGCACCACTTTTTAGAGTTGTATATAGGGACTGATCACAGGCTTTAGGTATTCTTATGAAGTCAACATGTGATGTTGATGAAAGCACTAAATCATTGTTTTAAATAAATTGCCGTGAGACAACCCCCTTTGCTCGCTTTTCTTGTGGATCCACAATATTCGCCATTGGTATGTTTGGATTTTGGACTTTTCTCTGTTGCTGTGCAGCCTGCAGTGGACATCTCTCTTGGGGTGGATCAAGAGCCTGTGGAACATCCAGTTCTAACAACCAGTTTGCTCTGCCAAAACCCTGTCAGACATGGCATGGATGCGGCGTCTTGCATATCCTCTGAGGCTTACAAACATCCACCACGTACAGTGAGGGGGGAACCATGGCTGATCGTTTTCAAAGGTCCTAGGAGAATTCCCCAGATTGTTGTTTGGGAAGAGGTTCCTGGTATCCTTATTGATTCTAGGTATGGCTTTGAACCTCCTATGTTGGTCGAAGCTGACATCCCATTAAAGAAGAAGCAGAACAGTACTTCCCATTGCTAATGGTCCTCATAAAGAATGGCAGCACTTTACTCAGAGTTCATACGGTGCCCCAGTGGCCTTGATGCTGCCTCAGGGATTAGCTCTTCCTACTTCTCATTGGTCTTCTACTCCAGCCAAAGAACTAGGGATCTGATTCCTCAGATGAGAAGGTGGGGGAGATAAAGCCATGGTGCAATCCCTCACAATGCATTTCACCCTTAGACTATGGGTCAGAGGAAGAGGATTTGTTGAGTCCTTATTCTCTCTTTGAGGAGTTGTCCTTTAGGGACACTATGGTTTGTGTGATGGAGCATTTCAAATCGGATTTCTCTCAGGTCTGTCGCATCTAAAACTGGTATTATGAGCTGTTACAAATGGCATTTCCTAAACTTTCTGCTGTTTCCCCTCTTGTTTTGTCTGGCTTGCTGGGTACATTACAGCTGCTTCTTTGGCTCCTTATTCTCAATCACCAGCCCCCAAGAAGCCTAACTGCTTTTGTAAGGTGCCTGGACCTGTAAGTACCTTTACAAGTATCCTCCTTCAGACCCTGGTATGGTCTCTCTTTCTGCTGAGAAAACATCCAAGCTTTTATTCTCTTCCAGATGTCTCCCTTCTGACAAAGACAGTCCAGCTGTGGAGAGAAGGGGTAAAACATTTCTACTTCTCCTACTTTGGCCTTCAGGGAATAAATTATCAAACCCATGTAACCGGGTATGTTTTGGCCCTTTTGTCTCTGCTTGGGGGTTTTGTCAGACCTTCCTGACTCTGTAGTAAGACTGCTGCCTTCTCCATACTGAGTTCTACTTCACAGGTAACCTGTGACTCTATCAAATGTAGTTATGATGCAGCTGATGCATCCTCTAGAGCTGTGGCTTCAGGTTCAGGAGGTATTCTTGGCTTAGCCTCCAGGCCTTACCTCTTGATATTAAGGCTAACTTCCTTGATGCTATCTTGGACAATTGGAATCTCTTTGGTACAGCTGCTGCTGACTTGTTTAAGGTTGAGTAAGACAAAGGTAAAGTGATGCAGGATCTTAAACAAATCTTTTTCCTTCCATACCCAAATTTCAGAGAAACTAGTTTTCTAAATCTGCCTTTGTGCATAGGTAACCTTGACACCTATCCAAGAGAGAATAGGGTTCCTCTGTTTTTGATAAACCCACCTAGACTTCTAAAGCATAAAAGCCCTCATTTTCAGGACAAATCTGATATCATCCTTCATGGTTGTTTTATGGTATGGAAATCCCCCCTTTCCGATTATCCTCAACCTCCTTCTCCAGACTGACTTCCTAGTTTATCTGTGGTTCTGCAAGATTTAATAGATCAGGACTCCATCCACCTATTTGCAGAATCCCAAAGATGAACAGAAACTCCACAATGTTTCTGGTTCCTAGAAAAGAGGGGTCATTGAGACCTGTCCTAGACCTCTCTTTTCTCAATACTTTTCTAAAGATTCCTTCCTTCTGGATGCTTTCCCTCCAGATTCTGTTTCCTTTCTTAATTCTGTAGGTTTTTCTGTTCTCCCCAGACCTGGAGGACACCTATTTTAATATTCTCATTCACCCTCAATTCAGGAAATGATTGTGTTTCTTTGTTTCTTCCTCTCATTTTCAGTTCTGTTTTGCTGTTTGTGCTTTCCACAGCTCCAGTGGTGTTCACCAAATGTCTGGCCCCTGTCGTAGTCCTTTGCAGACTTCAGGAAGTCCAGATATTCATGTATCTGGATGACCTACTTCTTCTGGCTCCCTCTCAGGACAGGCCTCTACTGTATCTGACCTCCACTATGCACCTTCTGCATAGTCTGGGGTTCTGCATCCATCTCAAGTAGTCGTGTCTGACTCCTTCTCAGGACAACATTTTTTTCACATGCAGAACCCAAACCATTCCACTGTTGGCTTCTTTTCCTTCCCCAAGGTTTTGTGTCTGACAACCTACTTCCAGAGTGTACTTCGCCTTTCTCTCATTCCTGCAAGTGTCCGGTGGTCCACGGCATCTGTTATTCTCATGCCCCCTTTGCTCCCTTTTGCCAAGCTTCATGTGAGGAAACTTCAATGCTCCCTAAAGGCGGTTTGACTCTAGCATTGCCATCCTCTGGAGTTTTCAGTTCCCTTACTACCTTGTCTCAAACTTGAGTATCATTGTTGTATTTGACATAATGGTTAAGGTCTTCACCTCAATGTCACAAGGTACAACATTGGATTCTGACCTCAGGTTGTTGACTAGGCGTAAAATGGCCCTTCACGGCAGTTAACCTAGTATGAGCTTGTGAACTATAACAAAATCTCCCTCGATCCAGACTTGCATTTTCAGATTCCTGTACCTACTCGTGCTGTTCACAAACACTTCTGATCTGGGGTGAGGAGTGTCTTCCCTCGATCTGAGGGTTCAGGTTTATGGCCTGTTCTATGGGGTGGGGAGTGTCTTTCCTCGATCTGAGGGTTCAGGTTTATGGCCTGTTCTGTGGGGTGGGGAGTGTCTTCCCTCGATCTGAGGGCTCAGGTTTATGGCCTGTTCTGTGGGGTGGGGAGTGTCTTCCCTCGATCTGAGGGTGCAGGTTTATGGCCTGTTCTGTGGGGTGGGGAGTGTCTTCCCTCAATCTGAGGGTTCAAGTTTATGGCCTGTTCTGTGGGGTGGGGAGTGTCTTCCCTCAATCTGAGGGCTCAGTTTTATGGCCTGTTCTGTGGGGTAGGGAGTGTCTTCCCTCGATCTGAGGGTTCAGGTTTATGGCCTGTTCTGTGGGGTGGGGAGTGTTTTCCCTCGATCTGAGGGTTCAGGTTTATGGCCTGTTCTGTGGGGTGGGGAGTGTCTTCCCTTGATCTGAGGGTTTAGGTTTATGGCCTGTTCACCAGAGGTCACAGCACATCCACATAAGAGATGAGGGAAGCTCATTCTTGCTCTTCAGGCCTTCCATTCTCCTGTGTCTCCAGGATCATTAAACATTTTTACAGTCATGTGGTACATCTATAGGTGGAGGTGGGGGGGGGGGCACAATGTTTCGTCGTCTTTGCAGACTAGCCCTTTAGGCAACCCTTCAGTACACAATTCTGTGGTAGACTCCCTGTGCAGGTCCAGGACACAATCTCGCAAATGGATGCTTCATAGATAGGTGCTTCTGGACATAATACATTGGTGGGGTATTCCTCAAGTGGATCTTTTGCCTCCCCTCATGAACAGTCAATTTCCTTGCTTCTGTTCCAGAGTCCCAAGTCCTCTGACTTGGAGAGTAGACACAATGTCCTTTTCTTGGAAGGAAATCTTATATGTCCACCCTCCTCTTCCTCTGCTTCCCAGGGTCCTGCACAAGATCAAAAAGACTCCCTCAGAATCTTGATTTTGACTCCCTTTTGGCCCAGACAGCAGTGACCCCCCCCCTTCTCTTTCACTTGGCCATGGGCAATCACCAGATGGAACTTCTCACACAAGACAAGTGGTCTCTCATTCACCCTCACTTGTCCACTCTTCACTTGACACTTTGGGTGACAGGGTTTGACCTTTTTACGCACCACTTTTATGAGGACATGCTTAGTGTTCTGCGGGAGGCCAGGAAACCCACTACCGGAAAATCTTATATATCTAAATGGAAAAGATTTTCTGTTTGGCATCTCAGAAATCACAAGAATCCTTTTTTTTTTTGGGGGGGGGGGGGTTGGTCCTTTCTTGCTTGTGTGAACTGCTCCATACTGACTTGGCATATTCTTCTGTTAAATCTCACTTGTTAGCAGTCTCTGCTTGACTGCATTTGAGCCAACCATTGACTTCTCATTTGAGGTCACACAATTCCTTAAAGGCTACCTTCATATCACGCCCCTAAGAAACTCTATCCATCCCTCTTCGGACCTCAATTTTGTCCTTAAAAAAGTTACTTCAGCTCCTTTTGAGCCTGTGTTGCACCTGAAGACCATTTCGTTCGTTGCTGGTACTTCAGCCTGGAGAGTGTCTGAACTTTAGGCTCTGATGGCATCTCCTACCTTTTTGATTTTTCATAGAGACAGGGTGTCTCTGCATCCTAACCCTTCTTTTATGCCCAAGGTGGACAGTGAGGTCTCTTAATCAGTCTGTATTGCTCCCAACCTTTTTTCTTCTCCACAGTTTACTAGTGAGGATGTTCTTCACACCTTGGATCTACACAGGCAGCTCAGGTATTAAAGACAAAGCTCATTTGCAAATCTAAGCAGCTTTTTGTTTCTTTTCATACCATGACATTGAGTTTGGCGGTTTCTAAGCAAATCATGTCCTCTTAGATTTCTAAGGCCGTTCCTTTTTGTTATTTTTTTTCATGGTAAACAGCTTTCTGCTTTAGTTCAGGGCAATAACCTCCTATGGAGCTTTCTTCAAACATCTGGATACTAGATCCATCCTTGAAGCTACTACTTGGCCCTCTGTCTACACTTTTACTAAATATTACAAGTGGATGTCATTTCCATAGCAAGGGCAGTATTTGTCAGGGCTGTCTCTTCATGGGTTTGCAGAAACCTTCACTACTTTGGTACTCTGCTACAAATAATGAGTACTACAACAATGGAGACCATAGTACATTTGTGAAAAATTGTACCATAACAGGAGAGGTCCTCTTTTTCACTGTTGCAGTGTTCAGTTCCTCCCTCCTGTCCCCATTTTCTGTTTCTTACACTTTGCTGGCAGATGAATCTTTGCCTTCTTGTCCTATTTTTCTTCTATTTCTCTTTCCAGCTGGATGTGCATGTTCACCTTTCTTGTCGGGTTGCCGTAGTTCTCCTGGGACACTTACGTTATGAGTATTTAGCATGCGTATGTCACCTTTATGCTCCGAGCCTGCTCAGGGAGCATACATATGATTTATGACATTCGGCAGATGTAAAGGCGCTTTGGTATACTGGCCGGACATTGGGCTATCCTTGGCAGGATATCTCAGAGGTGATGAATACTGCAACAGTGAAAACAAGGACATCTACTGTTCTTGTAAGATTTTACAAAGCTGTACTTTCTCCAGAGCACTCATAATGAAAAATGAGTACAATGCAAAATGTCAGACTGGTAGCAAAGGCATATGAGCTCAAGCCAAAGGCTGTGTCTCTGTATGAATGGGAGATTATTACTAAGTCTTCCAGGTAATACTGTGGTGTTTGGCCACAAAACACACTTAAGACTGCAATTCTAACCACAGAGCTTCCCATGCAGCACGCGCCTCTGAATTTGACTCCATATGCTTCGCTGCTAGACAGCGTGGCATTGTATCCACACCGTCTTAGGAGTAAAAAGTCATTTTTTTATGGAAAATGTACAGTGGAGATATAAAGTTTACACACCCTTGTTAAAATGGTAGGTTTTTGTGATATAAAAAATGAGACCGTAGTACATTTGTGAACACATGTTCTGGACATTGGTTTTATTCATCCTTTCCTGAAGAGGTCAAGTAGCCCTCAGATGGAAACAAAATACAGTACAAGACTGTGATAACAAAATCCCTCTTAAGTATTGGGTTTAAGAGATGTGTATAAGAAGCTATATGTCAGATCCCTGAAGACAGTACACAATAAAAAATGATGGGACATGTGAAAAGGTACTTTGATGCCACAATTACACATGCTGTCCCCGTGGGCTGTATCCCATTTGAGAGGGTACACTACCTCTGTGAAGGAATCACATAAATGTAATAGTAATACACAAGTACCTCTTTGGCAAATTTGCCCCCCCCCCCCCCCTCCAACCAGACCATATCAGTAATCAGTCACAAGTGATCCTTAACCTGCCCTTTGCTTTCATACACCACCTTCCCTAAACCATTTGTGCAGAGGTCACATGTTCCTCAGGTGGAAACCAAGCGTAATGCTGGACTGTGACAACACAAGCCCTCTGAAATGTTCTCTTTACTAGTTGTATGTAAGAAGCCATACATCAGTTCCTAAAGACGGTTTTAATCCAGGGCCTTTGTAATAAGGTACTCTGGTGTACATACTGCCCCAGACGATTTTGCCCCTTCAGAGATGGTACATTACCTTTGACTGTAAACAAATAACAAAAATGCAGTGGTCATATTGCTCTTTCATGGATATTGTCACCCTTCCAACAAGTCATATCAGTAATCCGTCAAAACTGATCCCATAATATCCATGTGAATTCATACATCAGCTGCTCCAGACTTTTGTCCATAATCCACTCCCAGCTGGGCACCAAGCATACTGGCAAACTGTGACAACAAAAGCCCTTTGACAACCTGGATTTATCTGCTATATATAGAAGGTCATATGTCAGTTTAACAATGGTAGTTCACAATAAAAAAAGTCAAGGACTCTAAAGATCTTTGGGACAAAACATACACTCCCAAAGGAATGTCCAACTTCGACTGTGAAGGAATCACAACAATGTAATGGCCATATGACATGTTAACAGATCCTGTCACCATAACAGTAATCAGAAGTGATCCTGTAACTGCTCTTTGCTTTCATTCATCACTTGAACCCCCAGAAATGGTACCTACATTCTCTATACTTCTGATGTCTCTCTGGGAAGCAAACAAAATAATAGGTCTGTATTAAATCAGCAAAAAGTCACTAAAACGAATACAATTTCATTGGCAATGCTGTTTACTGGATTCCACTCTTGTGGGGGGCTGAGGCCATTTATTACTGTCAAATTTGAAATATTCTTCTTCTCTTATGTACTTAAAAACTGGCTAAAATAAGTTTTTCATTAACATCGACACCTGGCACAACTCACACCCCAAGGTACCTGTTTATGGCATCTGGGACAGCCACAAGTATAGAGCAGTCCTTATGAAAACCAGTATGACACATTGAAGCAGCAAAGAAAAACAGGTTTATTTTCTAACTGTTTAAAAGACAACAGTAAGGCAAGCTGCAGTACTACTGTTTTGATAAAAATAAGATGATTGAACAAACTCTATCGGAAGAGTCTCCTTCTCCCAATTATGGGCAAAAAAAAGAAAGAAAAGAATTATGGTAAAGCCGAACTTAAATGGGGAACGAAGGCCCACAGTCTGAAACTGTATTGACTGTTATTACTGACTGGCTATATGGAATCGTCAGTGGCTTATCAGGAAAATCAAAAATTGTACACAGGGCAAGGCAAAAAATGTGAGGTATCAACCAGGGGTGTACCCAGGAATTTACAAACTGTACACACTGGAGCCATATTACACCCCCCCCCCTGCCCTGATAATTAGCACTATTGATTTGCCTGTAATCCTCAGGAATTTTCCAGAAAATCAGACACAGGGCAAAAAATAAAATGAGAAAAATTAGAGAGATGCAAAATCAGTACAGTATCACACGTCTATTGACATTGGCATCTCTTCACTTCTTGTCTCAAGAATTAACAAGAAAATAATGAGGGGACAATATCAGGACAAGTTTTAGCAGAGCGACATGAGCATTCCGCTTCTGTACAGTAATCAGTGTTTGCTCCAATGCCTAACATTACTGAGCTGAATAGAATCCGTAGTGATTTACAAGAAAATCAAAAATAAATCAAAAATGTTATGAAGTATAAAGGGAAGAAATTTGAAAATGTCAGCGTTGTTCCGACTCTGTTTTTGTTTTACTTGGATCGCTTGTCTGTGTACTTAATAAAAAAAATTTTCGACTGGAAACTGACTGCCTGCCTTGCTTGGATTACTTTTGAATACTTAGTAATTCTGTACAATTATATATTTTTTATTATTTTTTTTTACTTGAGTTTAAGTTCGCTACTTCTACTACTGTTGTCTGATCTGATTAATATACAGTGATTAACTAGAAATATGTGGACTGAAAATCTTCCACACAGAGAAGTTTCTTGGACTGTTTTGAATGTTCTGAAGGAAAGTACAAACACACACACACACCCACATACACATACACGCACTCTCGAATACCTGGGCTGTCTCTGTCTCTCTCTCTCTCTCTCTCTCACATTCACATTCACACACACACACACACCCACACACACACACACACACACACGCGCGCACAGACGCACAGACATGCACACATGCACACAAGTCACGATATGCACCTCTTCAGAAAAAATGTGGACTGTATATGCCTGCTGTTACCTGACATCAACATGGCAGTTACCGAACAAGAAGAAGTAAGAAACTCCAACAAGTGGCTGCACTGGCTGTACTCCTCAGTGACTTACCAAAAAGTCAAAAAACTTACAGGATAAATGTATGAGGCAAAATCAAGGACACCCAGGAAAAGCAGATGAGAGGTACGTCTTCCTGAAGATCTTTTTTTATCTTTGTAGCCAGTAACGCTACAAGTTTTGTTTTACTTTTTTTGCTTCAGATTTTATCCCAAAATGACAGTTGAATTCCTGTACAGAAAGTTAAGAAATTAGCTTCTTTTATTGATATCAAGCTTGCTTCCTTATTTGCTGATGTACTATAACTGAATGTTCTTCTTTTGGCTTTTCCCAGTTAGGGGTTGCCACAGCGGAACTCCGGTCTGCTAATTATTGGCAGTAGATTTTTATGGTGCCAAGGTGCCAGCCCGATGCCCAGCCTTCAAAGAAGGCACGCCCATTCACGCATATCTTTCGAAAGCCACTTGACCACGGGGAGGACATGCAGACTCCACACAGAACGTGCTCCAGCCGAGAATCGAATGGGAGAACCTCTTGCTGTGAGGCAACAATGCTACCACTGCACCACCATGGCTTGCTGTAACTGAATGTGTATTTTTTTTGCTGCTAAAGAGTCCACCAAGGGCAAAGTTCATGAATCTGGGGAACCACCCCCTTGCCCTATTGTTCCAGTGCCCTTGTGGTGAGAACATTTATTTTTTTTTTCAAACTGTGCTATGCTGGATGGTTTTGCTTTTAGCTTGAGAGCATTTTTATAGTCAAGGCTTTAGCCTTGTGTGCTATGGAGCTGCCAGTTTTAAGAAAATAATTATAGCTTACTCTGTGTTTTGACTTTTGAATGAATTTTCATATCTTGGAAGACACTGCCGTACTATACATTTCCCTCACTTCAGGAGACTTTAGTCTTTGGGCTGTTTAATGTACCAATATTATTTTATTGTGACCATAAAAATCATGGTGCTATAAAATAGGTTTCATAGGCTGTTACTAGCCTAACGACCAGTAGGGTCCTTAGAAACCTAGCCATGCACCACAAATGACTTGGGTCCCTAGTATCATGATTGTCTATGAGGGGGTCATGCTAGTACAAAGGTAACTAAGGGTCTGTAGGGGGTGGGTGTTAGGATAATGCTTTTCTTATAGATGGCCTCTTTCCATAGCGGACATGGGGAAAAACCTGGGGTAAATTTCTGATTTCCCATCCAGCTGTCAAGGTTTTGTTTGAATGGGATCAGGGATGAACTGTGGTTTATATGGCTAGGAAGTCTGTTCTATAGTGTGGGGATCTTTTGGGACACATCTGTCTCTCCAGCATGTTCTGTGTATGTCCCAAGCAAAGATCAGATCCCTGGATCTAGTGTTTTTGGGATCAGGGATGAACTCTGTTTTATATGGCTAGGAAGTCTGTTCTATAGTGTGGGGATCTTTTGGGGCACATCTGTCTCTCCAGCATGTTCTGTGTATGTCCCAAGCAAAGATCAGATCCCTGGATCTAGTGTTTTTGGTGTTGTTTGTTTTGCACATGTGCAACAGATCCATCAGGGTTTGTTCTGACGAAGCCCTGTAAGCCAGGCAAAGATCCCCTCCCAGTAGTCTGTAGGAGACTGAATACAGAGACAAGGCCTTTAGGTGATCAGTGTAGGACAAGGTATTCATGTCCTGAATTCTCCTGGTGCGAAACCTTTGTGGGTATTCCAACTGTTGCAAACGTCTGGTTAGATACATGGCAAAGGGGGCATTGTATTCAATGATGGGTCTGAGAAGGGCCTGATAAGGGCCAAGTCTAGTGGTACTATAACTTCTTTGGACCTGAGTGCCACACGCTTACCTGCAAGTTGGGCAGTGTAGCTACATGTTGGTCAATGACCAGATTGTTGTCTACATATTTTCCCAGATCCCTTACAACTGGGTTGACTCTTAGGGATGTTTCATTGATCAATTAATTAACTTAGGTTGACAGTTCCAAAAGGTATTGTAATGCATTTTTTGGCATTGAGTTTTAGTCCATGGCTTTGGCACCATTCATTTGTTTGTGTTAAATTCACTTGCAAGATGTCAGCATCTTGGGTAATCTGTCATAGCTTTCAATTTACAGTCATCTGCAAATTTGGTGAGCCTGATGACTTGAATGGTAGCCTTGATACCCGAGAAGTAAATGCCAAACAGGAGCAGGCCAAGCACTGAGCCCTGGAGTACTCCTCTGGTGACCAGTCTCTTGGTGGAGGTGGTATCACCAATCCTGACTTCTTCAGTCCTGTCTGTGAGCCAACCAGCAATCCAGCAAGTTATGTAGGGACTAGTGCCTAACTTGGAGAGCATGTCAACAATCCCTGAGTGGGGTATTGTATGAAATGCCTCGGCTGTACGATATACGCAGTATGCACTGTTTTGTCCTCGTCCATTGCCATGTGACCCTCACAAAAAAGTCTACCAGATTATGTAGGCATGAGCTTCCCTTAACAAAGCCAAATTGGGATGGGTCTAGTATTTTTAGGTTGCCAATGTCCTTTTTTATCATTTACATGATAATTTTTCCATGGCTTTGTATGTTAGGCTTGTTAGATTGGATGGGTCTATAGTTCCCTGGGTTGGTTGATGGTCTGACCTTGTGGAGGGAAATGACTACCATGGGTCCTCTATGTTGGCGAGTACCAGATTCAGTATGATGTTCATCATGTTTCACTGTTGCAGTCATTACTCTTGGGTTATCCTGCTGGCAGAGGCTACCCACAGTCAGCCTGAATTCCAAAGTCCTGATCTGGCGTCGGTTGCTGTCGCCTCTTCCCTGACGTCAGTGCGCCAGAGGTATAAAAGATGCATCCGACGCCATTTTCTTCAGTCTTTCTTGCCGCGCGGTGCCCGAAGCAAAAGCAGTTCGCAAGTGCTGGTCGGCCGACTCTTGAGATTTTCAAATCTGAATTTCAGAACCAAAGTCTTCATTAAAGCTAAGTACCCCGTTGGGGAAACTTTTTTCTTGCTCCAGACCAATGTCAGAAAAAGTTAACAATTGTATTTCTTGTGAGAAGCAAATACCTCATAAGGATTTTTATTCTTACTGTATTCCTTGCCTAGGCCCTGACCGCCACATTGCTAGCTGTCGGTTTAGTGCTAGATTTAACCAACGCACTATTAAGCGTCGGCTCGATTTTGCATTTCATTACTTTGGCCGAGGATTTAACTATATAATGCCATCAGAACAGCTGATGACTGGAGTTTACAAAAAATGCAAGGACAAGGAAAAGGATAGGCATCTGAGGTCCAAAACTGACGACGAGGCCTCTGTTAGGCCAGTCGCCGGTTCTCAGTGAGGTGCTTTCGCAGCCCCTGGCGCCCGCTACCTCAGAGCCACAGGCCGCTTCCGACTCCCACGTGGAGCCGACTGGGCGTCTGGATACTCAAGGTATTGGACACTCGTAAATCATTCACTCAGATGGGTCCAGAGCCTCTGAGCAGGCATCGGCTTCTGAAGGTGTCTTCAGACCTACACAGTTATATGTTAAACCATCTTCAGCTTCAAAGACTAAAGCAGCTCTAAAGACAAAGAAACAAGTACAGCATTCTCCTACTCAGACTTCCATTTTCACACCCTACCAAGGGCAAAAGGCATGCCAGACCTGCCACACAATCACTGGGCAGAGGCACAAAAGCAAATTACAGCCCTCATGGACATGAGGGCCATTCAACAAGTACCACAGCAGGAGCAGGGGCAAGGATTTTACTCAAGACTTTTCTTGGTGCCCAGAAAGGACAAAACCTGGAGACCAATACTGGACTGGTCTATACTAAACACGTTTCTGGAGGTTCCAAAATTCAAGATGTTGACTCTACAGCAGCTTCTGCCCATGCTGGGCAAGAAGGCTTGGCTCGTAACTCTGGACTTAAAAGAGGCATACCTGCATGTCCCATTCAGACACTCTTGCAGAAGACACCTCAGATTCATAGCTGGCTCAATGCACTACCAATGCTCTGCACTGCCCTTTGGCCTATCTACTGCGCCCAGGGTCTTCACAAAATGCCTGGCACCAGTAATTGCATTTTGCAGACAAAGAGGAATTCAAATATATCCCTTCTTGGACGACTGCCTTATTCAAGCAGAGAACAAAGACATTCTTCTAAAGCATCTGGCATTTGTAAAAAGATTACTAAGTTGCCTAGGGTACACAGTAAATGAAAAGAAAACAAAACTAGTGCCCTCTCGAGATATTCCTGGGTGCAAGCTTAAATACAACTGCCCAGATGGCTTATATCACGCCAGACAAACAAAAACAAACTGACTACTTACTTCAAAATGTTGACAACAAAGACCCAGTTATCTGCAAGGAAAATCCTGCAGGCCTTGGGCTTCATGGCTTCCTGCATTCTACTAATTTCATATGCCAGACTGAATATGAGGAAACTTCAATGGTATCTAAAAAGTGTTTGGACTCAGCATTGTCACAGCCTGGAGACGGTAATTACCCTCATTCCCTGCCTACAACAGGAGTTTTGATGGTGGGCACAGGCCTGTCACCACAACAAGGGTCTGCCATTCACTTTACACACAGCCAGACAGACGCTGACAACGGATGCATCAGATTATGCCCGGGGGGCCCATATGGCAGGAAAATGTATTCAGGGCACATGGCCTGCAAACCAGATACATATTCATATCAATCAAAAAGAGATGCTAGCTGTTCAGAATGCCCTGACAGCTTTCAAGGATCTACTTCATTCAGGACAGCTACTGATAAAGACACACAATACTACGGTCACACGGTACATAAACAAGCAGGGAGGCACACATTCCTACCCCCTCTGCAGACAAGCAATGACCTTCTGGGACACAGCATTGACTTATCAAGTTCACCTGCAAGCACAATTCCTGCCAGGCAAAACAAATACTCTGGCAGACGAACTAAGCAGAAACCTCATGAATCCCCACGAGTGGAAACTGGATCCACAAGTCTTCAGCATGATAACAAGGAAATGGGGATGCCCAGACATAGATCTATTTGCCTCCCCTCACAACTGCCAATTACAGAGATTTTGCACAAGGATTTATCACAAACAAGCATGGAAAGTGGACACCCTATCTTCAGCTGATAAGACCTAACAGTATATGCCTTTCCTCCACTGCCTCTCCTTCCCAAGGTACTCCTAAAGGTCAGACAAGAGAAGCCAAAAATGATACTGATTGCACCAGACTGGCCATGCCAGCAGTGGTACCCAATCCTAAAGAGCTTGTCTCAAGGTCCAGCATGGATATTGCCTCAAACCTCTCACTTGCCGACCCAACAAAACAATCAGATCCTGCACAGCCAACTCAGAACCTTAAATCTGGCAGCATGGCGGATAATGTAGCCATTCAGAACACTCCTCTTTCAAAAGCTGTTATGGATGTTATCTTGGAGGCCAGGAGGCCCAGTACCAGAAAATCTTATGCAGAAAAATGGAAGAGATTCTGTGCTTGGAACTAGGAAGAAGGCATTGACACGTATGTACCAAATATTCCTCAGATTTTACAATACCTAACTGAGATGCTGGACAAAGGCCTTTCCTTTTCATTAATTAAGATTCATACCTCTGCCATTTCAGCCCATTACAATACAGAACCACCTATCTTTTCTCATCCTTTAATAAGGCAGTACCTCAGAGGGGCCAAAAACATCAGGCCTCCAAGGAGAGCATAAATTACAGCCTGGGACCTCAATTATGTCTTGGAAAAACTCACACTGCCTCCTTTTGAGCCAGCCTCAACAACTGATATAAAATTCTTATCCTGGAAAACAGCTCTGCTCCTAGCAATAACCTCTGCAAGACTAGTCTCGGAGTTACAAGCACTCATGGCTGTGGAACCTTTTATCATTTTTCATCCAGACAGGGTTTCTCTGAGGATAAACCCTACATTTATGCCCAAGGTGATTTCCAGTGTGGCCCTCAACCAAACCATTCACTTGCCTACCTTTTATCCAAACCCACAGAACAAGGATGAGAAAATTCTGCATTATTTGGACATACACAGACAGGTACACTTCTACCTGGACAGAACTAAAGCTTTCAGAAAGACTGAGCAACTTTTAGTGTCATATGCTGCAGGATCACAAGGAAAGGTCATCTCAAAACAGACTATTTCTAAATGGGATAGGTCATTGCATTAATTTCTGCTATTCCCAGCATGGCAAATCAGTGCCTAAGGGCATTAGGTCTCATTCTACCAGAGCAGCAGCCACTTCAGCAGCCTTCCTCAGAGGAGTACCAACCAAAGACATCTTAGAGGCTGCAACTTGGAGTTCAGTGCACACTTTTACAAAGCACTACCACTTACCTCTTTATTCCAAATCCAGAGCAGGCTTTGCCACTGCAGTTCTACAGGGTCTCATAGTCTCTCCTAATCCTATTTAGCTCAGCCACCCTTCCTCAGCTTTGGGATTCAACCCAAGAGTAATGACTGCAACAGTGAAACACGACGAACATAGTACAGTTGTGTACCTACCATAAATGTAGATGTTCGAGTGTATTCACTGTTGCAGTCCAGGTTACCCTCCCACCGTCCCCCTTTCTTTTGCTGGGTTTATCTGTACTTCTCTATTCTATACAACTTATGTGGTGTATTTGCTTGTAGATGAAGGAAATGTTACTTTAGTGCATGTATGTTTATTGTTATAATATATTTAGCCTACCCTTTTGGGGGCAGCTGACATCTGGCGCAAGAAAAACTGAAGAAAATGGTGTTGGGGGGGCACCTGACATCTGGGGCAAGAAAAACTGAAGAAAACTGCATCGGCTGCATCTTTTATATCCCTGGTGCACTGACATCCGGGAAGAGGCGACAGCAACCGATGCAGGACCAGGACTTTGAAATTCAGGCCGACTGCGGGTAGCCTGCCAGCAGGATAACCCAAGAGTAATGACTGCAACAGTGAATACACTTGAACATCTACATTTATGGTAGGGTACACAACTGTACTTTTGATCTTCTGGTTGGAACGTGCAGTATCAGATGTTCTTCGTGTTTCACTGTTGCAGTCATCACACTTGGGTTATCTGTCTGCAGGTAGCCCTCAGTCGGCCTGAATACCAGAGTCTTGGGATTTCTGTGTCAGATGCTGTCACCTCTTCCATGACGTCAGGTCATCAGGGGTATAAAACATGCAGTCGATGCCATTACATCAGCTTTTCTTGCTGAGTGGAGCCCGAAGCAGTTTACAAGTGCCGGTCGGCCACTACCTGAAATGTTTGTTGTTAGAGTTTCAGACCTGAAGTCTTCTAAAGCTAAGTACCCCGTTGGGGATTCTTTTTCTTGCTCTAACTGATGTCAGAAAAAATTAATAATTGTCTTGCCTGTGGAAAGCAAATACCTCACAGAGATTTTCTTTCTTATTGCATCACCTGTTTAGGCCCAGACCACGACGTTCCTCGTGGTCTGTGCCCTGTTCAATGCCCGAGCTATTCTTTGTCACGCTATCTTTGTCGCTAAATTCTTTCGCTCTCGTTCTCCATATTCCAAAATGGCTTTGATAAGCCATCTGACTACCGATCTTCAAAAAAAAGTAAGGATAAAGACAGAGACAGACCTCATAGGTCCAAAACTGCCGACGATGCTTCCGTTAAGCTAGTTGCCAGTTCGCTGGTACTCAGTGAGGTGCTTTTGCAGCCCCTGATACCCGCTTCTACAGATTCGCAGGCCTCTACTGAGACCCATTTGGAGTCTGGTATGCCATGAGATGCTTCTTTGACTATGGAAACTGCAGATGTCTCTACCTTGGATGGGTCCAGAGCCGCTGTGCAAGCACCGGCTTCTGAGGGTATTTTCAGACCTTACGATGTTCGTATTAAACTGACTACTTCATTTCAGACTAAAACTACCGAATTTCACAGGCCCAGAGTTCGCACTATGCTTAGGAAACTGATGACCAACGCGTATTCACAAGCTTCCATGCCACAGAAACAAATGCTTAGAATGGCTGAAGACCATATTACTTTAATTAGGGGAAGCCAGCCTTCACCCTCTAAAAGACAAAGAGTTGATTTTCCTTCTGATTTTTCAGATCATGAGTCCGATGACTCTGACCCCTCAGATCAGGACATATTCTTATCTACCTATGAGGACTCTTATGCAGAGGATTCCATTCACTCTGCCTCCCTACCAGAGGATTTTTCTTTTGGTGAATCCCTGCATACCCTCAGAGAGCATTTCTACTGGGAGTGCCAGGACTACTCACAGTCCAAAAAAAGACTCAGGGAATTTTTCAACTTGCCTCAGCACAGACCTGTAGCCATCTCTCCTGTTCTGGAAATTGTAGATGATGTCTTCATAGAATCCAATCTTATCCCTGATACTTTGCCACCAGCTCCTAAAAAAAACTGACAGGTACTACAGACTCTCACAAATTTCTATTTAATAATCCTACTGCAGATCCAGAGACCATTTCCCAGGGACCTAAAGGCATTAAGGTCAAAAACCCTACCCCTTCGGACAGGGATTCTAGGGCTTTAGACAGATGGGGGAAGAAGGTATACACCTCTGCTACTCTTTCGATCAGAGATTTAAACTGCCAGTTTCACATGATGAAGTATCAGCAACATATTATGGAGCTTATTAAACAAAAAATTATGTTGATTCCTGATTGTGCAGAACATAAAGATTTACAAGAGTTAATACATTCTGCAAACCAAGTTGGAAAACATACTTTGCAGTGTGGTTTTGATGCCTTAGAAGCATCTTGCAGGGGCTGATGTCACTGGGTCTGTTCTTAGAAGACATGCTTGGCTAAAGGAACAAATCTTACCAGACCATGTCAAAGCAAAATTACTAGATGCTCCATTAAACCAAGAACGTTTGTTTGGCACTAAAGCAGAAGCTGTTCTTAAAAAGATGGAGGAAAAAGCTAAATGTATGCAAACTGTTAAGGATTTCCTACAGGTAGAGCCACCTAGATTCAGTAGGCATTAACCTTCAAAAAACTGGTCCTTTCCAGTCCCTCCCAGACATTCTCCGTCCAAACCCAGGGGCAGCAGACCACCAAGACTACAGTCCCAGGGTATGCACATATCTAAACAATAGAGTGCTCATACCTCAAAAACAGGGAGTAGTAAGCCACAATCCTCTGGAAAAAGTTCACAATGACTTGTCCTTCATCATTCCTAGCCTTGCCCAAGCACCCCTAGGAGGAAAACTCACCCTGCATGCAAAAATACTGGGAGTACATTTCCCAGGACAATTCACTGGCAGACAATTTAAGCAGAAGTCTAATGGACCCACACGAGTGGAAACTGGAACCAAACACATTCAAACTTATAATCCACAGGTGGGGAACACCAGAAGTGGACCTTTTTGCTTCCCCACGAAAACCACCAATTGAGCAAATTTTGCACTAGAATTCCCCACAGCCAAGCATGGAAAGTGGATGCCCTTTCATTTACATGGGAAAACCTGTCAATCTATGCCTTTCCCCCTCTGCCCCTCCTCCCAAAAGTGCTACTCAAGATCAAACAGGACAGGCCAAGGACAATCCTGATTGCACCAGACTGGCCACGCCAGCAGTGGTACCCACTTTTATGCAGTCTGACAGCAGTGCCACCCTGGCACCAGCATCAGACCCCCTCGCTGCTGTCCCAGCAGGAGGGCAAGATTTTGCATCCTCAGCTGCAAACCCTGAACCTAGCAGCCTGGCTTATTTCCTGAATGCATCACCACCAACCCTCAGCAAACAGGTGCTGGATGTCATTCTTGAGGCCAGGAGGCCTAGTACTAGGAAATCCTATTCAGAGAAGTGGAAAAGATACTGCTCTTGGTGCCAGTCTCAGGGTAAGGACACAACCGTGCCTACTTTACCTCAAATCCCAGATTACCTATCAGAGCTGCTCCACAAAGGCGTATCCTTCTCTTCAGTTAAGATTCATGCCTCTGCCATCTCAGCTCATTACAATACTGACCCCACCCCTCTTTTCTCACCCTCTGGTCAAACAGTTCCTGAGAGGAGCTAACAATTTAAGACCGCCGAGTAGAGCTCCCACTCCTGCCTGGGACCTTAACTTTGTACTAGAGAAGGTCACGCTTCCCCTTTTGAGCCTGCTGCTACAACAGAGTTAAAATTCCCCTCTTGGAAAACAGCCTTGCTTCTAGCCATCACTTCAGCAAGAAGAGTGTCTGAGTTGCAGGCCCTTATGGCTGTGGAACCCTTCATTATATTCCATGCGGACAGGCTTTCCCTCAGGACTAACTCATCATTTATGCCCAAGGTGGTATCCAGTGTGGCTTTAAACCAATCCATCCATTTACCCAACTTTTTCCCTAATCCTCAGAATAAAGGGGAAAGGATCCTGCACTCCTTGGATGTGCACAGACAGCTTAGGTTCTACCTTGACAGGACTAAACCTTTCAGAAAATCTGACTAGCTGCTGGTCAGCTTTGCTACAGGGGCAGAGGGCAAGGCCATTTCAAAGCAAACCTTCTCCAAATGGATAGCACACTACATCCATTTCTGCTACAAACACCATGGAAAACCTGCCGCACAGGGGATCAGAACCCATTCCACTAGGGCTACTTCAACCTCTACAGCATTTCTCAGGGGAGTCCCTACCAGGGACGTCCTGGAAGCTGCAACCTTGGGTTCTGTACACACCTTCACCAAGCATTACCACTTGCCTAACTTTTCTAAATCCAGACCTGGATTTGCTACAGCTGTCTTACAAGGCCTGCAAGCCAGCCCCAATACTTCTTGAGTGTCTCCATCCTTCCTCAGCTTTGGGGATCAACCCAAGTGTGATGACTGCAACAGTGAAACACTAAGAACATAGTGCAGTTGTATACACTTAACATAAATGTAGATGTTCAAGTGTATTCAATTTTACAGTCCTGGTTACCCTCCCTCCAGTCCTCTGACTTATCTATACTTTCTACCTATCCTCTTTTTTGGCCATATCTTATGGCATTGGTATTTACGTTTTACTGGAGGTGTTCCACACAATGTAATTGCTTCCTATTTTGGGGGCTTCTGACATCTGGAGCAAGAAAAACTGATGTAATGGCGTCGGCTGCATGTTTTATACCTCTGGCGACCTGGCATCATGGAAGAGGTGACAGCATCCGATGCAGAAATCCCAAGACACTGGTATTCGGGCTGACTGAGGGCTTACCTTCAGGCAGATAACCCAAGTGTGATGACTGCAACAGTGAATACACTCGAACATCTACATTTATGGTAAGTGTACACAACTGTACCTTCTGGGGTGTTTCTGTTAATAAAGTCCATGAAGTTTGCCTGTGAGATTGAGGTAATGTAAGTTTCCCAGTCTATAGAGGGATAAAGTCACCATCAATAGGATGTTTGGTTGGATATTAAGTGCCTCTAGAAGGTTTAGGTGAGAGTCGTGAGACTCTAGGGCCATAGGTTCATAGGTAGGTACTAGGCTATCAGCCCAAGGGCCTAAGTAAGCCTAGCCAACAAAGTTCCCTTACTTATGCCAACCCAAGAAAGTTTATTTCCTGTGTCTCTGTCAAGCAGAGCCACAGAAGTGATCCCGGGGTGTATTTCCTATTTCCCATCCACTCATCAAGATTTTTTTTGAAGAGTGTTAATAAGGAACTTTGCTTGATATTGATGGGTAGCTGGTTCCAGAGTATGAAAAGTCTCTGGGACAGGAATCTGTCCCTCCAGCATGTCCTGTTTATTGTGGTGACAAGGTTTAGGTCCCTAGAGCATGTAGCTCGGAGGAATTGGGATTTCTTTAGGTGTAGCATGTCCAACAACTCTGGGTTTGACATAGCTTTATATGTTAGGCAGAGATCACCTTGGAGTAGGTGATATGCTATGAAGTAAAGCTGGAGTTTTTTGAGACGGTCAGTGTAGGGCATCTGTTTGAGGCCAGTAAACCTCTTTGTGAGGTACTTCTGTGGCCTTTCCAGCTGCTGCAGATGTCATGTGAGGTACATTCAAAAGGGGAGTTGTACTCTATAATGGGTCTAATGAGTGCTGAATATAGGGGAACAATGACCTCTTTTTTTCCTGGATGAGAGCCCATTTGTGATGTGTGCCACATAGAAGGACTTTCTGACTACTGTGGCAATGTGATTATCATAGATGGTGACCTGTAGTGAGCAATGATATGGTGAGGGACATTATGGTGACTTGCATGTGGATGGAGGTCAGTGTTATCCTGTTTAACCAACATGGAGGGATGTTTCTTGCTATCATACATTGAGACACCTCCTCCTTTCCCCAGCCTGGGCTGTTGTTAAACTAAATGTGTGAAAGCATATGTAGACTTGCTCTACTGGAGTACTTTCTATGGCTTTAAACCTAGTCTTGGTCATGGCACAGATGTCTACATCCTTTATAGGTTCATAGGTAAGTACGAGGCTAGCTGACTTTGGAGGCCGTTTTAAGCCTAGACAATTTCCCTTTCAAAGGGAAGACTCAATCCCTGTACCTTGTGACTGTAAGGTAAGCATCTTAACCATTCTACTAACCCCAGTCTCCAGAGTGAGTTAGGCTTGAGGGGTGTGGAATGTTTTGTTTAGGCTCCTAGCATTGCACAATAAAACCTCAAGGCTGCTTGGAGACTTTTTCACTATATTGGTAGTTTTGTGTTTTTGTTATTGTGTAAAAAAGGCTGTAAGGGAGGTGGATAATGTTTTAGCCATTATCTGAAGGCCTGGGGCGGGGCAAGGTGCAGCCCAATCTTGGCAAAACAATGTGGTCTATTGACCATGTACTCCCATGCTGACAGGTATTGGATCCCCCTGGGGACACCATAAACTAAGCCAGTTATTGAAGTCATTATTAAAAATATTAAAATCAGTCATTTGATGTCCATATTGCGGCATCATCCTTAGTGAAGGTAGAATGCTGCTCAGTGCAAGGCTCAGACCTATGTCTGAGAAATCCATTATGTCTCTTTTCATATAGTCCAGTGAGGTATGTCTCAGGTCATTTACACCCACATGGACTATGATAGAATTATGTTGGTATCTGGGGTTCAGTGGTGTGTGTGTGTGTGTGTGTGTGTGTGTGTGTGTGTACACACGTGTGTGTGTGTGTGTGTGTGTGTGTATGTGTGTGTGTGTGTGTGTGTGTACGCATGTGTGTACACGTGTGTGTGTACGCGTGTGTGTGTTTGATATTGCGGATTCTGGCTCCAGCTGGCACCTAACTGTTATCTTCTCCTTGTCTAACCTGGTGAGTGGGGCATCTGTGTGCCACATTCTGGTGTCCCCAGTGACGAGGGTATTAGATAAAGTGTATGTTTGCCTTATGGGCTTTTCTCTTGGGTGACCATTGGGTGTGGACTTAAGCAATATGTTTTGTGTTTCTTTTGTTGCATGTTTTAGCGATTGCTGAAGATCAGTGTTGCTGTTAGGTGGCTTTGAAAGTCTTTGAAATTTGGCAAGGTTTATTTTAAGTGCTTCAGCATAAGACTGTGTGTGCATGTATGCGTGTGTTTGCGTGTGTGGGTGTGTGTATGTGAGTCTGTGTATATGTGAGTGCGTGTGTGTGTGTGTGTGTGTGTGGTACTGGTATTCTTGACAATCACATTTGTAAGCGACATTTTTGCCTCCTAGAAAATTACATACTCATGTCTTTCACATGTGTTGCAATTTTCTTTAATGATTATCTGGTTGTCTGAGAACATGAGACAATTTCTACATTTCCTTAGGATGCCCAGCTCTACTAAGTTGGCCACAGAGACATTTGGAAATTACAGATCCATGCTGTACAGTTCTGTAAAAGGAAGGGCTGTTTAGGATTAAGGGCTGGGTTTTAACAATGGTCACCTTGTGTAGTTTCTGGGGTTAAGGGCAGGATGTTATATAATGCTGGGACATGGTAATGCTGTTCATTGCACAAGCCAGCTCATGTTTGCCAATGCCACTCCGTTTAACAGGTTTTTGGATCTAATCCTAACTTTAGAGGGAAATTTTAAAGTCTAGGCATTTGCTACTATATAAAGCACTGCTAACCACCTCTGCTCAAATTTACCTGATTTATTGTAGAGAAAGATAGTTTGAAAACTGACTCCTATCCTCTCTGGCCAGTAAATGACCATACTCTAGTCTGAGCTCCATGGCATACTTCCCAACTCAGAGAGACCAGGTAAACACCAGCTGCCACAAGACTGATGACCTTGGAATTTCTTGATGTAAAAGCCGAGCAAAAGCAGTTGTCAAGTGTAGATTATATGAAAACAACCACGTGCCTGGCTAATTCGCCCTTCTGGAAGGGGATTTGGTGACAAACAGGACTAGAAAAGCCAAATACCAGTTTAATTTCCAGTGCATTTCAAGTTCAGAGCAGCTGCTTCTTTAAAAGGTGAACATGCACACAGCGCTGAAGTGCAGTTCATTACACACCATTGAACTTCTGAAACGTGAATCAGTGGATGGGAAACTGAAAGTATACCCCAGGTCTAGCATCTATGTCTCTAATGGACAGAGGCAGGCTGTAAATCCTGCTCTGACCTACCCCTTAAAATAACCCCAAAGGCACATAAACTTTCAGAATACAATTAAGATGCTTAGGCAGGCTTATAAGGGCCCCAGTGGTTGTTGGCCTAGTGTACACCTATGAACCTATCAAATGTTGTAATATGTTGATTAGTCTCCATTTAGGAGCATGCCACTGAGGTCTACATTAGTAACAAACTAATTGACTCGACACGATGACTTTCATTTCCATAAACATAGATGGAAGGGAATGTCCGGTTAAATCCCTTTTGATTTTGATAAAAATGTGGCTAAGTTTGTGGCCTTTTGCAAAAGCACTGCTTCTATAAACGTGTACCGAGTCTGTCTGGATTGTACTTTATAACTTTGTGTCCTGCGTTAGAGTGGACTAACAAACGCTCCGCTGGTTTTGGTAGCTTCTGTAAACGTGTACTGAGTCTGTCTGGATTGTGCTTTATAACTTTGTGTCCTGCGTTAGAGTGGACTAACAAACGCTCCGCTGGTTTAGGTAGTTATCTGCTGCAGGAGCTGATTTCCCGAGGGTGACCCCTGCTAATCTCCCAAATTGGGTCTGATGCCAACATTACTTTGGGCTGTCTGCACCAGCTTGGGCTGGTAATTGTCATGTTCTTGAGAAAGATAATATCTATATATATGTTAATTAACTTACCTGAAAGGATTTGTTTCATCTGGGCTGTCTTTTCCACAGCTGTTCCTTTCAAATGTGAAACTCTCTTCAGTACAGCTTGAGTCTAAAAAAATGTTTCAGTAGAAGGCTGGGGCATCTCATTTCCTGTCTGAATCCTAAGCTTCTTGCTGTTTAATTTTCCCATTTCCTTTGTAAAATTCGTCAAGGACTGGAAATGACTGAATGTTTTCTGTAACTTCATTACCAATGTAAGTGGCTGACATCTTGTGCATGACCACTGTGCTAGTATGGTGTTTTCATGGTAACTTGATCAAAGATTTTTACGTAAACACCTGCTGTTCTAGTTCCATTGTTTTGTACCTCCTCTTGGGTGTGTTCCCTAAAATTAAGTCTTATTGCCAGTAGTTTAAGCAGAAACTCACGAATAAGCCCGAGAAACTACCAGAAGTTATTTGTTAGGAATGCTGTAGGAATATGAAGTGCCTAGTGTAACAGATGATGCTGGTATCAGGAAAGTGGATTGTACAAAAATGTAGAGGGCTGGAGTCTGAAAGAATCAGCATAGCATAAAGGAAAGCTTATGTGGAAATGGATCACTACCCTCCCTCACTCTGCACAGGCACACACCTAAATTCAGAATAATCCAGTAGGTGTGGTAAGAGGCAATACACCTGTGCACAGGCACACACCTAAATTCAGAATAATCCAGTAGGTGTGGTAAGAGGCAATACACCTGTGCACTGGCACACACCTAAATTCAGAATAATCCAGTAGGTGTGGTAAGAGGCAATACACCTGTGCACAGGCACACACCTAAATTCAGAATAATCCAGTAGGTGTGGTAAGAGGCAATACACCTGTGCACAGGCACACACCTAAATTCAGAATAATCCAGTAGGTGTGGTAAGAGGCAATACACCTGTGCACAGGCACACACTTAAATTCAGAATAATCCAGTAGGTGTGGTAAGAGGCAATACACCTGTGCACAGGCACACACTTAAATTCAGAATAATCCAGTAGGTGTGGTAAGAGGCAATACACCTGTGCACAGGCACACACCTAAATTCAGAATAATCCAGTAGGTGTGGTAAGAGGCATTACACCTGTGCACAGGCACACACCTAAATTCAGAATAATCCAGTAGGTGTGGTAAGAGGCAATACACCTGTGCATAGGCACACACCTAAATTCAGAATAATCCAGTAGGTGTGGTAAGAGGCAATACACCTGTGCACAGGCACACACCTAAATTCAGAATAATCCAGTAGGTGTGGTAAGAGGCAATACACCTGTGCACAGGCACACACCTAAATTCAGAATAATCCAGTAGGTGTGGTAAGAGGCAATACACCTGTGCACAGGCACACACCTAAATTCAGAATAATCCAGTAGGTGTGGTAAGAGGCAATACACCTGTGCACAGGCACACACCTAAATTCAGAATAATCCAGTAGGTGTGGTAAGAGGCAATACACCTGTGCACAGGCACACACCTAAATTCAGAATAATCCAGTAGGTGTGGTAAGAGGCAATACACCTGTGCACAGGCACACACCTAAATTCAGAATAATCCAGTAGGTGTGGTAAGAGGCAATACACTTGCGCACAGGCACACACCTAAATTCAGAATAATCCAGTAGGTGTGGTAAGAGGCAATACACCTGTGCACAGGCACACACCTAAATTCAGAATAATCCAGTAGGTGTGGTAAGAGGCAATACACCTGTGCACAGGCACACACCTAAATTCAGAATAATCCAGTAGATGTGGTAAGAGGCAATGCACCTGTGCACAGGCACACACCTAAATTCAGAATAATCCAGTAGGTGTGGTAAGAGGCAATACACCTGTGCTTCGTGAAGCAAACCTCTGCGCTCCATTGCCTCAGCATAATGAGATTCGAAGACATAATACTGAAGAAAGTTGCATATGCAAATCAAGTTGGTAATAAATGTCATTGAATGCTTTGCTGCATGCAATATTTAACCTAAACAATGAAAATCTTTTTTTTTACAGGAGGCAAGCTCTCATGCACCGCCACACCCCCTCCTAATTATATATAACAGCTAAGAGATCTCCTAATCCCCAGGAAGGGCATATTCCCCAACCCCAGGGATTGTCTATTTCATACACCTGTCCACCATCTGTCTTATCGACAAAACTGTGTCGACAAAACAGATGACATTTGGGAGCATTGCTTATTTTTAAGCATTTTCAATTATTTAAAAATATCTGAGAGTAGTGAATTAAGCCTGCTGTTTTTAAATATGCTACTAATTTTCCTTAAGAGTCACACAGCAGGAAGACTGAGGCTGGAGAGTGCAGCCTAAGCGCACAGCTGGTTAACAGAGCCTTGCTGTACATTCAGGCAGGTTGATTCTCAGATTAGTAGCACATGTCTGAAGATCGATATGTGCTGTAGGGAGGTTAGTTACAGCGGACTAAGTCGGTTTTACATTCATTACCTTCTTCCCCGTACAGTCATTCTCCTTTCAGCAGAACACATCCTGCACATAGAAAGACAGACGACATATTTTTATTTGAATTTATTTAGCATAATGCTCTGACCTCAGTGGACCAATTTCAGCCTCAGATTGGACATCATTGTTAGTGTATACAGTATAGAGAAGAAAGCAAGCCTTCTGTCAGAATTGTACCCTTCCTGGCTGAAAGCTACGGGCAAGAGTTTGCCTGAAGAATTAAGCATTTTGCATCTAGCCTTGATAATGTTATGGTAGGCCTAATTGTTTTTTACCCATAAACATACCTCTCATTGTTTTAGCTCAAGAAATCTGGACACAGTCTAAAGTAATGGGGGGACGGGCCTAAAAGTAGAGACAGATGTTAAATATTGCTCTTATGAACTTAGAACGTTGTTACAATAATATGATTTGTGTTGGTATGCATTTTCTGAAGGTTATTAAGTCTGAAACTGAAATGTATGCCATTATGTAGTGACTTCAGTCCTCAGAAAGTTGCCAGAAAACCACAAATTTTATGGGAGGCAGACCAAAAATGTGAGAAATTAGACCTTTTGCAAAAATCTGGACAATTGAGAGCTATAACAGCCTGAAAATGATGATATTCAACACATTTTATCTTTATTTGCCTGTGAAATTTTAGCAAGAATGAATGCATGCATAGCACTTTGAGGCAGGGGGTTTAACAGATTCAGATGTACGTTATTAACATTATAGGACTTAAGAGTTTATTTGTTAAAATTTTGCATCATACACATTCTCTGCTCATTTGAAAATAATCACTTCTATTAAAATCATGAGCCTTCACAGTGCAGATGGATTATGGTGGGATGTAAGAGTCTTGACCAATGGATGGGAGATCGCAGATATACCACAGGGATTACTTCAGTGTCACTGCTTGACAGAGGCACAGCAAAATGATAGGCATAGTTTTTATTCAAACTAAAGGGGTGGCGAAAGCCACATAACTATGGGCTAGGCTTATAAATGCCCTTGGGCAGATAGCCTAGTATGAACCTATGAACCTATGAACCTATGTACACCAAGCTGACTGGTAAGGTTTGGTGCTAATGGAACAAGTGCTCTAGCCTGAAGGGAGTAGTGAATCATTTCAACTGTGGCCCAAATCCTTTGATCATGGATTATTGTACTACTGTGACAGTGCCCTCTTCATGTAGCTGTTGCTAAATTTTCAAATTTTATTAAAAACAGCAAAAGGTATCTTTTAGGGGAGAACCATTATTTTCATGATATAAAAATGTAACACTTGGTTTCCTGTCAGTTGTGCAACAAGTTCTCGTTTTTTTTTTCTTATTTTGGCAGGGGCCTTATGTAAAGTGTGGTATGAGGCAATTGCTGTGCAGCTGATTGAGTTTATTCTACACTTTTAGAGGGATTGTTTTTTCTCAGCCATGTAAAAAGATCTCTAACAAGTTAACCTCCCACTGGAGTACTGTTGACCAGTAAAACATTGATTTTGCTTAGTAAACTTAAACGTTTGTATAATAAACAAATCAGCATAATTAATTTAAATCCTGGTATTCTATACAAGTAACATTGACTGCTGGATGGGGAAAGAATGAAGTGCAAAGAGACTTCAGCAGCAGAGAAAAGAAGTTCTGTTTCATAAAAATCAGAGAAAAAAAGAGTTGGACTACAGCACAGATTTCTCATTTGCCAGATATTTGGATGTGTTAAACAGATTTCTCATTTGCCAGATATTTGGATGTGTTAAACACTTGTAAACAGCAATATGTGTTCTCACCAAGTGGAATTCATGCAGAGTTGCTGGCAAATTCTTCTTTGTTGTATGAAGTCTGGCAGTCATAAATGAATGCTTCTTTCTTTTTCCCTGAAACTAGATTTTTTTTATTTGAAGAGAAACAGGAACAGGAGGCAGTAAACCACTTGTATAACATTTAAAGAGGGTAACTTAAAACAGAACTGTGACTTGATGACTTTCCCAAGTCGTTCATTCAGTAATGTGTTTAACCACCTGCCTATTTTTGGTGGCTGTTTAATTAATTGGATATTAAAGGTTCCAGGGCATTTTTCCAGGAGAACAAAGGGATTTACCCCAGTGTCCTGGCAAACTGTCACCATTCACCAATTAACAGTACAAACCAGTCAAACTCAAGGTTTTCACTTAGTTTGCATTGCAGGCTTCTTAGAAATGAAAATAAAAAGACAGCTTAGTCTTTTATTCCCGTTACCCGAGGTGGGCCTGCAATTGGTCAGTACTGCTCAGCATACAACCCCGGTAAAAAAAAATGTATATATGTATACACACACACACACACATATATATATATATATATATATATATATATATATATATATATATATATATATATATATATATATATATATATATATATATATATATATATATATATATATATATATGAATAAATAAATGAACTAAATGTATAACTTTGTATTACTCTTACATGTATATCTGAATTTAGTTCCGCAGTGTGTTTTATGGTTGTTGCTGTAGACAGCTTTGGGAGCATTTGACTTGGATACAGTAGTTGAAAAAAAAAATGACTCCACCATTTTCAGGTCCTGCATTTAATTTGAGTGGCTTCATTGCCAGGTTTCTTGATGCCTCTTGCCCCACAGAGGTCACTTCCACAGTACAAGTGTTCCTCGTGACAGTCATCTTGCTTCCTCTTTACCTAATTGATATGCCATACAAGTATCTGCCATGCAGTGTTCCCCTCCCCCTTGAAATTCTCAACTATGACTAAGTTCCCAAAATACATCAGTCGACTTGACAAAGACAGAGATACATTTAGCAAGCCCTTGAAAAATGTCTTTGCAAACTGAAATGTTTAGAGCCAGAGTTTGATTCTTCATTTAAAGTTTTGCATGACAAAGAAAAGGTCAGTTCCTCTCCGCTGGCTGCCGATGACACTAGGTTTGCAAAATTCTTCCAGATTAATTTGGTCCACTATATCAATTTTTTTTTTTAAGCTTCAGAAGACATGTATTTCCTGACAGTGCTTTTGGATCGTTTTCCCTCTCTGTGCTCTTGGATGGTTTCCCCTCACTGGGCTCTTAGATTGTTTCCCCTCACTGGGCTCTTGGATTGTTTTCCCTCACTGGGCTCTTGGATTGTTTTCCCTCACTGGGTTCTTGGATTGTTTTCCCTCACTGGGCTCTTGGATTGTTTTCCCTCACTGGGCTCTAGGATTGTTTTCCCTCACTGGGCTCTTGGATTGTTTTCCCTCACTGGGCTCTTGGATTGTTTTTCCTCACTGCACTCTTGGATTGTCCTTCTCTTACTAGTGAGCTTCTTGGGTGCCACAAAAGGCATGTGGGAAAACACTAGCAGATTAATTGCCGTCTGCAAGAAGACATACTACTTCACTGTTTCAGCAATAGCTTTGAATGGAGGGAGGTTCTCCTCTAAGCCCTGTAGTCTGTCCTCCAGATAAATAATCTTGGGCTATTTGCAGATCTGGAAAGTGAGTCTTTGTATCTGGTGCTCTGACCTTGTGGGCACTTTATACTTCCGAACAGATAAGGAAGATGAATTCAAGCATGTCAGGAAAGTGTTGCCCAAAGGGAAACTGAAAGAGATGGTCTGGACTCAAGTATTCACTTTGTCCAGCCTTAGCATCCTCATAGTTCGAGTGCTGTATTAATGCAATAGAAGATGATGCTGCTAGGGCAGCAGGGGATTGTATTGTCATATACCAAAACTCCTGGCTATACGTAATACCAAGGTAACCTTCTCGTCTTCCCCTTCAGAATACCCCTCCTTTTCTGATTTGGAGGGTACCAAGACCCCAAAAGAAATGAAGACAAGAAGAGCAAATGCATAGGCAGTGGAGGTTTCTGCCTCCCTCAGGTACTTATTTCTACTACACAGGGATATGTGGTTCTGGCATAGTCAACACTTAAAATCGAAGTACGATATGGGCAGTCTGTCTCCCACTTTACGTTCTGCTTGTGCAGCTATCTCTTTCAAGAAGCAGTTGGGGAAGATCTCCCCTCCCCCATGTTCTACAATGGAGAAGAATCTTCAAGGGCTCATGGACCAGTGTGGTCATTGCTTGGGGTGCTCCACCTCTTTCCTCATCCTGTCCCATATTTATCATTGACTTTGTCAGATATCCTCTGAGATCAAAGGCTGGTGTCAAGGGAGTAGATGCAAAAGCTCCTTTACAAAAGTGCTATCCAAGAGATCCCACCGGCCATAAAAGGATTAGAATATTCTTCCTGATACTGTGAGTTATCCAAGAAAGCCAAAGATCTAATCCTGGATCTCTGTGGCCTTGGTACATTCATCCCTAGAAAAGTTTTTGAATACTCATGGTGTGATCCATCTTGTTATGCCTATTTAAAATTATTTGGACTTCCACATAAACATTTGTAAGGAATCAAGGAAATTGTTACTTTTCTGAACTGAGGACCAGACACTGCCAGTTTCAAAAATTTGTACTCTGGCTCCCATCCATTTCGTCCTGTCTACCAAGTACATGTCTGCAGTAGCCTTCCATTTAAGCCTGCAAAGACTGAAGATTTTATGTTTTACCTGGATGAACCAAGACACTCTCCTCCAAAAAAAAAAAGGAAGCCAATCTGGTGGCCCCCTGCCATAAACAAACTCTACAACAGAAGGAGGAAACTGATGTGGAATAAGGTGAAGTCCCATTACTGCAAAAACTCCCTGATCAGCTTCAACAAAAAGTTGAGATCCCTCATCAAATCCTCTAAAGCTAGCTGTGAAAACAGAATTGCAGCAGATAGTAAAGACAACCACAAGGACTTCTATAGTTATGTAAAGAATCTCCATGGCAATACCCAGATGTTCTTCGTGTTTCACTGTTGCAGTCATTCCATTTGGGTTATCTGCTTGCAGGTGGCCCTCAGTCGGCCTGATTAACAAAGTTTTGAGTCCTGCATCAGTTGCTGTCCAAGGGGTATAAAACATGCAGCCAATGCCATTACATCAGTCTTTCTTACCGCGCGGTGCCCGAAGCAGAAGCAGTTAGCAAGTGCCAGTCGGCCGACTCCTGAAATTTTCTTTTTCGAGTTTCAGAACCAAAGTATTCAACTAAAACCTAAGTACCCCGTTGGGGAAACTTTTTCTTGCTCCTTACCAATGTCAGTAAAAGTTAATAATTGCATTACTTGTGGGAAGCAAATACCTCCTAAAGATTTTCCATTCGTATTGTATTCCTTGCCTAGGCCTTGACCACGACGTACCTTGCTGTTGGTTTTGTGCTTTATTTAATCAGTGCACTATCTGTCGTCGGTATATTTTCGCCTCTAAATATTTCGGTTCTCAGTTTAATTATCCAGAAATGTCATTGGTTAGCCATCAGACTACCAGGATTCTGAAAAAAATGCAAAGATAAAGACAGAGACAGGCCGCCGAGGTCCAAAACTGCCGACAACACTTCTCCTAAGTCAGTCGCCAGTTCGCCGGTACTCAGTGAGGTGCTTTGGCAGCCCCTGATACCTGCTACTTATGATTCGCAGGCCTCTACTGAGACCCATTCAGAGTCCGGTATGCCACAATATGCTTCAACTATGGAACCCGCGGATGTCTCTACCTTGGATGGGTCTGGAGCCGCTGTGCAGCACCGGCTTCTGAGGGTGTATTCAGGCCTACGGACTTGCATATTAAACCAACGCCTCCTTCTTTACTTAGGCCTAAATCTCGATCCATGCCTAAAAAACTTGACGCCCAGGCCACATGCTCGGGCCTCTATGCCTAAAAAATAAATGATAAGAATGGCTGAAGATCTAATAACTCTAATCAGGGGTAGCTAACCCCACCCCCCCCCTTCTAAGAGGCCTAGGACTGAAGTTGATTATGAATCTTCTGATCAGGATTCTGTTTTTTCTGATTCTTCTGATTATCTGGATTTGCCCTTATCTACTTATGAAGATCTGATGCAGAGGATTCCATTCCTTCTGCTTCCCCTCCTGAGGATTTTTATTTTGGGGAAACCTTACATACTCTAAGGGAGCATTTCCACTGGGAAAGCCAGGAGATTTATGATTCAAAAAAGAGGCTTAGGGATTTTCTTCTCCTACCTTAGCATAGGCCTTTAGCTGTTCCTCCTGTACTAGACATTGATTTTGATGCTTTTTCGGACTCTAGTTTGGCCCCTGATTCCCTGCCTCCTGCTCCCAGAAAACCTGACAGATTCTCCAGGGTCCCTGAGTCCCACAAGTTCCTTTTTAAAAATCCTATTGCAGATCCAGAGGCTATTTCACAGGGGCTCAAGGGCATTAAGGCTTCTACTGCTAAAAATCCTACCCCTTATGATAGAGACTCCAGGGTGCTGGATAGATGGGGTAAGAAGGTTTACTCTTCTGCAACCTTGGCCATTAGGGCTTTAAACTGCCAGTTTCATATGTTAAAGTGTCAACAATATGTTATTGGACTGCTTAAACAGAAAATGATGTTGATTCCTGACTCTGTGGAAAATAAAGAATTACAGGATTTAATGCATTCTGCTGAACAAGTTGGAAAACATACTTTGCAGTGTGGTTTCTGATTCATTAAAGGCCTCTTGCAGGGCTGCTGTTACTGGGTCTGTGCTCAGAAGGCATGCTTGGCTTAAGGAGCAATCTTTGCCTGATCATGTTAAAGCTAAATTGTTGGATGCTCCTTTAAATCAGGACAGCCTGTTTGGCAACAAGGCTGAGGAAGTTCTTAAAAAGATGGAAGATAAAGCTAAATCTATGCAAACTGTTAAAGATTTTTGTACAAGTTTAGCCTCCTAGATTTAGTAGGTACTGGCCTTACTAAGAATTGGTCCTTTCCAGCCCCTTCCAGGTCTTCTCAAGCCAAACCCAGACACAGCAAAAACCCCAGGTTTCAGTCCCATGGGACACACAGAACTAAGCAGTGGGGGGGCCTCCACTTCCAAGTCTGGGAATAATAAGACTCTCCCCTATGGTAAACTGTCTCAATGACTTCCTTTTAAAATTTCCAAGCACTTATCAACTGACTGCCCCCTTGGGGTGAAAGATTGCTCTTCATGCAAAGAACTGGGAACTCATTACCCAGGACAAATGGGTTTTAAATATAGTGTCCCAGGGATACATATTTCACTTCCACACATTGCCAACACCAAGCGGGTGTCCGGACCTACCCCCAAATCAGTGGGCAGAGGCCCCAAAACAAGTACTTTATCTCTTAAGCATGGGGGCTATTCAACTGTACCAGAAGAGGAAAAGGGGCAAGGTTTCTACTCAAGATTTTTCCAGGTACCCAGAAAATACAATTCATGGCATCCTGTCCTGGACCTGTCTACTCTAAACATGTTTTTGGAGATTCTAAAATTCAAGATTCTGACTCTTCACCAGTTACTTCCTATGCTAGGCAAAGATGCCTGGTTGGCCACACTAGACTTAAAAGAAGCATACCTGCACATCCCAATCAGGGAATCTTGTAGAAGATACTTATGCTTCAAAGCAGGCTACACGTACTATCAGTTCTCTGCACTGCCCTTTGGCTTATCTACTGCACCCAGGGTATTCACAAAGTGTCTGCCTCCAGTTATTGCATTTTGCAGGCAAAGAAATATTCAAATATACCCATACCTGGACGATTGTCTAATTCAGGCAGAAAGCCAGGACATACTTTTGAACCATCTGGCCTTTGTACAAAGGGTTCTGACTTGTCTACACCATAAACGAAAATAAATCACACCTGGTACCCTGTCAACAAATTATATTCTTGGGAGCAAGCTTGAATACAACTTCCCAGATGGCTTACCTCACGCCAGATAAACAAATTCATTTGACAACCTACTTCAAACAAGTGGCCACAAAAACCCTGCTTATCTGCAAGACAAATACTGCAAGCCTTGGGGTTCATGGCATCCTGCATTCGTCTAATTCCATATGCAAGACTGCATATGAGGAAACTACAGTGGTATCTAAAAAGCCTATGGTGTCAACATTCTCAAGACCTGGAAACCATGATTCCTATCATACCTTGCCTACGCCTAGAGTTCCTTTGGTGGGCAGAAGCCTTCCACCAAAACAGGGGACTACCTTTCACATCACCTCCTGCCACCCATACCCTAACAGATGCATCAGACTATGCATGGGGGGCTCACTTGGCAGGGAAGTACATTCAGGGCAAATGGAACCCAAGTCAAATGCACCTACATATCAATCAAATCAATCAAAAATAAATGTTAGCTGTACAGAGTGCTCTGACAACCTTCAAGGACCACATTCTTCCAGGACAACTAATTGTAAAGACGGACAACACCACGGTTATGTGGTACATAAACAAGCAGGGGGGGTACACATTTTACCCCCTCTGCAGACTAGCCATGGCATTGTGGAACACAGCCTTGAGCTACCAAATGCACCTACAAGCTCAATTCCTGCCAGGAAAATTAAATACACTGGCAGAAGGACTAAGCAGAAACCTCATGGACCCACACGAGTGGAAACTGGAGCCAAGGATTTTCAACATGTTGACAAGCAAATGGGGTGCCCAGATATAGACCTGTTTGCCTCTCCCCAGAACTACCAATTGGACAAATTCTGCACAAGGACTCCCCACAAACAAGACTGGAAAGTGGATGCTCTGTCCTTCAGCTGGAAAAACCTGTCAGTCTATGCCTTCCCCCTTCTGTCTCTGCTCTCCAAAGTGCTACTAAAAATCAAACAGGACAAACCAAGGATGATTTTGATTGCTCCAGACTGGCCGCTCCAACACTGGTACCCCCTCCTGTGCAGTGTGTCACGGTTATCTGCCTCAGACTCCTTCCCTGCTGTCTCAGCAGGTGAACCAGATTCTGCACCCTCAGCTTCTAACGCTGAGCCTTGCAGCCTGGCTAATTACTTAATCTCTCCTTTACCATCCTTTAGCAAACCTGTGATGGATATCATTTTAGAGGCAAGGAGGCCTAGTACTAGAAAATCTTATGCTGAAAAATGGAAAAGATTCTGTGCCTGGAGCCAGTCTCAAGGGTGAGCACAGCAGCGCCCAATTTACCTCAGATTTTACAATACTTAACTGAGATGCTTCACAGGGCCTGTCTTTTTCCTCTATTAAGATCCACGCCTCAGCCATTTCAGCTCATTATAACACAGAACCTCCCCTCTTCTCTCATCCACTAAGTAGTTCCTCAGAGGGGCCAAAAATTTGAGACTACCCAGGAGAGTGCCAACCCCAGCCTGGGACCTTAACTTTGTCTTGGAGAAACTCACTCTACCTCCTTTCGAGCCAGCTACTACTGCAGACTTAAATTTTCTTTCTTGGAAAACAGCTTTCCTTTTAGCAATCACTTCAGCTAGAAGGGTATCTGAAATTACAGGCCCTTATGGCAGTGGAGCCTTTCATCATCTTTCATGCAGACAGGGTGTCCCTCAGAACCAATCCATCTTTCATGCCCAAGGTGGTATCCAGTGTGGCTCTTAATCAGTCCATTCATTTGCCAACCTTCTTTCCCAATCCACAGAATAAAGGGGAGTGGATACTGCATTCCTTAGATGTGCACAGACAGCTTAGATTCAACTTGGACAGGACTAAACCTCAAAGGAAATCTGAACAACTGCTGGTGGCATTTGCTGCAGGGGCAGAGGGGAAGGCCATTTCAAAGCAAACTATTTCTAAATGGATAAGCCGTTGCATTCATTTCTGCTATAAGCACCATGGATAGCCTATCCCCCAGGGCTGCATCTACCTCTACAGCCTTTCTCAGAGGCGTCCCTACCAGGGACATCCTAGAAGCTGCTACCTGGAGTTCTGTACATACTTTCACTAAACATTATCATTTCCAATTTTCTCTAAATCCAGAGCTGGCTTTGCCACTGCAGTCTTGCAGGGCCTTATAGCTGGCCCTAATTCTATCTAAATTCCTCCTCCCAAACATAGCTTTGGGAATCTACCCAAATGTAATGACTGCAACAATGAAACATGAAGAACATAGTACAGTTGTGTACACTTACCATAAATGTAGATGTTCGAGTGTATTCACTGTTCAGTCCTGGTTACGCTCCCTCCAGCCCCCTAACTTCTTTTGGCTATACCTCTACTTTCCTTTATTATGCTTAAAAGTCTTTTTGGTGTATTTGCTTTTTTGTTAAAGGTATATCTTTGTACTTTTATATTTAATTGCTTCCCATTAGCAGGGCACCTGACATCTGGGGCAAGAAAAGCTGATGTAATGACGTTGGCTTCATGTTTTATACCCCTAATGACCTGACATAATGGAAAAAGTGCCAGGAACCGATGCAGGACCCAAGACTTTGTTAATCAGGCTGACTGAGGGCAACCTGCCAACAGATAACCCAAATGTAATGACTGCAACAGTGAATACACTCTAACATCTACATTTATGGTAAATGTACACAACTGTACTATTTGCTCTGAGCTACTACACAATGGTTCCTCCTATACCGAGCCAACAGATATTGTGAATGTACTGGCTGACAGATTCAGTGACAACTTTACCCCCCCCCCCCCCAAAAGGACCAAACACAATTCCAGTAGATTGCACAGGTTAAAACGGCACTGTCTAAGGCCAAAAATACAGCTTCTGTGGGACCTGACAGTATCCCTGGCTGTGTTCTACATGAACTACAGAGTGAACTGGCACCTCACCTGTGTGCCCTGTTCAATCACAGCCTCACCTTAGGCTTTGTCCCTAACTAATGGCGCACTGCTACAGTCATCCCTCTCCACAAAGAAGGAGCGACTACAGACCCTGGGAACTATCGCCCCATTGGGTCTACTTTGAAACATCTAAAACCTATAACATCTAATTTCATAACATTGGGACCAGAACATCTAAAACCCATAACATTGAATTTCATAACATCTAACCCTACAGATCACAAGAAAATAACATCCCCTCTACATATAACGACACCAAACTACCAAACACACTTTTTACTACATTTCTGCAGGGGGGCAAGCCCACCTGCACCCCACACCCCTGTAAATTAACTATACTAACTCCAAGATTGCACTACAGTGAGAAAAAGTTAATTTCCTAACCCCACTGTATCAAGCCCCCCCCTGCAGAAACATAGTAAAAAGTGTGTTTGGTAGTTTGGTGTCATTATATGCCATTATATGTGGAGGGGATTTTATTTTCATGTGATTTGTACTGTTAGATGTTATGAAATTCAGTGTTATGGGTTTTAGATGTTTTGAAGGGTACCCGCCCCATTAGCCTGATGAGTCTGATATGCAAAGCTATGAAACGCATCTTCATGCACCTAATAAACAATGCTATAGGGAATCTCCAAACTCTGGATTCCACACAGTTTGGATGTTCTTCGTGTTTTACTGTTGCAGTCATTACAATTGGGTTATCCTGCTGGCAGGCTACCCTCAGTCAACCTGAATTCCAAAGTTGTGAAGGGTAGATCATGCCTGCTCACTTTGGTCGACTTCTTTGAGTCGGTCACCAGAGCTGTGGATGAAGGCAAGGTGGCTCATACAGCCTACCTTGATCTGGCCAAGACCTTTGATACCATTCTCCACTCAGGAATCATAGAAAAACTCACTAAGCTAGGCATCAACCCCTATATCACTAGGTGGGTTGCAAACTGGCTCACAGATAGAACCCGCAGTGTGAAAGTAGTTGACTCCAAGTCAGACTGCCGACCAGTCACAAGTGAAGTCCCACAGGGTTTGGTCCTGGGTCCTCTCCTGTTTGGTATCTACTTCTCTGAAGTCCAGGGCAACACAAAGGGACTCTGGTTGACAAAGTTCACAGACGATTGCAAGTTGAGAGCTATTATTGACTTCCCAAGTGATGTTGACATCGTACATAAAGGCCTCACTGAGACCAAAGACTGGTGTCAAAACCATGACCTTAAGCTCAATGCCAAAAAATATGTCGTCATCACCTTTGGGAAAAACCCAGTTCCCATGAATTACCACATAGATGGTAGTCCACTGAACACAGAAGGTGTTATAAGAGATCTGGGAACACAGGTTGACAGCTACCTCTCTTTTGAGCTGTGGTCAGAAAGTCCTTCTATGTGGCACATCTCATTACTAAGAGTTTTGCATCCAGGAAGAAAGTGGTCATTGTCTCCCTCTACTCTTCCCACATTAGGCTAATCATCGAGTACAATGCCCCATTTGGCGTGTACCTCACTAGACACCTGCAACAACTGGCGAGGCTGCAAAAGTACCTCACATAGAGGATCCTAGGTCTTAAACACTTGTCCTATATGGATAGACTCAAAAAAACTCCCAACTATTCTCCGTGTCATGTCACCTACTTAGAGGCAATCTCTGTTTGACTTACAAAGACATGTCTAATCCAGCTCTGTTAGAAATGCTACATTTAAAGAAATCCCAGTCCCCCTACACCACACACTCCAGAGACCTCAACCTCATTACCACAATCAACAAAATGTGCTGGAGGGACAGGTTCATAACCCAGAGACTGCCCATGCTATGGAATAGACTTCCCATACATGTCAAGCAGAGCAGCTCACTGGCCCTTTTCAAGAGAAATCTTGATGAGTGGATGGGAATTAGAAAATTCACCCCGGTGATCACTCCAGTGACTGTACTCTACAGAGGCACTGGGAACTAAGGTCGGGTGGCAAGATGCCAGGGCAATCCTATGGGCTAGGCTTGTAAAGGCTCCAGGGCCATTAGCCTAGTACACACTTATGAACCTCTGACTTCTTGATGTTCCATCATAGGATGTTATCATTCATTGGAAGCCTGTGCTGTGTCTGTTTTCCCCTAGAAGTTCTGGTCTGTTGGCATGGAAAAGGGCAAAAATATTCTCTAGTTTTACTCTCACCAAGAGAGGAGTAGCAGTCCTGATACATTACCAGCTGATGTGGGAGGCACAGAAGGTTATAAAATATACTCAAAGTAGGTAGATAGTGACCATAATTCAGTCCCCAGTAGTACTGATTGGTCTGTGGTCAGCTACTGTGGGCCTAATGAAGATAATAGTGCCCTGTTAAATGTCCTTCAGGAGGCAATGAGGTGCATAAGAATCAGCTACTGATTATTGGGGGGGTGATTTTAACATGGCTGTGGACCCATACTTTTAGAGGTACCCACGGCACACTTAAGGCTTCCTTGAGTGAGGAAGTAGCTGATTGATTTCATGGAAGATGTGCACTTGTCAGATATTCCACCCTATGGAACAAGAATACACTTTTACCGCTAAAGGTTTTGCTAGTATGGGGGACTTCTGGCTGCTTAATATCCCATTCCTTCAGGGGATCTGGGATGTGTGTATTATAGTAGTTTCCTTTTCTGACAATTCTGTGGTGGTTATTGTATATGATGTATTGTAACAATGTACAAATGGGCTCAGTCTTTCACAATGAACTGTTAGAAGTTTTTAATAACTGTGGTCTTGATGTTTTAAGACTTATTAAAGAAAATGGTAGAAAACAAGAAGGTTTAAAGGGAGAAATTGATAAGTTAGATGGTTATATTAAAGAGGATCTCATTTTTGGGATCAAGGAAGAGAAGGAAAAATACTATAAAGTAAGAAGTGATATAGATGTGAAATGTAGTGATTTGATGAGTAGGAAAATGAATAAGTTAAAGAGGGACATGCTAGATTATGAAAATAAAGTGAGTTGTCCAAAACCCCCATATATGAAACAGGATTTTTATGAATATAATGATAAAAAACAAAACAAAGAACATAAAAATGATGAAAATGCATATAATTGGTACGAATATGATTACAATCAGGAATTCCCACCATTAGTAAGGGAAGAAAATTATGGTCATTGGCAGCCACATCAGTATGGAAATTTTCAGAAGAGGGGGGGGAGAAGGGGGAGGGGAAGGTATCAATAGGATACACCCCATACCCATACAATTCATACAATAATACTGGAGAAATAGAAGTAGATGGGCATAAGAATACTTACAAGAATTTTTCTATATATATTTTAGCAATATTGTGTTGTCTAAGGGACATTTTCTTCTTCTTAGTAAGGGTTTGAAATTTATTCCCTATAAACAAGGAGATTTGGCTAAAACAATAATGGATATCAAACTCTTTTTAAGAAAAATAAATTTAGAAATGCTTTTTTCTAATAATAATGTGAAAATCAGTAGTAATAACCATCAAGGTTTGATACGTAAAACTATTTTTAACCCCCCACTACATCCTCAAATAAGGAATTTTGAAAGAGTTTTGGAAAGAGAAGTTAGGAATGGGTGCAAGAAAATTGGATATAATAAAAATCTTAATAAAGAAGAGAATGAGATCATAAATGAGTTAAAACATAATATAGAAATTAGAATTATGAAACCTGATAAAGGTGGGGGGGGGGGTAGTTATAATGGATAATATTACTTATGAAGGAAAGATGAATGAAATTTTAAGGGATGAGATGAGATATGCTTGTGTTTCTATTAATGAAGTGAATCTAGCTTATCATAAAATAGATATCTCTCTCAGAGATATGTTGTATGAAGGTGTCATTGATAATAAAATATACAATTATTTGAATGTAATAAAGCCTAGGATGCCTATAATTTTTGGCATACCTAAAATCCATAAAAATGTCGAGAACCCCACCCCTAAGACCTATAGTTTCAGCCGATGGCTCCAAAACATACCCATTAGCTAAATTTGTGGATATTAAAGTGAAGCATATATGGGTCAATAATGAAGTTATTCTGAAAGATTCATGGGACCTATTAAGAGAAATCAAGCCTGAATTCTATATGGATAATTTAATTTTTGTTACTATTGATATTGTAGATTTATTTTCATGTATACCATATGACACAGGCATGACTATGTTTGAAGAGATGTTATTTCAGGATAATAAATTGACACACAATGAAAAAGTGGCTTGTATAGGGTTTATGGAAATGGTCCTTAAAAATAATTTCTTAATTTTTAATGGTGAATATTTTCAACAAATTCAAGGTGTCTCCATGGGTGCGGCCTGCACCCCATCCTTTGCAAATCTGGTATTGGCTAAATGGGAGGAGACATACATTATCAATTCTAAATACAAGATTTATTGGACTTTGTATAGAAGGTTCCTGGATGATATTGTAATTTTTTGGACAGGTGGTTATGAAATGTTTAAAGAATCTGTGAATTATATAAGTAATACCACCAATTTCCTTAAATTTACATATAATACGTCAGAGGATGTTCTTCAATATCTAGATGTGGAAATTTTTAAGGTGGAAAAACATTTTGAATCTAAATTTTATAGGAAATCCACCTATTGCAACTCTTTTCTCCACTACAACAGTGCTCATCCCCTACACTGTAAAAAGAACATAGTAAAGGGACAATTTGTGAGGGGATGCCGCATGACCAGTCTAGATAGGGACTTTATTCAGGAATGTAATTTCCTAGAAGGAATGTTTTTAGAAAAAGGATACCCTAAGGCATTCATTAATATTATTAGAAAGGAGATAGAAATTGGTAGAAAGGACAAATATAAACCCATAAAAGGAGTAATAAATGACAACCAGGAAGTAAGACAGGGAGAGGGGGAGAATAAAGAAATCTGTAATAATTATCAACAAGCGTTAGTATTGGAATATAATGGCATTAATCAAAAGGTTAGTGAGGTTTTCCGAAGGGAATGGGAAAGATTTAGTTCTATTACTGACCTTGAAGAAGTCAATATATCTAACCCGAAAGTAGTATACAAAAATTCATACTGTCTTAGGAATATATTAGAAAATAAAAGTAGTGGGATGAATCGTCCACATGAAGGTACAGTTCTTTTTGGGAACAGGAAGAAACAAGGAATGTATAAATGTGGAAGATGTAACCAATGTGAATACATTAGTAATAGTAGCGAAGTATATTTAGAAAGTAGAGGAACATGGTTGAAAAGTAAATTATACTACAACTGTGACACTAAAGGTTTAATATATTTAGCAGTATGTCAAAAATGTAAATCATTCTATGTGGGAAAAACTGAAAGGACATTAAGAAGAAGAATATATGAACATATTTATGAGATTCAGAGAGCCAAAGATACTAATGCATTATATAAACATACTAAAGAATGTGAGGGTTTCAGATTTTTATTTTTTGTATTAGAACAGATCAAGAAAGATAAAAGGGGAGGCCTTTGGGAAGAACAAGTGGAGTATAGGGAGCTATGGTGGCAAATAACTTTGGAAGCAGCTAAGCCACCTGGGCTAAATGAACATGTTTCTATACTACCACTTTTAAAGTTAAGGGCTTCGAAATTGTGACACTTGCACTATCATTAATGGACACCAGATGGTGCTATACCCTTAAACTAATGAATAAGGAAATATGGTCTCATTGTTATCACTTCATGCACTTTATTTGTATATAAAACTTAGGAATTATGTATTTATCTATTTATTTATTTATTGAATTAAAGTTTTTAGAGTGCTAAAATGTTTTTTAATTATTGAAACAAAAGTTACGTAGTACTGTTCTTTAATATTTATCAATATTTATGAGCCCATGATGTCATTTCCTTAAGTATAACCATCTGATGGTTTGAAGGAGTTTTATTGGTTTATTTGAATTTATTAAGTTATATAAGGTGTAATTGGTTTTAATTCATTGTATCTGATGAAGTCCAAGTAGTATGGACGAAAACGCGAGTGGTTGGTGAATAGCGTTTATGCAGTTTGGAGTGTGCGAATAAAGCTGTGTTTTTAAACTATTGGAAACAAGTTTTTTTATCTTCTTCCTAACTTCAAGCACTTTTTTCTTTTATTATTGTATATGATCTTACTTCTGGTGACAAACAAGTGCAGTTTTGGCAGTTTGAACTGCTTAAAAATGAAAATAATGTGGATTTTTTTAATTGGGTGTGGCTAATGTGGATTTTTTTAATTGGGTGTGGCTAATGTGGTTGCCCAGACAGTGGAAGAGCAGGAAAAGATCTGTTTATCCTGAATGGGTACAATGGCTAAAATAAAGACACATAATAACCATCTACTAAATGATAAGGTGGACAGTCTGCAAAACATGTTGCAAGAGCTGGAGAAAAAGTGTCATAGTGGCCGTTATGTTAGCCAGGCTATTTGATGGAAAATTAAGTAAATTAGACAGGGTTATAAAAGGCTACAATTCCAGCATACAATAGATGGGACAGTCTTAAGACTTTCACTGGGCAAGGGGTGATTACATTTAACAAATTCCCAGCAAAACGCTGTTCAGAAAGATTGCAGGAGGTCCAAATTAAGTGCTGCAGAATAAAAATGGGGCAATTCATACCCAACCTGACATGATTGTACAAGTCCTAGGTAATGAATTTAGCAAGAAGGTCTCACCTCTGAAGGTATCCATGTGACAAGTGATTTCCAAGTTAAGATGAATCAGTCCCTCCCATAATGTGAGCTACTAGCTGTTATTGAGGATTTAGCATCAGTGAATGACCTCGGTACTGATGGCTTTAATATAATTTTTTTTTTTAACTTTTAAAGTGCAAGTCACCCCACTCCAAATTAGTTTGTTTCATCAACCCAGCCATGATTGATGTTTCCTGGCAGAACTGTTAAAGGACAAACTGTTTCCTAAGCTGAGCAAGACCCTTCACTTTTAGCTATTTACAAGCTGATCTTACTTTTCCAGACGGAGATAAAATCTTTGCACACATCTTGGCCAAAAGACTGGAGAAAGTTCTATCAACTGTGGCTGCAAGCAGGGTCTATCTCGCACCTTCTTTTCAAACCATTACGAAAAGACTTCCTCTCTGCCTCCTGTTGTCATCCCTGCTCCTCGTCTGGGACGTAGCTTCTCCTAATGCCCTTCATCACCTTCTTTATATCTCCCTTTAACGCATTCAGTTGGTTTACTATCATAATGTGGAATTGCGGTTGTACGAATACTGTTTTGTTGAATGCATGTTCTGAGATTCTCAGAATGCCAAACTGAAAGTGTTCGAATGAAAGTGAGTATTCATTCACTGATGTGAAGTCGACATGTGAATGGCGATTGCGGCACAGTGAGGACTGGGAAACGTAGCATTTTCCTCACTGCAGTAGGAACTCGTAGTTGGTATATCTAGGGTGCAGGGGGGCTTGACCATGCACAAATGTGAAAACAAGTATCTGACTGTCACAGGTCACACACAATCCATCCTCCTCTTTGCTGGACACCTACATTTCTTGTGGCATTCTTCCTGTCTGTCTCAGATCTTCTTCACCAGATTGTCTTCTGCTTTTCTACAGATGTGCCTCAACCACAGCAATCTGTTTTTGACCTTTTATGTAGTTAGAACTGCTTTGGCTTCTGCTATTATGTCCTCTTTTTTCGTCTTTCTGGGGAGTGTTTCCTACCACTCATCTTAGGCACTTCATTTCCATCACCTCCAGATTCCTCAGCTGCTCTTTCTTTACTGCCCAGGTTTCTGTATCATTCAGTAGTACTGGTCACAGCTCTGTTTTGTACGCCTTATTTTTCAGCTTCTTTGGCATTCTTCTGTCATATACTATCCTTAACACTCTCTGCCAGTTGGCTTCAGCCCCTTTGATTCTAGTTTTCACCTCCTCATTCAGATTTCTCTTCTCAGCCACCCTTCCCAGATACTTGAACCTGTTAACCTGTTCCACTGTTTCCCCTTCCATCTCGATGTTCATCGTGTTTCACTGTTGCAGTCATTACTCTTGGGTTATTCTGCTGGCAGGCTACCCGCAGTCGGCCTGAATTCCAAAGTCCTGGTCCGGCGTCGGTTGCTGTCACCTCTTCCCTGACGTCAGTGCGCCAGGGGTATAAAAGATGCAGCTGACGCCATTTTCTTCAGTCTTTCTTGCCGAGCGGTGCCCGAAGCAAAAGCAGTTCGCTAGTGCCAGTCAGCTGACTCCTGAGATTTTCAAATCCGAATTTCAGAACCAAAGTCTTCATTAAAGCTAAGGACCCAGTTGTGGAAACTTTTTTCTTGCTCCAGACTGATGTCAGAAAAAGTTAACAATTGTAGTTTTTGTGGGAAGCAAATACCTCATAAGGATTTTCTTTCTTACTGTATTCCTTGCCTAGGCCCTGACCACGACATTGCTAGCTGTCGGTTTTGTGCTAGATTTAACCAACGCACTATTAAGCGTCGGTTCTATTTTGCATTCCATTACTTTGGCCGAAGATTTAACTATATAATACCGTCGGTGCAGCTGAAGACCGGAGTTTACAAAAAACGCAAGGACAAGGAAAAGGATAGGCATCCGAGGTCCAAAACCGATGACAAGGCCTCTGCTAGGCCAGTCGTCGGTTCGCTGGTTCTCAGTGAGGTATTTTTGCAGCCCCTGACGCCCACTACCTCAGAGCCACAGGCTGCTACCGACTCCCACGTGGAGCCGACTGGGCCTCTGGATACTCAAGGTATTGGACACTCAGAAATCATTCCCTCAGATGGGTCCGGAGCTGCTGAGCAGGCATCGGCTTCTGAGGGTGTCTTCAGACCTACACAATTATATATTAAGCCAACTTCAGCTTCAAAGACAAAGACTAAAGCAGTTCTAAAGACAAAGAAACAAGTACAGCATTTTCCTACTCAGACTTTGTTTGTGTCTTTCGGCTTTTCCCGGTTAGGGGTCGCCACAGCGGAACTCCAGTCCGCTAATGATTGGCAGTGGATTTTTACGTGCTGGCTTGCCGGGCCTAATGCACAACTTTCAACGAAGGAACGCCCATTCATGCATGTCGACACACAGAAGACGCTCTAACTGAGAATCGAGCGGGCAACGTCTAACTGTGAGGCGACAACGCTACCGCAGCACCACCACTGCAGTCATTCTCCTACTCACCATGACTAAAAAACAGATGCTTAAAATGGCCGAAGACCTAATTACTTTGATCAGGGGTTCCCATCCCCCTCCTGATAAGAGGCCTAGGCAAGAGATAGAATATGATTCTTCTGATCAGGTTTCGATTTCCTCTGATTCCTCTTCTGAACAGGGATACTCTCTTCCTCCCTATGAGGATTCTGATGCTGAAGAATCCATTCCTTCAACCTCTCCTCGTGAGGATTATTCTTTTGGGGAAACCCTGCATACTATGAGGGAGCACTTTCACTGGGAGAGCCAAGATTACTCAGAATCTAAGAAAAGGCTCAAAGACTTTCTTTTACTACCTCAGCACAGACCCCTTGCTATTCCACCTGTTCTAGACATTGTAGATGATGTATTTTCAGAGTCCGGCCTGTCTCCTGAATCTTTACCCCCTGCACCTGCTAAGCCAGACAGATACTACAGGGTCCCAGACTCTCATAAATTTCTATATAAAAACCCCGCTGCTGACCCAAAAACTATATCTCAGGGTCCCAAAGGGGTCAAGGCTTCCACTGCAAAAAACCCTGTCCCCTCTGATAGGGATTCTAGGGCACTGGACAGATGGGGGGAAAAAGTTTACACTTCTGCTACCTTGGCTGTAAGGGCTTTAAATTGTCAGTTTCATATGCTTAAATATCAACAATACTTACTGTCACTGCTTAAACAAAAATTGTTGACAAATACTGAATGTTCCGAGAACAAAGAAATGCAGGATTTATTGCATGCAGCTGAACAAGTGGGAAAGCATACTTTGCAATGTGGTTTTGATTCACTGGAGGCCTCTTGCAGGCCGCTGTTACGGGTTCTGTCATTAGAAGGCATGCTTGGTTAAAGGAACAGAATCTGCCTGATCATGTTAAAGCAAAATTATTGGATGCTCTATTGCAGCATGATACTTTGTTTGGTGTTAAGGCAGAAGAGGTGTTGAAGAAAATGGAGGATAAAGCAAAATCCATGCAGACAGTTAAGGATTTCCTACAGGTGCAGCCACCCAGATTTAGCAGGAACTGGCCTACAAAAAATTGGTCCTTTCCAGTGTCAGACAGGCCAGAAAGAGGCAGATGCAGACGTTCCAGAGGCAGATCTCAGCCCCAAGGCTCATACAGGCCTAAACAATGGGGTGCTTCAACCTCCAAAAGCAGAGAAGACAAATCACAACCATACAGGAAACAGTCCCAATGACTTTCCTCTGCCAGATCCAGGCACTTATCTTTTGTCAGCCCCCTTGGGAGAAAACTAGCACTTTTTTCATCAAATTGGAAAATGATTACACAGGACAAATGGGTCTTGAACATAGTGTCCCAGGGCTACAGGTTCCACTTTCACACCCTGCCAAGGTCAAAAGGTATGCCAGACCTGCCGCACAATCAATGGACAGATGCACAAAAGCAAATTACATCCCTCATGGACATGAGGGCCATTCAACAAGTACCACTGCAAGAGCAGGGGCAAGGATTTTACTCGAGACTTTTCTTGGTGCCCAGAAAGGACAAAGCCTGGAGACCAGTACTGGACCTGTCTATACTAAACACGTTTCTGGATGTTCCAAAATTCAAAATATTGACTCTGCAGCAGCTACTGCCCATGCTGGGCAAGAAGGCTTGGCTTGTAACTTTGGACCTAAAAGAGGCATACCTGCATGTCCCAATCAGACAATCTTGCAGAAGATACCTCCGATTCATAGCTGGCTCAATGCACTACCAATACTCTGCACTGCCCTTTGGTTTATCTACTGCACCCAGGGTCTTTACAAAATGCCTGGCACCAGTAATTGCATTTTGCAGACAAAGAGGAATTCAAATATATCCTTACTTGGACGACTGCCTTATTCAAGCAGAGAACAAAGACATTTTTCTAAAGCATGTGGCGTTTGTAAAAAGATTACTAATTTGCCTAGGGTACACAGTAAACGAAAATAAATCAAAACTAGTACCCTCTCAAGAGATAATATTCCTGGGTGCAAGTTAAATACAACTGCCCAGATGGCTTATCTCACGCCAGACAAGCAGAGACAACTGACTGTTTGGCAACAAAGACCCAGTTATCTGCAAGGAAATTCCTGCAGGCCTTGGGCTTCATGGCATCCTGCATTCTGCTAATTCCGTATGCCAGACTGCATATGAGGAAACTACAATGGTATCTAAAAAGTGTTTGGACTCAACATTGCCACAGCCTGGAAACATTACCTTCATTCTCTGCCTGCAACAGGAGTTTCGATGGTGAGCACAGGCCTGTCACCACAACAAGGGTCTGCCATTCACTTTACCCACAGCCAGGCAGACACTAACAACAGATGCATCAGATTATGCCTGGGGGACCCACATGGCAGGAAAATGTATTCAGGGCACATGGTCCACAAGCCAGATGCATCTTCATATCAATCAAAAAGAGATGCTAGCTGTTCAGAATGCCCTGACAGCTTTCAAGGACCTACTTCATCCAGGACAACTACTGATAAAGATGGACAATACTACAGTCATGTGGTACATAAATAAACAGGGAGGCGCACATTTCTACCCCCTCTGCAGACAAGCAATGACCTTGTGGGACATAGCATTGACTTATCAAGTTCACCTGCAAGCACAATTCCTGCCAGGAAAAATAAATGCTCTGGCAGACTAACTACGCAGAAACCTCATGGATCCCCACTAGTGGAAACTGGATCCACAAGTCTTCAGCATGATAACAAGGAAATGGGGATGCCCAGACATAGATCTATTTGCCTCCCATCACAGCTGCCAATTACAGAGATTTTGCACAAGGATTTATCACAAACAAGCATGGAAAGTGGACGCCCTATCCTTCAGCTGGAAAAACCTAACAGTATATGCCTTTCCTCCACTGCCTCTCCTTCCCAAGGTACTCCTAAAGGTCAGACAAGAGAAGCCAAAAATGATACTGATTGCCCCAGACTCGCCATGCCAGCACTGGTACCCAATCTTAAAGAGCTTGTCTCAAGGTCCAGCATGGACATTGCCTCATACTTTTCACTTACTGACCCAACAAAACAATCAGATATTGCACAGCCAACTCAGGACCCTAAATCTGGCAGCATGGCGGATAATGTAGCCATTCAGAACACTCCTCTTTCAAAAGCTGTTATGGATGTTATCTTGGAGGCTAGGAGGCCCAGTACCAGAAAATCTTATGCAGAAAAATGGAAGAGATTCTGTTCTTGGAACCAGGAACAAGGCATTGACATGTATGTACCAAATATTCCTCAGATTTTACAATACTTAACTGAGATGCTGGACAAAGGCCTTTCCTTTTCATCAATTAAGATTCATGCCTCTGCCATTTCAACCCATTACAATATGGAACTACCTATTTTTTCTCATTCTTTAATAAGACAGTACCTCAGAGGGGCCGAAAACATCAGGCCTCCAAGGAGATCACCAATACCTGCATGGGACCTCAATTATGTCTTGGAAAAACTCACTCTGCCTCCTTTTGAGCCAGCCTCAACAGCTGATATAAAATTCTTATCCTGGAAAACAGCTCTGCTCCTAGCAATAACCTCTGCAAGATGAGTCTCGGAGTTACAGGCACTCATGGCTGTGGAACCTTTTATCATTTTTCATCCAGACAGGGTTTCTCTGAGGACAAACTCTACATTTATGCCTAAGGTGGTGTCCAGTGTGGCCCTCAACCAAATCATTTACTTGCCTACCTTTTATCCAAACCCGCAGAACAAGGGTGAGAGACTTATGCATTCTTTGGACATACACAGACAGCTACGCTTCTACTTGGACAGAACTAAAGCTTTCAGAAAGACTGAGCACCTTTTAGTGGCATATGCTGCAGGATCACAAGGAAAGGCTATCTCAAAACAGACTATTTCTAAATGGGTAGGTCATTGCATTCATTTCTGCTACTCACAGCATGGCAAATCAGTGCCTAAGGGCATTAAGCCACATTCTACCAGAGCAGCAGCCACTTCAGCAGCCTTCCTCAAAGGAGTACCAACCAAAGACATCTTAGAGGCTGCAACTTGGAGTTCAGTGCACACTTTTACAAAGCACTACCACTTACCTCTCTACTCTAAATCCAGAGCAGGCTTTGCCACTGCAGTTCTGCAGGACCTCATAGCCTCTCCTAATCCTGTTTAGCTCAGCCACCCATCCTCAGCTTTGGGATTCAACCCAAGTGTAATGACTGCAACAGTGAAACATGATGAACATAGTACAGTTGTGTACCTACCATAAATGTAGATGTTTGAGTGTATTCACTGTTGCAGTCCAGGTTACCCTCCTACCGTCCCCCTCTCATTTGCTGGGTTTTATCTGTACTTCTCTATTCTATACAACCTATGTGGTGTATTTGCTTGTAAATGAAGGAAATGTTTACTTTAGTGCATGCATGTTTATTGGCATAATCTATTTAGCCTACCCTTTTTGGGGCACCTGACATCTGGGGCAGGAAAAACTGAAGAAAATGGCGTCTGCTGCATCTTTTATACCCCTGGCGCACTGACGTCAGGGAAGAGGCGACAGCAACCGATGCAGGACCAGGACTTTGGAATTCAGGCCGACTGCGGGTAGCCTGCCAGCAGGATAACCCAAGAGTAATGACTGCAACAGTGAATACACTCGAACATCTACATTTATGGTAGGTACACAACTGTACTTTTCTCAGCTTCCTCTGATTTCCTCCATTTACAGCCATTACAACTGTCTTATCTGTACATGATTTCATCCCATGAACCTTCAGTTTTGCATGTCAACTTCCTGCTCAAAGTCTGTCTGTAATGCCACATCATCTGCATATTGTGCCTTTGCTGGTAGCAGCAGTATGAACAGCAGTGGGCTCAGAGCTGACCCCTGGTGCACACCCACTCATGCTGGAAACCCACTGTGACACTGAACATTGTTTGTACTTAAGTCATTGGGTCCATGTAAATAGCCTGCATTAATTGCACCAATGTTTCTGGGCCTTGGAACTACCACACAACTGCCCAAAACAGCTTTCTTGGGACCTTGTACACTTTCAACAAGTCTAGGAATGCCTAGTTGGACTCTTTCCTCATCTCTAGATGCTTCTCAGCTGTCTGTCTCACTGTAAACATCAGGTAATTTGTGCTGCATCCTGATCTGAATCCAAACTGCTCATCTCCCATCTTACTTCTTACTGTTGTGCATGTTCGTTTGTTAGCCACCTTCCCCTGAACTTTCATACAATGTGACAGGAGTTTGATACCTCTGTACTGCCTGCAGTTATGGATGTCACCTTTGTTCTTGTACATTGGCATGAGTATATGCTTATTTGTCAGTCATCTGGGATACACCTTTCCATCCATTCTGCTCCGAGTACCTTCAGGAGCCATTTCTCCCACATCTGCCCAACATCATGATCGCATTTGCTGTGACCTCTTCTGAGCCTGCTGCTTCCCCCGACTTCCTTTTCCTAAATCCCATTCTTACCTATTCTAGGGCGGGCTTCTCCTCCTTTCTCATCATTGGCTGTTTCTGGGGCAGTGCAGCTTCTGTGGCATTTTCCTCATTCAGAAGCTACTGGAAATAGTCCTTCCAACTACCTTTAAATGTCCTGTGAACTGGTGAGCAGATTGTTGCCGGCATCCCCTACAAAGGGTGTCCTGCTATCTTTTTTATATTTCTGTGTTTGAGTTGCAACCATATATAGGTTCTTTATGCCATTTAATGAGTCATTTCCAGAAGATGGAAGAGTGTCTCTGATGCAACTCCTCTCTCAGCCAACCAATATTCCTTCCTAGCTTTGTTTGTCTTTTGTGGCTTGCACTTTTTCCTGCACTCCTACTTTCTTTTGATGACTTCCTGGGCTTCTACATTCCATTAGCAGCCCTCTTTATGTTCCTTGTTTCCATACATAGCTTGTTTACATATCTGTCTTGAGGCACTGATAGTCTTCAACTTTATTTCCTCTACTTCCTGAGGCACTACAGCCCTGAGTAATTCCTTGAACTCTTGTGCTTTTTCTTCTGGTCAGCTTCCAGTTGTTCAGCCTAGTCTCTGTTGGCCTTAGAGCCTTCTCTGACCATTGCTTCTAGCTGTTTTGTGGCAACCAGTGGTTTATGCTGTGGCTCCACTCTTTCACTGGGGATGAATTTGCAATCGCTGATTCTACCCCAGTGCCCTTTCCTTACTAGGAGGAAGTCTATCTGAGTTGCATGTTAGCCACTCTCGTATGTGATCATGTAGCAATCTTTATTGCTGAACCATGTGTTGGTCACCATCAAGCCATTTGCCAGACAGAAGTCTAGTATGGCCTCTCCATCTTTATTGCTGTTGCTCCATCCATGTAGACCCAGACTGTTCTCATATCCTGTTTTGTCTGTCCCGATATGTGCATTTAGGTCACTCATTATCAAGACCAATTCCTGCTGTCCTGCTTTATCTAGTAGGCCCTACAACTGCTGTATGAATGTACTCTTTTCCTCAATGTCACAATCTTGCTGTGATTAGGAATGCTGCCCTTTCCTTACACTGAAACCGGATTGCCTTGAGTGCGTCACTAATTCTGATGACGTCATTCACTGTCTTCTGAAGTCCCTCTCTCACTACAATTCCCATGCCATTTCTAGCCTGTCCCCCTCCTGAGTAGTAGACTCTTGATCCCAAGCAAAGTGGCTTTGCTGCACTGCCCTTCCAACTTGTCTCCTGGATACATAGTATTTCCAGCCTCCTCCTTACCATCACATCATCCATTTCCAAGCTGCATCCTGTCAGTGAACCGACTCTGAGTGTAGCCATTCTTCATGTTTGGCAGCTTGATTGCTTTTATGTTTAATCTTCACTTATCAGATCTGTCCCAGATAACCCAAGCAAGACACCAGCTGGCCAGTAGTTTATTGACCCAGGGCTTCTGGGCTTTATGGCAAGCACATACTGGCCAATAGAGGAGCATACACCACTCCCACCATTAACATGTGTCCCTGGCATAGGTCAGAGTAGGCTGGGTGTTCAACCCATTTATCACTTGCAAATACCCCTGCCCATTTGGCAGCGTTAGACAACACAACCAAATTACTTAGAGCCATATTTTACATCAGGTGGCTAGCCTTACCAACACACACAGTCTGTGATTTGTGTTCTCCTATCTTGAGGATACTGTGCAGTACAGTAGATGTCCAAAGTGGTTGTTGTATACAACTGTCCCTCCTATAGGACTCCATCTAGCAGTCAGTGCTGCTGCACAAAACTCCATTTTTGGTGCGTTTGAGATGGGAATACTCAGTATTTTTATGGGAGGTGGGAGGAACCCCACAGAGACACAGGGAGAACTTGCAAACTCTATACAAGCACTGGCCAGAAGTTAGGATCAGACCTTGTTTTTTTGTGCATGGAAGTCGAAAACCTTAAGCATTATGCCAGCTGGTCTCCTCCAGTGCGTAAACTACTCTACCTACTTCTAATTAGGACAACCTAATTACTTTTCCATCACTACTTCTCTGTTAACACTCAGACTTGCTTACCTCCTCTAATCTCCAACTCTGTTGTGTGCAGTGGTTAGCATTTTCACCTCACAGCAAGAGATTCTCCAGTTCGATTCTCAGCTGTGGTGCCTTCTGTAAAGAGTCTGCATGTCCTCCCTGTGTTCACGTGGGTTTCCTCTCAGTGCTCTGATTTCCTCTTGCATTCCAAAAACATGCGTCTGGAGTGTTTCTCCCTGGGCCTCCACTGAAAATGGGCTTTGCCTCATTCGGACTTTCCCGGTAAACAAATGTGAAATAAATAAATACTACTATCTACCTTGCACACCTCTCTTCTGTCTGTAAACTCCCAGTACAAGGCTTTTATTAATGTTTGTCAATATTCAGTGCAAATTTTAGTACACTCACTACTGTGCTATGAATTCGCTGAAACTGCATTATAAAATTTGGTATTGTAAATATTGATTGCATTAAATTTGTTACCTTGGACCATTTCTCCCCAGGCCTCTGCTGAAAAAGGGTACCTAGGTGCCCATTCGTACTTTCCCAGTAATCAAATGTCAGTTGTTGTTGTTGTGTCTTTTGGCTTTTCCCGGTTAGGGGTCGCCACAGTGGAACTCCGGTCCGCTAATGATTGGCAGTAGATATTTACATGCCGAGTTGCCTGCCCTGATGCACAACCTTCAATGAAGGTACGCCCATTCACGCATGTCTCCACACAGAAGACCCTCTAGCTGAGAATCGAACAGGACAATGTCTTACTGTGAGGTGCCAATGCTACCACAGCACCACCACTGCAGTCTCAGTAATCAAATGTCAGTAAATAAATAAAATAAGTGTGGGCTTTTTTAATGGGAGTTAAGGTGACCCAGATGCTTTTATTGTGTGGCTGAACATGTAGGGGGATGTGTAATCGATGCAGAGTTAAGCTGGTGAATTGATTTTTGTTACCTATGAATGACATTTTGTATGGAAATTTTTAGAACATTATGAATTCTCCAAGTTTTATTGTGTGTGGTCAGTTGTACAGAAGGCGCAGTTCACTGTTATATGCTAATGGCAGTGTTTCAGGACTAAAAGAGTTGGGACGTGGCACCTGTCAGGGATGCCAGCTCTCAACATCATTTTTTTAGACACCTCAGCACTTGACTGTTATTTGGGGGATAGCTTATCTTCATATAGTGCTAATGTTGGGCAATGTGAATTAGAGTTAACAACTTGGTTTGCCGATGACTGTGATGTCTGACTAAACAATCCCAGTAGGGAAGCTAGCACAATTGTCCAAGCCCTGAGCAGCATCTCTATGGCTACTGCAGATAAAGTAAAAAAGTTAGTGTTTATCCACAATCCTTCCTTCCGATGGAGTCCAGGGATGGGGCTTTTACCTTACTGACAGTGATGGAAAGTTTTTGTGTGTGTTCTCCTGCATTCGTGCACTTTTTTACTGTGTTTGGGAGTATTTCTCAGGATTTGTGAATTTATTTCCAAGGATTCTTGATACTGCAGAAGTTCTGCCTTTTGTGGTAAAGCATTTGTTACTGCACTTGAGCTCAAAACCAGTTTGTTTTACATTGAGGGTTTTGTTTGCACTCTGGTGGGAGCAGAGGGCTGATTCAACCCATCTGAGTTAAGAACTACTGTTGTAAAGTTTATTGTGTTTTATGTGATTGGCCTGCGGGCTTAACTGTGTAAAGGTCTTTCATCCTGCTGGTAGAAAAGCCTCGCATTTGCACGAAGTCCAAACTCTGATGTTCTTCGTGTTTCACTGTTGCAGTCATTACATTTGGGTAATCTGCTGGCAGGTTGCCCTCAGTCGGCCTGATTAACAATGTCTTGGGTCCTGCGTCAGTTGCTGTCCCTTCTTCCACAATGTCAGGTTGTCATGGGTATAAAACATGCAGCCGACGCCATTACATCAGTCTTTCTTGCCGTGCGGTTCCCGAGGCAGAAGCAGTTCGCAAGTGTTGGTCGGCCGTCTCCTAAAATTTTCGTTTTTGAGTTTCAGAACTGAAGTCTTCAACTTAAAGCTAAGTACCCCATTGGGGAAACTTTTTCTTGCTCCTTACCGATGTCAGTAAATGTTAATTACTTGTGGAAAGCAAATACCTCATAAAGATTTTCTTTTGTACTGTATTCCTTGCCTAGGCCCTGACCACGACGTACCTTGCTGTCAGTTTTGTGCTTTATTTAATCAGTGCACTATCCATTGTTGGTACATTTTTGCCTCTAAATATTTCGGTTCTCAGTTTAATTATCCAGAAATGACATTGGTTAGCCATCCGACTACCGGGATATTGAAAAAACACAAAGATAAAGACAGAGACAGGCTGTCGAGGTCCAAAACTGCCAACGATGCTTCTCCTAAGCCAGTCGACAGTTCACCAGTACTCAGTGAGGTGCTTTTGCAGCCCCTGATACCTGCTACATCTGACTCGCAGGCCTCTACTAAGACCCATTTGGAGTTCGGTATGCCGTGAGATACTTCACCTATGGAACCCGCAGGTGTCTCTACCTTGGATGGTTCCTTCTGAGGGTGTATTCAGGCCTACAGACTTGAATATTAAACCGACTCCACCTTCAATACTAAGGCCTAAATCTCGATCTATGTCGAAAAAACTGACGCCCAGGCCACATGTTCAGGCCCCTATGCCTAAAAACAAATGATCAAAATAGCTGAAGATCTAATTACTCTAATCAGAGGCAGTCAACCACCCCCTTCTAAGAGGCCTAGGGCTGAGCTTGACTATGAATCTTCTGATCAGGACTCTTTCTTCTGATTCTTCTAATGGCCTGGATTTGTCCATACCTACTTATGAAGATTCGGATGCAGAGGATTCCATTCCCTCGGCTTCCCCCCCTGAGGACTTTTATTTTGGGGAAACTTTACATTACTTAAGGGAGCATTTCCACTGGGAAAGTCAGGAATTTTCCGATTCAAAAAAGAGGCTTAGGGATTTCCTTCATCTACCTCAGCATAGGCCTTTGGCTATACCTCCTGTACTAGACATTGTTGATGATGTGTTCTCGGAATCCAGTTTGGCCGCTGATTCCCTGCCTCCAGCTCCTAGTAAACCTGACAGATACTACAGGGTTCCTGAGTCTCACAAGTTCCTTTTCAAAAATCCTGTTGCAGATCCTGAAACCATTTCTCAGGGGCCCAAGGGCATTAAGGCTTCTACTGCTAAAAATCCTACCCCTTCTGATAGAGACTCCAGGGCACTGGATAGATGGGGAAAAAGGTTTATACTTCTGCAACCTTGGCAATCAGGGCTTTAAACTGCCAATTTCATATGTTAAAATATCAACAGCATATTATTGGACTGCTTAAATAGAAAATGATGTTGATTCCTGACTGTGTGGAAAATAAATATTTACAGGATTTATTGCATTCTGCTAAACAAGTTGGAAAACATACTTTGCAATGTGGATTTGATTCTTTAGAGGCCTCTTGCAGGGCTGCTGTTACTGGGTCTGTGCTTAGAAGGCATGCTTGGCTTAAGGAGCAATCTCTGCCTGATCATGTTAAAGTGAAATTGTTGGATGCTCCTTTAAATCAGGACCGCCTGTAAGGCAATAAAGCTGAAGAAGTTTTAAAAAATATGGAAGATAAAGCTAAATCTATGCAAACTGTAAAAGATTTCTTACAAGTGCAACCTCCAGGATTTAGTAGGCACTGGCCTACTAAGAATTGGTTCTTTCCAGCTCCTTCCAGATCCTCTTAAGCCAAACCCAGACACACCAAAAGCACCAGGTTTTAGTCCCAGGGGACTCTCAGAACTAAGCAATGGGGGGCCCCCACTTCCAAATCTGGAAATAAGACACCCCCCCCTATTGTAAACAGTCTCAATGACTTTCCTTTAAAATTACCAAGCACTTTCCTTTTAGCCGCCCCTTTGGGGGGAAAGATTGCTTTTCATGCAAAAAACTGGGAACTCATAACCCAAGACAAATGGGTTTTAAATATAGTGTCCCAGGGATACAGATTTCATTTCCACATGTTGCCAACACCAATCAGGTGGCCAGACCTGCCCCCAAATCAGTGGCAGAGGCACAAAAACAAGTACTTTCCCTCTTAAACATGGGGGCTATCCAACCGGGAAAAAGGACAAGGTTTCTATTCCAGGCTTTTCCTGGTACCCAGAAAAGACAAATCATGGCATCCAATTCTGGACCTGTCTACTCTAAACACCTTTCTGGACATTCCAAAATTCAAGATGCTGAATATTCACCAGTTACTTCCTATGCTAGGCAAAGATGCCTGGTTGGCAACACTGGATTTAAAGGAAGCCTACCTGCACATCCCAGTCAGGGAATCTTGCAGAAGATACCTATGCTTCAAAGCAGGCTACACGCACTATCAGTTCTCTGCACTGCCCTTTGGCTTATCTACTACGCCCAGGGTATTCACAAAGTGCCTAGCTCCAGTTATTGCATTTTGCAGGCAAAGAAATATTCAAATATACCCATACCTGGATGAGTGCCTTAATTCAGGCAGAAAGCCAGGACATATTTTTGAATCATCTGGCGTTTGTTCAAAAGGTTCTAACTTGTCTGGGATACACCATAAATGAAAAGAAATCGCAACTGGTACCCTCTCAACAGATTACATTCCTGGGTGCAAGCTTGAATACAACTGCCCAGATGGCTTTCCTCATGCCAGAGAAGCAAATTCATTTCATAACTTACTTCAAACAAGAGGCCACAAAAACCCTGCTATCTGCAAGACAAATATTGCAAGCCTTGGGGTTCATGACCTCCTGCATTCTTCTAATTCCATATGCAAGACTGCATATGAGGAAACTACAGTGGTACTTAAGTCTATGGAGTCAACATTGTCACAGCCTGGAAGCAATGATTCCTACCTTACCTTGCCTACGCCTAGAGTTCCTATGGTGGGCAGAGGCCTGCCACCAAAACAAGGGACTGCCATTCACACTATCTCCTGCCACCCAAACCCTAACTACAGATGCATCAGACTATGCATGGGGGGCTCACCTGGCAGGGAAGTGCATTCAGGGCAAATGGAACCCAAATCAAATGCACCTACATATCAATCAAAAAGAAATGTTTGCTGTACAGAATGCTCTGACAGCCTTCAAGGACTACATTCTTCCAGGACAACTAATGGAAAAGACGGACAACACTACGGTTATGTGGTACATAAACGAGCAGGGGGGTACACATTCCTATCCCCCTCTGCAGACTAGCCATGGCATTGTGGAACACAGCCTTGAGCTACGAAGTGCACCTACAAGCTCATTTCCTGCCAGGAAAATTGAATACACTGGCAGACGGACTAAGCAGAAATCTCATGGACCCACACGAGTGGAAACTAGAACCACAGATTTTCAACATGTTGACAAGCAAATGGGGGAGTCCAGACATATATCTATTTGCCTTCCCCCAGAACTACCAGTTGGACAAATTTTGCACAAGGACTCCCCACAAAAAAGCCTGGAAAGTGGATGCTCTGTCCTTCAGCTGGAAAAACCTATCAGTCTACGCCTTTTCCCCTCTGCCTCTACTCTGCAAAGTTCTGTTAAAAGTCAAACAGGACAAACCAAGAATGATTTTGACTGCTCCAGACTGGCCACGCCAACACTGGTACCCGCTCCTGCGCAGTGTCACAAAAATCTCCATGGTACCTGCCTCAGACACCTTCTTTGCTGTCTGAGCAGGAGAACCAAATTCTGCACCATCAGCTTCCAACATAGAACCTTGCAGCTTGGCTAATCACTTAAATTTATCCTTAGCATCCCTCAGCAAACCTGTAATGGATGTCATCTTGGAGGCGAGAAGGCCTAGTACTAGAAAATCTTATGCTGACAAATGGAAAAGATTCTGTGCCTGGAACCAATCTTTAGGGATGAGCAGAGCAGCACCCAATTTACCTCAGATTTTGCAATACTTAACTGAGATGCTTCACAAGGGCCTGTCCTTTTCCTCTATTAAAATCCACGTTTCAGCTATTTCAGCTCACTATAACACAGAACCATCCCTCTTTTCTCATCCCCTGCTCAAGCAGTATCTCAGAGGGGCAAAGAACTTGAGACTACCCAGGAGAGCTCCTACCCCTGCCCTGGACCTTAACTTTGTTTTGGAGAAACTCACCCTACCTCCTTTCGAGCCAGCTGCTGCTGCAGACTTAACATTTCTTTCTTGGAAAACAGCCTTCCTTTTAGCAACCACTTCAGCTAGAAGGATATCTGAATTACAGGCCCTTATGGCAGTGGAGCCTTTCATCATCTTTCATGCGGACAGGGTATCTCTGAGGACCAATCCATCCTTCGTGCCCAAGGTGGTTTTCACTGTGGCTCTTAATCAGTTCATTCATTTGCCAACCTTCTTTCCCAATCCACAGAACAAAGGGGAATGGATTCTGCATTCCTTGGACGTGCACAGACAACTTAGATTCTACTTGGACAGAACTAAATTTCAAAGAAAATCTGAACAATTGCTAGTAGCATTTGCTGCTGGGGCAGAGGGGAAGGCTATTTCAAAACAAACCATTTCTAAATGTATAAGCCATTGCATTCATTTCTGCTATAAGCACCATGGAAAACCTATCCCCCAGGGGATCAGATCTCACTCCACCAGGGCTGCATCTACTTCTACAGCCTTTCTCAGAGGTGTTCCTACTAGGGATATTCTAGAAACTGCTCCCTGGAGTTCTGTACATACTTTCACCAGGTATTATCATTTACCAATTTTCTCTAAATCCAGAGCTGGCTTTGCCACTGCTGTCTTGCAGGGCCTTATAGCTGGTCCTAATGCTGTTTAAATTCCTCCTCTCAACCATAGCTTTGGGAATCTACCCAAATGTAATGAATGCAACAGTGAAACACGAAGAACATAGGACAGTTGTGTACACTTACCATAAATGTAGATGTTCGAGTGTATTCACTGTTTGCAGTCCTGGTTACCCTCCCTCCAGCCCCCTGTTTTTCTATGACTATACCTCTACCTTCTTTTACTATGCTTAAAAGCCTTTTTGGTGTATTTGCTTTTGGTTAGAGGTATATTTTTGTGTTTTTTTTATTTTATTTTATTTGCTCCCCATTTGGGGGGCACCTGACATCTGGGGCAAGAAAAACTGATGTAATGGCGTCGGCTGCATGTTTTATACCCCTGATGACCTGACGTCATGGAAGAAGGGACAGCAACTGACGCAGGACCCAAGACGTTAATCAGGCCGACTGAGGGCAACCTGCCAGCAGATTACCCAAATGTAATGACTGCAACAGTGAATACACTTGAACATCTACATTTATGGTAAGTGTACACAACTGTACCTTACCTGTCCCTTGTATATAAGCAAACCTCTCCAGTTTAAAATCCTGTATAGGGAAAGCTCTCCATAGTCTCCCACTGTTCACAGCTGCTTAAAGAGCTGCCAGTTTGTGCAGAGGGCAGGACTGCTGTAGGTCATCTAATACTAACTACTAAACACTCTCACTTAGATGTCTAAGTGACTCTCACCTTCTTCCCATCTACTAAGGATCTGGTATAATGGATAGGTGCTTCCCTGTCATCTCTGTTTCTGGCCTGGTGGGTATAGGCATCCTGAGGCAGTGTAGTAACTGCTTCATGTTCACTGACAACCATTTAATTTTAGAACAGGCAAACACAGTATGAGAGAGATGTAGTTACACAATGAATGTCATTGGAGGCAAAGCTGTCACATACACACACGATAAATGCAAACCACCTTATTAGCATTACACCCAAAACACCCATTACCAACACTAAAGAACAAACACATAGGCCCACATATGTGGAGGTACTCACTTGTAATCTAAACAAACCTCCAAGATCTCTTAAAAGCTACTCAGTGGTCCTGTGCTCACTCAAAAAAGACAGCACCTCACACAACACACAACTCAGAAAATCTTAATAGCCCAGCTTCCAAGCATACAAAACAACACACCACACAGCCAAACATTCTAGTTATTGGGGATTCCATTGTAATACATGCTGATGTCCCCCTTACCAGGCTAAACAGGAAGAAGATCACAGTGATCTGTCTGTCTGGATCCAGGATCCACCAGATCACGCATGCACGTAGGTCTTTAAACCACAAGTACCAGTATGACATGGCCGTAGTCCAGGTGGGTGTAAATGACCTAAGATGTACCTCATTGAGACATGATAGAGCTCTCTATCTTGAATGAATAAATATGTGTCCCAGGCAGGTATGGATCTAGCCTTGAGTAGCATCCTAATTTCACCAAAATGATGATCCTACAGTGCAGCAAAAAATGATTGACGTCAGCAATTGGTTTAGTTTCTGGTATCACAACAAGGGGCTCCAATATTTGTCAGCCCGGGGAGAAATAGGTTCATAGATTAGTACTAGGCTATAACTGTCCTTGTGGACAATTTTAAGCCTAACCTGTTACCCCATGTGAGAATCAAACCCTTCACCTTTTGTTTGTAAGGTAAACACCTTAACCATATGCCAACCTCCCACCCCAAATGATCAGCAAACCATGATGCTTAGCTACAGATGGTTTGCAGTTCTCACCGTCTGGCTTGCGGATACTGGGAAAAACTTTATCTATCGCCATAGTGCCTTTTTATAGGCCTTGCCAAGTTGTTAAATCCTCCAACATAACAAAAAATCAGTCACGACCACCTATAGGTACTACTGCTCAATGTTAGGAGTTTAAATAAAAAACTGCACTCCCTGGAAGCACTCCTCACCCTGGAGAACACAGACATATGTGCAGTCACAGAAACATGGTTAAGAACCATATTAAGCACCCCAGCTATCAAAGGCTACAATGCCTTTCATACATTTTGATCCCCCTCAGTTCAGGTAAAACAAAAGGAGGAGGTGTCTCAGTGTTCATGAAAGACAAGTACACTGTATGACTGGTCCAACAGCATGACTCAGTTGAGCTGCTCCATGCTCAACTAACCATAGACGTGACCCCTATCTTATTCTTGCTAGCTACAGATCCTGTAACACGGGTCTGGAAAATCTCACCTCCTACCTAAACCTACTGGAATCTCATAAAATTCAGCCTAACACCATACTTATGGATGACTTCAACTACCCCTCCATAAGCTAGGAAAGTTATACGACCCATATCACTTGCTCAGAGGTTTTTGGACTTTGTCAGCGTAAACACCCTGGAGCAAATAGTTAGCTCCCAACGAGAGGAACAAATATCTTAGACTTGATACTCACGAACATGGAGGGATGCTGCTCCCTCCATTGCAATAACTCCTCCCTGGTAAGATCTGACCACAAAATAACCTCTTTTAGTATTAGAACTAACATAGAACCTCCATCAAAGTTTAAACATCAGGGGAAATGCTCAATGTGCCAAGTTAATCATGAACAGCAACACATATACCCAACTATAGCAAACCTGCTGGCCAAAAAGTATAGTTCAAACTTCTCCCCTGGTTTTCCTCCAACCACACTTAAATACCACTATACCAGCAACCATCCCCCTACCATTTATTACACAGGAACAGGTCCTTACCGTACTCACTTAAAGCCAAAAATACAGCCTCCATGGGTCTTGACAACATTCCAGAATGCTTCTTAAATAGCTTAAAACAGAATCTGTCAGGGCCACTAGAAATCCTGTTTAACCACAGACTCCAGACAGGTTTTGTCCCAGAGAAATGGAGAGCTGCAACAGTCATTTATGTAAAGAATCTCCATGGCAATACCCAGATTTGCTCTGAGCTACTGCACCATGGTACCTCGTATACCGAGCCAACAGATATTGCCAATATACTGGCCGACAGACTCATTGCTAACTTTACCCCTCTCTGCCCCCCCCAAAGGACCAATCACAATACTAGTAGATTGCCAGGCACCCAGTATTACTACTTCACAGGTTAAAACAGCACTGTCCAAGGCCAAGAATACAGCTTCTATGGGACCTGACAATATCCCTGGCTGTGTACTACATGAACTACAGGGTGAACTGGCACCTCACCTGTGTGCCTTGTTCAATCACAGCTTCACCTCAGGCTTTGTCCCTACTGAATAGTGCACTGCTACAGTCATCCCTCTCCACAAAGGAGGAGTGACTACAGACCCCGGGAATTATCGCCCAATTAGCCTGATGAGTCTAATATGCAAAGCTATGGAATGCATCATCGTGGACCTAATAAACAAGGATATATGGAATCTCCAAACTCTGAGTCCTACACAGTTTGGTTTTGTGAAGGGTAGATCATGCCTGCTCAACTTGGTCGACTTCGAGTCAGTCACCAGAGCTGTGAATGAAGGCAAGGTGGTTCATACAGCCTACCTTGATCTGGCCAAATGCCTTTGATACCATTGCCCACTCAAGAATCATAGAAAAACTCACTAAGCTGGGAATCAACCCTATATCTCTAGGTGGGTTGCAAACTGGCTTACAGATAGAACCCACAGTGCGATAATAGCTGACTCCAAGTCAGACTGCTGACCAGTCATGAGTGGAGTCCCACAGGGTTCGGTACTGGGTCCTGTCCTGTTTGGTATCTACTTCTCTGAAGTCCAGGCCAACACAAAGGGACTCTGGATGACAAAGTTCGCAGACAATTGCAAGTTTTTATTAACTCCCCAAGTGCTGTTGATATCCTATAGAAAGGCCTCAGTGAGACCAACGACTGGTGTCAGAACCATGGCCTTAAGCTCAGTGCCAAAAAATGTGTTGTCATCCCCCTTGGGAAAAACCCGGTACCCTTGAATTACCACATTGATGGTAGTCCACTGAACACAGAAGGCATTATAAGAGATCTGGGAACACAGGTTGACAGCAACCTCTCTCTTGACCACCACATTGCCACTGTGGTCAGAAAGTCCTTCTGTGTGGCACATCTCATTGCTAAGGGTTTTGCATCCAGGAAGAAAGAGGTCATTGTCTCCCTATACTCTTCCCTCATTAGACCAATCAAGTACAGTGCCCCATTTGGCATGTACCTCACTAGACACCTGCAACAACTGGAGAGGCCACAAATGTACCTCACAAAGAGGATCCTAGGCCTTAAACACTCGTCCTATATGGACAGACTCAAACTCCCAACTATTCTCTGTCTCATAGCGCCTACTTAGAGGCGATCTCTGCTTGACTTACAAAGCCATGTCTGACCCACCTGTTAGAAATGCTACATCTAAAGAAATCCCAATCCCTCCACACCACACGCTTCAGAGACCTCAACCTCATTACCACAATCAACAGAACATGCTGAAGGGACAGGGTCATAACCCAGAGACTGCCCATGCTATGGAATAGACTTCCATACATGGTAAGCAGAGCACCTTACTGGCCCTCTTCAAGAGAAATCTTGATGAGTGGGTGGGAAATAGAAAATTCACCCCGGGCATAACTCCAGTGGCTCTACTTGACAGAGAAACTAGGAACTAAGGTCGGGTGGCACAATGCCAGGGTAATCCCATGGGCTTGGCTTGTAAAGGCTATTCATCTGCACATTGGGGGCCCCCAGCAACTGTCATAGGGAACTGCAAACCCATAAGCTTGACCAGTCTTACCTGCAAGGCCATAGAGAGAATTGTCATGGACCTGATCAATAACAACATAGGAACTCTCCAAAAACTAGACCAGACCCACTTTGGCTTTGTCAAAGGGAGGTCTTGCCTGCTTAATCTGGGGGACTTCTTTGCGAAAGTCACCAGGGCCATGGATGAGTGTAAAATGGTACAGTCCAAAGGCCTGGCCAAACATTTCAAAACAACCCACCACTCAGGGTTCATAGATAAACTCACTGAGTTAGGCATAAACCCCTACACCTTCAGATGGATAACCAACTGACTCACTGACAGGACACATGTTATCTGTATAGGGAATTCACTTCCAGTAAGAAATCTGTTACTAGCTGTGTCTCACAGGGCTCCGTGTTGAGATCCCTCCTGTTTGGTGTATACTTCTCTGAAATGAAGGCTATTGTTGGGAGGTCTCTGCCTCACAAAGTTCACTGATGACTGTAAGCTGGGACAAATCATCAAATCCCCAAACAATGTTGACATAATACAAATGGGCCTAAAAATGACAACTGACCGATGCCAAAACCATGGTCTGAGATTAAATACTAAACAAATGCATAGTCATACCCTTCGGTAAATCAGATTTCTCTGGAAATTATAATATTGATAGCACACCCCTAAAAGTGCACCCAGTGGTGAGGGACCTAGAAACAGAGATAGATAGCAACCTAAACTTTGACCAGCAGGTAGCTATGGTAGTGAGGAAATTCTTCCATGTGGCTCACCTTACAATTAAAGGCATGGCATCAAGATCAAAGGAAGTGATGCTGCCATTGTACTCAGCACTCATCAGGCCCATAATTGAGTACAATGCTCCCTTCTTTATATACCTAACCGGGAACTTACACCACTTGGAGTGGCCCCAGAGGTTTCTTACTAAAAAAAATACAAAGCGTAAGACGCATGAATTATGCAGACCAACTAAAGGCCCTGTCCCTTTACTCCATCTGAGATTGTTTATTGAGAGGGGACTTATGCCTGACCTACAAGGCATTCTCTAATCCAGCCCTGATGGAAATGTTACATATTCACAAGAAAAATTATACAAGGGTTATGCATTTCATGGATGTGAACCTTATTTGTGACTCTAACAGAACTTGCTGGAGAGAGAGATTCTTACCAAAAAGGCTACCTCAACTTTGTAAAACAAAGCCTGTCCCTCACTCTCTTCAAAAAGAGTTTGGATAAATGGATGTGGAATTGTAAACTCACTCCTGGGGTATTGTCTATGTCCCTTATGGACAGAGACAGTTTGTAAAATGACTCAGGGCTCCAACACCCAAAGACCCACTACCCTGATACTACCAAAGGCTCCAGCACCCAAAGACTCACTACCCTAATACTACCACAGGGCTCCAACACCCAAAGACCCACTACCCTGATAATGCCACAGGGCTCCAACACCCAAAGACCCACTACCCTGATACTACCACAGGGCTCCAACACCCAAAGACCCATTACACTAATACTACCACATCCCACATCTGGGGAATTAAGATATTATATATATTGTCATGTCTTGGGTATTATTGGCTAGGCTTGTAAAGGCTCTTGTGCTATTAATCTGAGCACATGTAACACAGGATTTACTGTGCTTTAACTATTAGAACAGTTTATGCTCCTAAAAATTGTGCATAACTATGACTGACTGCAAGATGATGCCCTTTGAGGAAAAGAACAAGTACCTTACTGAGTTTTTCCTTTGGATTATCAGATGAGTCTAATGCATATCCTGCGGTATCTCATAACACATGTGGCTTAATTTTCTTACATTGAAAAAGTCATAAACCCAGTGTATTGCATTCAACATAAATTTATTGTCATTTTATGGTAAAATTTTCTTTCCACCTGACCAAAGGCGACATTGTACAACACGGAAGGATTAAGGTAAGTAAGTGTGTACATACATATGTATGTGTTGGCATGGCCATATATGATTTTGATATTCTTCGTTTTAAGTACTTTTGGAATGAGTCTGAGCGGTTTGGGTTTACCTTGCTTAGTAAGAGTCTATACTATTTTTGTTATTTATGTATAATTTTCACTTTCTTCTCTGATTTCTCTTTTCCATTATTGTGACCCAAAGACAAATATAGTCACCCCTGAGAGTGTTGTAGAATGTAGGTAATCCTTTGCCCTTCATGTTTTCTGAATATTAAAATGGTCAAAGCTTGTTCATGTAAAAAATACAGCTGTTTTTCATTAAATCATTGTGTGATAGTCTCCATTAGAAAGCACTTTCTACATCGTTTATAATTGTATTGAGGTAAGAAAAGTTACCCCATAGTACAAGAAAAATGAGAATGATCTGTGTGGGTGGGCTGATGAAGACTTCCCTTGTATCCGTTTTGGTTTCATCATTATCCACCATTTGCACTGTCCCAGAGTTCTTTTTCTGCAGCATGTTAGAGAAGAAACAGAGCATCCCAGTTTGGTGACATTGTGAGGAGATTGGAGGCCTTTCCCCTTTTGTCTGTCCTTTATGTCCAGTTTGGTGACATTGTGATGAGATTGGAGGCCTTTCCCCTTTTGTCTGTCCTTTATGTCCAGTTTGGTGACATTGTGATGAGATTGGAGGCCTTTCCCCTTTTGTCTGTCCTTTATGTCCAGTTTGGTGACATTGTGAGGAGATTAGTTTGGTGACATTGTGATGAGATTGGAGCCTTTCCCTTTTGTCTGTCCTTTATGTCCAGTTTGGTGACATTGTGATGAGATTGGAGGCCTTTCCCCTTTTGTCTGTCCTTTATGTCCAGTTTGGTGACATTGTGATGAGATTGGAGGCCTTTCCCCTTTTGTCTGTCCTTTATGTCCAGTTTGGTGACATTGTGATGAGATTGGAGGCCTTCCCCTTTTGTCTGTCCTTTGTCACCCCTGCCAGTGTAGCCTGCGGTGACAGAGCAGTTCATGTCGTACCTCTCAAGAAATCTGGACAAAGCCATAACTAAAAGTGGAACAAAAGCCCAAAAAATAGGGAGAGTTTTTACATATTGCTCTTATAAACTTAGAATATTCGTAGAATAACAGCTATTCCATTAGCATGAGTTTTCTGAAACCCAAGTGTCTGTCATTATTTTCTAACTTCAGTCTTAAATGACTTGCCACTAATTTGCCAGAAAACCACAATTTTATGAAAAACTCTGGACATTCTGCGAAACTCTGTACAGTTGAGTATGTGTATACACTACCATCACACCCCATCTACTGCAGATAATCTGCTTACATATTCCCCTCTGCTTATAGCAGTCTGAAGTAAAGAACCCACATCTGCCAGAAGCCGTGGTCTCTTTAAAAAAAAACAAAAAAAAAAAACACAATGTGAAGCCAGCATCTGCCCGAAGCCGTGGTCTCTTCAAAAACACCATGTGAACCCAGCAGTTGCCAGAAGCTGTGGTCTCTTAAAAAAAAAAAAAACACCATGCCATCAGAACTGGCGAGCCAGCTTTTATGTCCCTCAGTATTACATCACTGGTCATTCAGTCCTCACGCCTGCTATTTGGACCTGGATCTCCCAGGTCACTGTCAGGACTCTGTCCATCTGCGTTACAGAACTATTGTATTATGCCTCAAGTTTACATAATTTATGTGCTTCAGATTTCTGTTTTTCAGAATTTATTTTCTATGTTTGAGTCTCTGTTTGCCAAAATTTGTGTTTTTTTTTTTTTTTTTTTTTTTTTTTTTGCTAGACATCGCATACTGTGTAATGTTCTGATTTTGTGCTTGTGTTTTGTTTGGTCTGTTCATTTTAAATATATGAAATATTACTACAGAATTCTGATGACTCGTTATATAAACCAGCCTTCTGTTCAGTTGCAAAAGGAATACATGCCACAGATAACAAAGGCCAAGTGCATCCTAAGACTCGCTTATTTAACAGGGATCAATAGACTGAAAAAAATGTACTCAGAGATAATGGTAGATATAGGGAAAATAATTTTCAACAACCAGTTTTCATGAAAATTGTAGGGGCCCTATGCTAATTAAGAAATATTGCTTAATTAACGTGCTGCATTTTTGTATGTCTGCAGTCCAGCTGAAGCTTTGATGTGAGGCATAACAGTATCATAAAAGCTTTGTTTACTTTGTAAAAGTACCGGCCATGGCTGTTGATATCATCCAGGCATGCGTGTAACATGCTTCTGTTTCTCATGCAACAGCAAATAAAATAAGAGAATCTTAATTACATTACCTTTTTGTTAAGGAACATTAAATGCTCGTAGTCAAAATCAGGTTTCCCTTGCTTGCCCTTCCTTATCCCGCTCACCCCCATAAGTTACTACAAGTTAGACTTGCTTTGGTGGCATCTGAAATTTGAAGGTAGCAGATAAGGTAGTAGCAAACCTTGCAATCTCCACAAGTTGGATATTTGTATCAGTAGAAGACAGTCAGACTGGGCTACTTTTTTTCTGTTGCTGTAAAAAATAGACAAGTAAAATGTGTCTCTGTCTCTTAAGAGAAGTGTAATGGCATTTACATTTAATTTATTGGTTTATTTAATAAAACACTTTTACCTTTTTTTGCAGTCCAAACGCTGTCTTAAGGTTGAGATTTAACCATTTTGCCACAGAATGTAGCTGGGACCATATGTATATATACGACGGAGACTCCATTTATGCACCTTTAATAGCTGTATTCAGGTGAGTGCTGGAGATTTCATCCATTCGTCTTGGTCATATTTTAGCTATAATCATTGTTATCTAGCTAAATCCTGTTCCATTTTAATAATAAATCTAAAGCAGGCATGCTGTGTGATAACCTTGTGGCTTTAGTATCATGCTGGTAAGCTCTAGCTGCATTTATAGTAAATGCTTTGAGATGCTCAGACATGATATAATTCAGGTTGTCACTGCTTATCAACCGCACATTTAATTTCAATGGATTGCCATGGTATTAAACTGTATTTAATTGCCATCAAATGTAAACATACAGACATAGTTTTTTTTCCAGCAAAATAAAGCTATCAAACCTTTGGCCGTTAATGATTAAAAATGTAAAGAGTGGAACACATTTAATCTGTGCAAGATGCTTGGATATTTCTGCACAGCGAGAGAGGAAGGTAATGAGGTTATCTGATACTGTGTCAGGACCGTGGCGATTTCTGTAATGTCTGTTCAGTTTAAGAGTGTGAAATACACAGAATTCATTAAGGGTGATAATGTGGGGTTATGGTCCTGCATGAAATATAATACCACACAAGTAAATCACAATTTTCCAAATACAAATATGCTTTCATTAATTATTTAAAGGTAAAGAATGGACCACTAACATTAGCAGCAGGTGAAATAGTTTTATATCACTGTCTTTAGAAAATGTAATATTTTGTGTTTGTGTGCAGCCAGAGTGAAACCGTGAATCTAATTAGTGTAATGTAATATCTCAGGATGCGAAACCGTGAATCTAATTAGTGTAACGTAATATCTCAGGATGCATGTAGTTGAAGGAATGTGATGAATGAATCTTATATTTTCTTTGCCTACTGTTGTGGCTTTCTTTTGCTACACTCCCTCGCTGTGCAATAGTTCATCTAACTGTTAATTTGATAATATAATTAATTGTCTTTATTACATCATAAGGAAGCAGAAATAAATTTAATGGTTTATGGTTATTAGTTTGATTTTTTAATGACTTCTAAAGGGCCTTGGGTCCCACTAGCTGCATTAAAATAAGGCATTTAAACACCTGAAACTGACAGATAATTTTTGTGGTGTTATCACAATAAAGTGTGTAAACAGATCATTAATAATGTTTGTCACTTCTGTGGTAAATTCTATAAACTGATGAAGTGCTTAAATGGATTGTTACTCATCACGTTTGTTCTGTGGAAAAATCAATAAATAGTTACATGTTATATACAACATTATTCAGTACATTGCTAGCTATTGTTTTATTTAAAAAAATAACTAGAATTCTTGTACACTCTGTGAACCAAGTATTAATTTAAAATTTTTGTTCCATTAGAAAGGTTTGATATAGCTCTCGCAAGCTGTGTTTTTTTAATGATATAGGCATTAGTACTGGGTCTTTTGTTGTGTGTGTTTTTTTGCTATACGTAATATTTAGGAATTATGTAATATGAATGAAGTGTAAATGATTGTAACCATGAAATATCTAAGCAGTAATATTGAACATCTTTAATAACAAGTGACAAATATAATAATTTTAGTTAACAAATTTCATAGTAGTAGTAATATGTTATACAATGTGGTGTTTATGTAGATGCTCATCGTGCATACAGCTGCAGTAATCACAGATGGGTTTTCTGCCGTCAGGCGGGTCCTCGGTCGGCCGAATTCCAAAGTCTAGGTCCGGCGTCGGTTGTCGTCGCTTTCTTTCCTGACATCAGTGCGACAGGGGTATATAAGACACAGCCGACGCCATATTCTTCAGTCTTTTTTGCCGCGCGGTGCCCGAAGCAGAAGCAGTTCGCAAGTGCCGGTCGGCCAGCTCCTGAAATTACGAATAATTGGAAACCGAAGTCTTCTTTAAAGCTAAGTACCCCGTTGGGGAAACTTTTCTTGCCTCAGACCGATGTCAGACAAAGTTAACAATTGTATTTCTTGTGGGAAGCAAATACCGCATAAGGATTTCCATTCCCTCTGCATACCTTGTTTAGGCCCAGACCACGACGTCTCGGCCTGTCGCTTTTGCGCTACTTTCAATAAACGCACTATTAAGCGTCGGGCGGAGTTCGCCCAGCATTTTTTTGGTAAAACCTTTGATTATAAAATGTCGTCGGATACTCCGACTACCGTTTTGTCCAAAAAACGCATGGACAAAGACCGACACGCGAGGCCCGCGGTCTCCACCGATACCACGCCAAAACCGGCTACACGTGGTCCGGTTCTCAGCGAGGCGCCTACGCAGCTCCTGACTACCGACGACACTTCTTTGGCGGTGTCCTCTGTAACCGAGACCGCAGGTACCTCGGCCCATACCCAGACTACAACCACCGAAGCCACTGTGAGTGTTGAGCCTCCTATTGTGGATAGGTCCACTTCCACCCATGGTGTTTTTAGACCCTCATCTTCCTTCTCCATTAAGGCCTTTACTAAGTCCAAATCAGCCATGCATCCCAAGAGGCCTATTGCACAGGGCCCATCTCCAGGCCCCATGCCTAAAAAGCAGATGCTAAAAATGGCTGAGGATTTAATTACTCTTATCAGGGGTTCCCAGCCCCCTCCAGACAAGAGACCCCGAGTGGAGGAAGCTTCTCCCTCTTCTGACCAGGATTCCATTTTTTTTCAGAACATTCTGATGAAGAGGAACACTCGTACTCCCCTTTTGAAGATTCGGATGCTGAGCAGTCCATTCCTTCTGTATCTCCCCCAGGGGATTTCTCTTTTGGGGAAACCTTGCACACCTTGAGGAACACTTCCATTGGGAAGGCCAAGACTTTTCTGATTCCAAGAAAAGACTTAGGGAATTTATTTTGTTACCTCAGCACAGACCTCTGGCGATACCTCCTGTCTTGGACATACTTGATGATGTTTACTCGGAGGCTTGCCTAAATCCGGATTCCCTGCCTCCTGCCCCAGTCAAGCCTGATAGGTACTACAGAGTTCCAACCTCTCACCAATTTCTTTACAAAAGCCATAATGCTGACCCTGAAACCATTTCTCAAGGCCCCAAGGGAATGAAAGCCTCTACTGCTAAGAATCCACTACCTTCCGAAAGAGAGTCTAGATCCTTAGAAAGGTGGGGAAAAAAGGTATATACCTTGGCCACCCTAGCCATGAGGGCCTTAAATTGTCAGTTCCATATGCTTAAATATCAGCAGTTTCTGTTATCACAATTAAGAAATAAAATGTCTCAACCTGAACAACCAGATTTGAAGGAGTTGCAGGATATGATGCATAGTGTAGAACAAGTGGGTAAACACACCTTACAATGTGGCTATGATGCCCTAGAGGCCTCAAGTAGAGCTGCTGTGACAGGATCAGTCATTCGTAGACATGCCTGGCTTAGAGAACAAACCTTGCCTGACCATGTTAAAGCTAAGCTACCAGATGCTCCTTTACAAAAGGATGTACTATTTGGTACTAATGCTGAGGAGATACTACGGAAAATGGAAGAAAAAGCTAAATCTATGCCAACTGTCAAAGCTTTTCTACAGGTTCAACCACCACGTTTTAGCAGAAATTGGCCTGCAAAGAACTAGTCCTTTCCAGCCACGGACAAGCCACAAAGAGGTAGATACAGGCGCACAAGGGGCAGAGGACAACCTCAAGGATCATATAGAGGCAGACAATGGCAAACTCCAGCAACAAGAGGTGGCGAAGACAGTGGACAGCAATACAGGAAACAAACCCAATGACTTCCCCCTTTCCATGCCAAGCAAGTCTCAGCTGGCAGCACCCTTGGGAGGAAAGCTGGCATTATTTACAAGAAATTGGCATATTATCACAACAGACAAATGGATCCTGGACATTATAAACAGAGGCTACAGATTTCACTTTCACACTCTTCCAAAAATGAGAGGCATGCCGAACCTGCCACACAATCAAAGGGCAGAGGCTCAAATACAAATTTCAAAGCTTATGGCCATGAAAGCTATTTAAGAGGTACCTACTCACGAACAAGGTCAAGGTTTTTATTCCAGACTTTTTCTGGTACCAAGGAAAGGAACCAACTGGATACCCATTTTGGACTTATCCATCCTAAACACATTTCTACTCGTACCAAAATTCAAGATGCTCACATTACAGCAGCTTCTTCCCATGCTGGGCAAGGAGTTTTGGCTGGTAACATTGGACCTCAAGGAGGCATACCTGCATGTCCCAATCAGACAAAGCTGCAGAAGATACCTCAGATTTCTTGCAGGTTCAATCCACTATCAATTCTCTGCATTGCCCTTTGGCTTATCTACTGCGCCCAGAGTATTCACGAAATGCCTGGCATCAGTAATTGCCTACTGCAGACTTCAAGAGATACAAATTTACCCTTATTTGGACGACTGCCTGATCCAAGCGGACAGCAATCACCTACTTCTGGAACATCTGGCTTATGTAACACGGTTATTGAATTCTCTGGGATACACAGTCAACAAGGAGAAATCCAGGCTAACACCATCTCAGAAAATAACTTTCCTGGGTGCCAACTTGGACACAAACACCCAGATGGCCTATCTTACGCCAGAAAAACAAGGGCAACTAACTCATTACTTCAAAATACTAGCAAATTGTACCAGGCTCACTGCAAGGAAAATCTTACAGGCTCTGGGCTTCATGGCATCTTGCATTCTTCTAATCCCATGTGCAAAGTTGCATATGAGGAAACTTCAGTGGTACCTAAAAACCTATGGTCTCAACACAGCCACAGTTTGGAAACAATAATACTAATAATTCCATGTTTGCAAAAGGAATTTCTATGGTGGGCCCAAGCATGCCAAACAAACACAGGTCTTCCATTCTGCAAGCCTCAAGCAAATCAAGTCATCACAACAGACGCCTCAGACTACGCCTGGGGCACATGACAGACAGGTGCATTCAGGGCAAATGGTCCCAAAAGGAAAAGCACCTTCACATCAATCAAAAGAAATGCTAGCAATGATAAATGCAATTACAATTTTCAAGGACCTCCTGCATCCAGGGCAATTATTGATAAGAACAGACAACACCACAGTAATGTGGTACATAAACAAACAAGGTGGAACACATTCATACCCCTGTGCAGGCTAGCCATGTCGCTTTGGAACTTGGCTCTGGAATGGCAAATCGAACTTCAAGCACAGTACTTGCCAGGATTGGAAAACATGCTGGCAGACAATCTAAGCAGAAATATGACAGATCCACACGAATGGAAGTTGCATCCTCAAGTGTTTACAAAGATAATCCAAGCGTGGGGAAGACCAGACATAGATCTCTTCGCCTCCCACAGGAACCATCAATTGAAAAAGTTCTGTTCAAGGACCTTTCATCCAAAGGCCTGGAGAGTGGACACCCTTTCTTTCAGTTGGGCAACATGGACAGTTTACGCTTTCCCACCTTTGCCTCTTCTGCCCAAGCTGCTCTTGAAAGCAAGAGCAGACAGACCGAAGATGATACTGATTGCTCCAGACTGGCCAAGACAACACTGGTACCCACTCCTGAGGAGCCTAACACATACTCCTCCCTGGACCCTACCTCTAATGTCTCTTCTACTGACTCAGCACAGCTACAAAATTCTTCACAGTCAGCTGAAAACTCTCAATCTGGCTGCATGGAAAATTCCTTAACACCACAACAGACCCTACTCTCCAAAGAGGTGCAGGATGTCATTTTGGAGGCCAGAAGGCCATCTACTAGAAAGGCTTACTCCATAAAATGGAAGCGTTTTTGCTTGGAATGAGAAAAAGGCCAGGATCCTAGAAAACTGAATTTGCCTCAGATATTACAGTATCTAGCTGAGCTGTTGAACAGTGGACTTTCATTTTCCTCCATCAAAATTCATGCCTCAGCCATTTCTGCAGAATACAACACTGATCCACCCTTATTCTCTCACCCACTTTTAAGACAGTTCCTCAGAGGAGCTAAGAATATAAGACCTCCAAGGAAACAACCAATACCAGCCTGGGATCTTAACTACATTCTAGAAAAATTAACATTACCTCCCTTTGAACCAGCTGCCTCTACAGATTTGCAATATTTGTCCTGGAAAACAGCCTTCCTTCTGGCCATTACCTCAGCTCGTAGGGTTTCGGAACTACAAGCCCTCATGGCTGTGCAGCCCTTTCTCATCTTCCATCAGGACGGGGTTTCCCTATGAACCAACCCTTCATTTATGCCTAAGGTAGTATCCAGGGTAGCTTTAAATCAGGCCATACACTTACCTACCTTTTACCCCAATCCTCAAAACAAAGGGGAAAGGCTGCTACATTCCTTAGACATCCATAGACAGCTACGTTACTATTTGGACAGAACACAGCCCTTCAGGAAATCAGAACAACTTTTTGTGTCCTATGCTGTAGGAGCTCAAGGGAAGCCAATTTCCAAACAGACAATTTCAAAATGGATAGGCCATTGCATACGGTTTTGTTACTCCTTTCATGGCAAACCTGTTCCTACAGGCATCAGATCCCACTCCACAAGGGCCACAGCTACCTCTACAGCCTTCCTCAGAGGAGTCCCTACCAAAGATATTTTGGAGGCAGCCACTTGGAGTTCTGTGCATACCTTCACAAAACACTACCACCTGCCTTTATATTCCAAAACTAGAGCAGGCTTTGCCACTGCTGTGTTGCAGGGCATTCTGGCTGCTCCCAGTTCCACCTAGTGCCTACCACCCTGTGCGTAGCTTTGGGATTCTACCCATCTGTGATTACTGCAGCTGTATGCACGATGAACATAGTACAGTTTTGTACCTACCATAAATGTAGATGTTCGAGTGCTAATACAGCTGCAGTACAGGTTCCCTCCATCCTTCCCCTCTTGGTAAAGGCCTAGTGGCTAACACCTCCTCATACAACCTAATTTGGGTTATCCTTCTATGGTGTATTTGCTTGCAACTACTGATTTTTGATTATATTGCATTGCTTGACTATATATATATATATATATATATATATATATATATATATATATATATATATATATATATATATATATATATATATAATTTATGTATTGCCTTCCTTCTGGGGGCACCTGACATCTGGGGCAAGAAAGACTGAAGAATATGGCGTCGGCTGTGTCTTATATACCCCTGTCGCACTGACGTCAGGAAAGAAAGCGACGACAACCGACGCCGGACCTAGACTTTGGAATTCGGCCGGCCGAGGACCCGCCTGACGGCAGAAAACCCATCTGTGATTACTGCAGCTGTATTAGCACTCGAACATCTACATTTATGGTAGGTACAAAACTGTACTTTATAGCAACCTGGTATTAGTGTTACTGCATAATCCCAGTGGCTATATGCTGTTATGCTTATTTTATTTATTTATTTTACATTTGCTAAGCGGGAAAGTCCACTGGACACAGGTCCGTTTTCAGTGGAGCCCAGGGAAAAAAGCTTCACATATAACTAACAAATAAGATCACTATTAGTACAAATTTACATTACAGTGAAATAATACATTGTTATAAGAGTCACATAATTGTGATAATGTATGGTGCAGTGAAATAGGATCAAAATAGCGTTTAGTGTAGTGGAAAGTGTTTTGGATTTTAAATGCTGAACTGCAAGTGTCATACTAAATGGTAAGCCATTGGGCAGTTGAAAGAGGTTGAACCTCCCCTTTGCATTGCTAAGTTGTTGTTCTCTGAGAGCAAATTGTGGAGAACACAGATGTCCTTGTGTTCTCATGTTGCAATATTCTAAACATGACTGGATCCTCCACCTGAGGCGACCTGAATGTCTGGCCTACATATAAAAGTTTAACCTGGCTGGTGCATGGGATGTCACACGTAGGTACCATAAACCATTGGCGATAAATGTGACATCAACAAGCACAGAACTCAGAACTTTTCTGCCGCCAGTTGAACATCAGCTCGCTCATTCCGCTCCACACCAAAGACATCTAAAAAGATAAGTACCTTGTTGGGGAACCTTTATTTTTTTCTCTAGTTCTAGTTGTTGCACTGATTCTGTCCATGCCATCTAGAAAGGGAAAATGCAAGTGTGGACATAAAATCCTGCACAAAGACAGCCATGACCTCTGACCCTTTTGCTTAGGGCTTTCCCATGACTACAAATCCTGCTCTATTTGCCAGTCATTTGTTCCAAATACCCTACGCAGCCATCTAGCGGCCCTTAATCTTTTTGTTTAGAACCAATGTCTAAAAAGACTAGCCTTGGGTAGAAAAGCAACACTTGGTGTGTCAGTCAAATTGCCTAAGAAAAAGGCCAAAGTTTCAAGGCCTGAGAAAGTGCCTGTGCCTCCGGATTCAGACGTACCGCCAGCCGTCGATGTGGCTTTGGTGACTATGGTGGGTTCCTTTTCAGCTACCGTTCTAGTTTGTTCAACCAGCACGTCCATGGAGGTTATTCTGATGTCAGTTTCTGATGTCAGAGGGAACCAGGTTCACCCGAATGCCCTTTGCCAGCTTCCATTTCTGAGGAGCCTCCCTCTGTTCCTCCCATTTCCTTGGATTTTAGGCCTACTCCTTCTCAGTCCAGATGTAGGATGCCCTCCCCCAAAAAGAAGCCAAAAACATAACACTGGTCTGCTTCTTCTGAGGGCATCCCAGATTGGCAGACATTTTCCCAATCCCTTTCCCAGGCCTTCATGGCTCTCAGGCCTGCTACTTCACAGGCCTTGTCTGCTCTGCCAGCCCTGAGTCCCAGGCCTGCATCCTTAGGCCCCTCATCTCAAACTCCAGAAGAGGAATCTTCCTCTTCATCTTCTGAAGAGTCTGTCTTACAGTTCTCAACTAGTCTCCCCCTTAGAATACTGTTCACCAGAAGAGGACTCACTAGAAGGTGACTCTCCACCAGAAGACATTACATTTGGGGAAAGAATTACCAAAATGAGGGAGTATTTCAACTGGGATTCCACCTAAATGACAGAGGTTCAAAAACGTCATTATGAGCTTCTCCAGATGGAATCCCCTTCTCCCTCAGCCATCCCTCCATCATCCCTGCATACCTGGATGCATTTGTCTCATCTTTTAAAGCTCCTGATTCTCAGCCACCTGTACCTAAGAGTCCTGACCGGTTCTGTAAAGTACCTGACAACTGTAAATTCCTTATTAAGCCCTCCTAGACCGATCCTGCTGTAATTGTGGTCGCACCAGATAAGCAGTCCACACAGATCCCATCCTGTTCTTTGCTTCCATCAGGTAAGGACTGCAAAGTGATGGACAGGTTAGGAAAGAAAATTTACACCTCTTCTACCGTGCCCTTCAGAGCCACTGACTAACAAACTGATATTGTAAAGTATGCTTTGGTTCTTATTTCCCAGGCCGTAGACCAACTTAATGCTCCTTCTGATTCCTCTAACAAGGCACAACTGTGCCGCTACCCTTTCTTTAGCTGTACAGGTCACTAGGCACTCCATAAAATGCAGCTATGATGCTGCAGAAGCATCATGTACATCAGCTGCCTCTGCTTCTGTTCTTCGGTGGTACTCCTGGCTTAGACTACAACTTCTACCTGAAGATTTTAAGAGCAAAATCATGGATGCTCCACTTGACAGTACCTTTCTTTTTTGGTAAACAGTCAGCAAAGCTTTTTAAGACTCTGCAAGAGAAAATCAAGAAGTTGCAGGGCCTCAAGCTTCTCTTTGAATCACCTGTGCCAAAGTTTCATCGAAACTACCCTGCCAAACCCAATTTTGTCAGGAAGACCTTCACACCACCCTCTTCGAAGCAAAAGAAAGGTGCCAGGAAGTCATCATCTGCCAGGCATACCTTTCCCCAGTCTACTTCTAGAGAGCCCTTTCCAGACATGCCCAACAGTGCGTGACTGTCACACTCCTACCAGCAGTCCTCATTTCCTGCCTCTCTCACTGTCTACCCTTGTGGCAACACATCACATAAAACAGCTGGGTCTTGTCAAGAGTGGAAAAAGGGTATTTCATGACATGGAAGAAAAACCAATGCCAAAAGGGGTCCACCTCATCCCACAGGTCATTCAAGATCTGGTCAGCCAGAGCACAATTCAAAATGGCCCACCTGGACAGGAAGGCCTAGGAGTTTACTCCAAACTCTTGTTAGTTCCAAGAAAGGATGGACGATGGAGACCCATCCTGGACCTCTCCCTACTAAACCCCTATATCCATGTTTCAACTTTCCGCATGCTCTCCCTTCAAACCCTTCTTCCACTTTTGACCCCCAATTAATATCTGGCTACTTTAGACCTGAAGAATGCATACCTTCACATCCCTATCCACCCACCTTACCTCAAATACTTACGTTTTGTTGTGCAGTCCTTGCATTATCAGTTTACTGCCTTGCTTTTTGGTTTGTCCACAACACTAAGGGTATTCACAAAATGCCTAGCTTCAGTGCTAGCCTTTTGCAGAACAAAAGGCATTCAGATATACCCTTACCTGGATGATCTTCTTATCCAAGCAGATCATCCAGATACCCTCAGAAGGCATTTACTGTTCATCATTTCCCTCCTAGAAGCCTTGGGCTTTACCATCAACCAGCTCAAGTCCTCCCTGACCCCCTCACAAGATCAAGTGTTGCTGGGGTGCAGATTAAGGACAGATCTGATGTTCATCGTGCCATACTGCTGCAGTCATTACACTTGGGTTATCCTGCCATCAGGCGGGTCCTCGGTCGGCCGAATTCCAAAGTCTTGGTCCAGCGTCGGTTGTTGTCGCTTCTTCCCTGACGTCAGAGTGGCAGGGGTATAAAAGAGGCAGCCGACACCATTTTCTTCAGTCTTTCTTGCCGCGCAGTGCCCGAAGCAGAAGCAGTTCGCAAGTGCCTGTCGGCCAGCTCCTGAGATTTCCAAAAAGGATTTCAGCCGAAGTCTTCTCTAAAGCTAAGTACCCCGTTGGGGAAACTTTTCTTGCCTCAGACCGATGTCAGACAAAGTTAATAATTGCATTTCTTGTGGGAAGCAAATACCGCATAAGGATTTCCACTCATACTGTATTCCTTGCCTAGGCCCAGACCACTAGGTCTTGGGCTGCCGCTTTTGTGCTAGGTTCAATAAACACACTATAAAACGTCGGGCGGAGTTCGCCCTTCATTATTTTGGCAAAAAATTTTACTACAGCATGTCGTCGGATATTCCGACACCAGGCTTAATGAAAAAACGCAAAGATAAAGATAGGCATCCGAGGCCCAAACCGGATACCGAGACCACGCTTAGGCCTGCCAACGGATCTCCAGTTCTCAGTGTGGTGCCTTTGCAGCCCCTGACTACCGCTGAATCTATTTTACCGGTGACCTCTCAATCTGAAGTTGCAGGCCCTCCGGAGCCGATTACCTCTCTAGACACCGATGCCACTCTTGGCGGGGAACCAGAAAATTTAGCTAGGCCTTCAGTTTCTGAAGGCGTTTTCAAGCCTACTTCTATTACCATTAAATCTTACTCAAAAGCTAAAGCCCTTATGAAAATTAGGAAACAGGGTCCTCAGACCCCCTCTCAGCAACCCATGCCTAAAAAGCAGATGCTGAAGATGGCTGAGGATTTAATTACTGTTATCAGGGGTTCTCAGCCCCCCTTAGAAAAAAGACCCAGGTTGGAGGAAGACTACCCTTCCTCAGATCAAGCCTCCATTACCTCAGGTTTTTCTGAGGACCAGGATTACTCCTATTCTCCCTATGAAGATTCTGATGCAGAGGAATCAATTCCCTCGGTTCCCCCCCCCAGAGGACTATTCTTTCGAGGAAACCTTGCATACCTTGAGGGAACACTTCCACTGGGAAGGACAGGATTACTCAGATTCTAAGAAAAGGCTCCAGGAGTTTCTCCTTCTTCCTCAGCATAGGCCCCTTGTTATTCCTCCGGTTTTAGATATTTTGGATGATGTTTTTGCAGAAGCCAGTCTGGAATCCAGACTCCTTGCCTCCTGCCCCAGTTAAACCAGACAGATACTACCGGGTCCCTGATTCCCACCAGTTTTTATATAAAAGCCCTGCTGCTGACCCAGAAACCATTTCACAGGGCCCTAAGGGGATTAAGGCCTCTACTGCAAACAATCCTTTACCTTCTGAAAGAGATTCCAGAGCATTAGAAAGATGGGGGAAGAAGGTGTATACTTCTGCCACTTTAGCCATGAGGGCATTAAACTGCCAATTTCACATGCTAAAATACCAGCAGTTTTTGATCTCCCAATTGAAACTTAAGATGACACAAACAGATCAACCAGATTTAAAAGAGATGCAGGATTTATTGCATGGAGCAGAACAAGTGGGAAAACATACTTTACAGTGTGGTTTTGATTCATTGGAGGCCTCATGTAGAGCAGCTGTCACCGGCTCTGTGATACGTAGACATGCTTGGCTAAAAGAGCAAACCTTACCAGATCATGTAAAAGCAAAGTTATTGGATGCACCATTGCAAAAGGATGTATTATTTGGTGTCAAAGCAGAGGAGGTTTTAAAGAAAATGGAAGAAAAGGCAAAATCTATGCAAACAGTTAAAGATTTCTTGCAGGTACAACCTCCTCGCTTCAGTAGAAACTGGCCATCAAAAAACTGGTCCTTTCCAACCACAGACAGACCCCAAAGGGGTAGGTACAGATGCCCCAGGGGCAGAGGGCAACCACAAGGTTCTTACAGACCTAGACAATGGCAAACAACAACTCCAAGAGGTGGAGAAGAAAGGCCTCAACCATTCAGGAAGCAAGCTCAATGACTTCCCCCTACGCCTGCCAAACAAACATTCAATGGCAGCACCTTTGGGCGGGAAACTGGCCTTATTTTCAGACAATTGGCACATTATTACACAGGACAAATGGATTCTGGACATCATAAACAGAGGTTACAGATTCCACTTTCATACCCTTCCAAAAATGAAAGGCATGCCAAACCTGCCACAAAATCAATGGGCAGAGGCACAAAAACAAATTTCCGCTCTCATGGATATGAAAGCAATTCAAAAAGTACCTACAAAAGAACAAGGTCAAGGTTTTTATTCAAGACTATTTCTGGTATCAAGAAAGGACAAAGACTGGAGACCCATCTTAGACCTATCTATCCTGAACACGTACTTAGAGGTACCAAAATTCAAGATGCTCACATTACAGCAGCTTCTTCCCATGTTGGGCAAGGAGTCTTGGCTGGTAACGTTGGACCTCAAGGAGGCATACCTGCATGTCCCTATCAGACAAGATTGCAGAAGATACCTCAGATTTCTTGCAGGTACAACGCATTATCAATTCTCTGCATTGCCCTTTGGCTTATCTACTGCGCCCAGAGTATTTACGAAATGCCTGGCATCAGTAATTGCATTTTGCAGACAACAAGGAATACAAATCTACCCATATCTGGATGACTGCCTGATCCAAGCGGACAGGAAGGACATTCTACTACAGCATTTGGCGTTTGTAATAAAAATGTTAAATTGCCTAGGGTACACAGTAAACAAAAAGAAATCAAAACTGATACCCTCACAACAGATAATATTCCTGGGTGCCAGCTTAAATACAATGGCCCAGATGGTTTATCTCACGTCAGACAAGCAAAGGCAACTGTCTCAATACTTCAGAAAAATGACAACTTTAACCCAGCTTACTGCAAGGAAAATCCTGCAGGCTTTGGGGTTCATGGCATCCTGCATTCTACTAATACCATTTGCAAAGCTGCATATGAGGAAACTACAATGGTACCTGAAAAACTTATGGTCTCAACACAGACACAGCCTGGAAACAATTATACCACTCATTCCATGCCTTCAAAAGGAATTTTTGTGGTGGGCTCAAACATGCCAAAGAAACACGGGTCTCCCTTTCTGCATACCTCAAGCAAATCAAACCATCACAACATATGCTTCAGACTACGCCTGGGGAGCACACATGGCAGGATGGTCTCAAAAACACATGCACCTTCACATCAACCAAAAGGAGATGCTAGCAGTACAAAATGCTCTTACAGCCTTCAAGGACCTATTGCATCCAGGTCAACTATTAATAAGAACAGACAACACCACAGTTATGTGGTACATAAACAAACAGGGAGGCACACATTCCTACCCCCTGTGCAGACAGGCAATGACCCTGTGGAACACAGCATTGGCCTTACAAGTACAACTACAAGCGCAATTCCTGCCAGGAAAGGAAAACATTCTGGCAGACAAATTAAGCAGAAATATGACAGATCCTCACGAGTGGGAGTTACGCCATCAAGTATTCTCAATGATAGCATGGAAATGGGGACAGCCAGACATAGATCTATTTGCCTCCTACAGCAATTACCAGCTGAAAAAATTCTGCAGAAGGACCTATCATCCACAGGCCTGGAAAGTGGACGCTCTATCTTTCAGTTGGACAACATTGACAACCTATGCCTTCGCACCTCTACCTCTACTGTTAAAAGTTTTACTAAAAGTCAGAGCAGAGAGGCCACAAATGATTCACATTGCTCCGGACTGGCCTTGTCAGCACTGGTACCCGCTCCTAAAGAGCCTATCTCATTCACCACCTTGGATCCTACCTCAATTCCCACTTCTGTTGTCTCAGCAAAATTACAAGATCCTCCACAGTCAGCTCAGGACACTAAATCTAGTTGCATGGAAAATACCTTAGCTTATCAATCTACACTCCTCTCAAAGGAGGTCCAGAATGTCATCTTGGAGGCCAGGAGACCCAGTACCAGAAAAACTTACTCAGGCAAATGGAAGCGATTTTGTGCATGGAACCAAGCAAAAGGCCTAAATCCTTGGATATTAAATATACCTCAGATTCTACAGTACCTAGCTGACCTGTTAAACAGTGGCCTTTCCTTCTCATCCATCAAAATAAACGCCTCAGCTATTTCAGCACAATACAATACGGATCCTCCCTTATTCTCACATCCTTTACTAAGACAGTTCCTCAGAGGGGCAAAAAATATAAGGCCACCACGAAATCCACCAGCTCCAGCTTGGGACCTTAACTTCGTACTGGAACAATTGACATTACCTCCTTTCGAACCTGCCTCCTCAGCAGAACTGCAATACTTGTCATGGAAAACAGCTCTGCTTTTGGCTATTACCTCAGCATGCAGGGTTTCGGAGCTACAGGTCCTTATGGCAGTGCAACCTTTCCTCATTTTCCATCAGGACAGAGTCTCTTTACGTACCAACCCTACCTTCATGCCAAAGGTAGTATCTAGTGTGGCTTTGAATCAGGCTATCCATTTACCTACCTTTTATCCAAACCCCCAGAATAAAGGGGAGAGACTACTTCACTCCTTGGACATTCACAGACAACTTCGATACTATTTGGACAGGACAAAGTCATTCAGAAAATCTGAACAACTTTTTGTGTCTTATGCTGCTGGTGTTTAAGGAAAGGCTATTTCCAAACAGACTATTTCAAAATGGATAGCCCACTGCATCCGCTTTTGCTATTCATTTCATGGGAAAACAGTGCCAGGATGCATCAGATCACACTCCACCAGGGCAACAGCTACCTCAGCAGCATATCTCAGGGGGGTCCCAACCAAGGACATTTTGGAAGCAGCTACTTGGAGTTCAGTGCACACTTTTACCAAGCACTACCACCTGCCACTATACTCTAAATCTAGAGCGGGCTTTGCCACCGCAGTCTTGCAGGGCATTCTAGCCCCTCCTAATTCAGCCTAATACCAGCCACCCTTCCATAGCTTTGGGATTCACCCAAGTATAATGACTGCAGCAGTATGGCACGATGAACATAGTACAGTTTTGTACCTACCATAAATGTAGATGTTCGAGTGCACATACTGCTGCAGTCCAGGTTTCCCTCCCTCCATCCCCTCTCAGGACAGGGCTTATGACAAACACCTGTAGCATACATCCAACTTGGGGTACTCCTATATGGTGCATTTGCTTACAACTACTGATTGGTTTTATCTACTTATGTAAGTTTGCATAACATCATGTATTGCCTGCCTATTTGGGGGCACCTGACATCTGGGGCAAGAAAAACTGAAGAAAATGGCGTTGGCTGCTTCTTTTATACCCCTGCCGCTCTGACGTCAGGGAAGAAGCGACGACAACCGACGCCGGACCAAGAC